>NC_090935.1:46411570-46725737 GCF_040938575.1 Ambystoma mexicanum | reverse complement strand
GCCTGAGAGTATGTCTGCATGCCCTGCCTTAAGAGACGATTGGCTTCCCTTTCTCGTCAGGTGCGCTAGCTTCTCATTAGAGTCGACCTACTAACTCCTCCTGCCTGAGAGTATGTCTGCATGCCCTGCCTTAGGAGACGTTTGGCTTCCCTTTCTAGTCAGGTGCTCTAGCTTCTCATTAGAGTCGACCTACTAACTCCTCCTGCCTGAGAGTATGTCTGCATGCCCTGCCTTAAGAGACGTTTGGCTTCCCTTTCTAGTCAGGTGCTCCAGCTTCCCATTAGAGTCGACCTACTAACTCCTCCTGCCTGAGAGTATGTCCGCATGTCCTGCCTTAAGAGACGTTTGGCTTTCCTTTCTCGTCAGGTGTGCTAGCTTCTCATTAGAGTCGACCTACTAACTCCTCCTGCCTGAGAGTATGTCCGCATGCCCTGCCTTAAGAGACGATAGGCTTCCCTTTCTCGTCAGGTGCGTCAGCTTCCCATTAGGGTCGACCTACTAACTCCTCCTGCCTGAGAGTATGTCCGCATGCCCTGCCTTAAGAGACGATAGGCTTCCCTTTCTCGTCAGGTGCGCCAGCTTCCCATTAGGGTCGACCTACTAACTCCTCCTGCCTGAGAGTATGTCCGCATTCCCTGCCTTAAGAGACGTGTGGCTTCCCTTTCTCGTCGGGTGCGCCAGCTTCCCATTAGGGGCGACCTACTAACTACTCGTGCTCACGAACCGTTTCAGGCTTTCCAAAGGCATGGGTAGGTCTTGTGCCGTCATCAGCGCCAAACCTGGGAGTTCCCTCCCAGATGCAACGAGTTGCATTGACAATCTGATGACCTTCTTATTCTAGCTCCTCAGTTTGTTCATCAGGGAGCTCCTGTGTACGAGTAGCACCGTCCCCCAGTGCATAACGCACGCCTAGGCTTCCCTAGTACCATCATGCATCATGTATGTTTTCCACATCTTGCATCAACATGCCAGCGTGCACAGACACATTATTGTGAGAGAAAGGGAGATTTGCTTGGATGAGGAGCACAAGTAAGAGGAGAAATTCAATTAACCCCAAAACCAGAGTGACTAAGGAAGGCCACTGTGTGTCATAAAGAAATTGGGCCTTTTTTTTAGACTTTTTTAGACTTTTACCCAGAGTTGTCCAACTCCAAGCTTCGCGAGCTGGAGACATGTCAGATTTTCCAGATTACCCCTCATTAATATTCATGAAATAAATGTGCCTACAATGATTCCGAATGTATGCAAATATTGTCTCATTACCATTAATGAGCCACGATCAGGACACGGAAGGAAACAGGCAATGTCCTCATGTGTAATTGTGCCCAGTGCAATTAAAACAAGCATGTATGATGCATGTGCTGGGTTAGCAAACATTATGAAGTCAGAGCGCACTATCTGAAAGCCTGAACCAGTGCGGCAGAATACGATGGG
Organism: Ambystoma mexicanum; assembly: GCF_040938575.1. Taxonomy (NCBI): domain Eukaryota; kingdom Metazoa; phylum Chordata; class Amphibia; order Caudata; family Ambystomatidae; genus Ambystoma; species Ambystoma mexicanum. The sequence goes on along the minus strand of NC_090935.1, from coordinate 46,724,303 downwards.
ACGGAGAGTAGTAACCCACCTACACTCTAAAGGTGTGTCCTCATGCTCATAAAAGTGAGATGAAGGGAACATTGTGCTTCACATTCCCTCTCCCAGGACCCAGCGACTCTCCCCTAATGCCTGTCTGCAGGCAGCTGGACCATACAGGCTTTGGACTCTGCTGGGATGGGTACGCCTTATTTATCTGCCTCAATCATTAGAGACAGACCTTTAAAATACAGATGTGTTCCCCCATCTCTTCTGCAGCTCTGGGTAAGGCTCCGGGAAACAGAACACTCCATCTCACAGTCCACTGTTTTGAGCTCTTGAACCTTTTCGTAAAAATCGTTGCAAAAATAGTCATCAAGGGGACTGCTGCTGTGGATTGTCTCGGCACACTAATGCACATATGTCAACGAGTTCGATAGCAAACTCTGCAACACACGTTTGCCTGCATTTAGTTTTAACCTGCAATCCAATGGGAATCTGGAGGTTTGCACTTAGTTTGCTGATGGGAAGCTGGAGGTTTGCACTTAGCTTGCTGATGGGAATCTGGAGGTTTGCACTTAGCTTGCTGATGAGAAATCTGGAGGTTTGCACTTAGTTTGCTGATGGGAATCTGGAGGTTTGCACTTAGCTTGCTGATGGGAATCTGGAGGTTTGCACTTAGCTTGCTGATGAGAAATCTGGAGGTTTGCACTTAGTTTGCTGATGGGAATCTGGAGGGTTGCATTTAGCTTGCTGATGAGAAATCTGGAGGTTTGCACTTAGCTTGCTGATGGGAATCTGGAGGTATGCACTTAGCTTGCTGATGGGAAGCTGGAGGTTTGCGCTTAGTTTGCTGATGGGAATCGAATATGGAGGTTTGCACTTAGCTTGCTGATGGGAATTGTTAAAACGGATTTCTGAACTCTGTCCTGGTGGCGCAGAAGTTCAGAAGGCCAACCTAATTACTTGGAACAGGGTAACCTCTGGACAAGCCAGACCAATCAAGGTAGCGATCGCGGCGGTCAAGACTAGGTCTCAGGAGGGGTGAGGGTGACTGAAAGCCCGCAATGAGCACACAAAGCAAGAGCGCTTACAAACTACTCCAAACAGTTGTTATATCAAAAATAGATACACATTTATTTTAAGGCCTTTAAAACAATGACCGTAGCAAGAAAATCACAATATCACAATATTAAACCAACACATACCATATCAACACAATATATATACAAATACACAGTCGCAAGCGTTTAAAGCACTAAATATGTAGTCCACCTGAAAGGAAAGGAAAACAGGCAGTGCGATAACGCTTTTGACTCAGTTCGCCTTTAGAGGCACCTAACTAGATGGAAGTCCGAGCCCTGCGAAGAGTGGAGCCTTGTGCTCAAAGTACCTGCCACGCCGGTGCCAACGGGCAAAAGGGGAAGCTCTTCGGAGGAAGTCAGGCAGTTCGGGTTAGTGCACAGCAGAAGGAGAACAGGTTCCGCAACTCAAGCGCAGCCTCCACAGCGGGCAGAAGCAGAGCGCGAGTACGGCCAAAAGGGTGCTGTTTTTACACAGCAGGGAAAAGCAATGGGATACTGCAGGAGGGCGACCAGATCCTAGCTAAACTACTCACCGGTCCCCGAAGCAAGCAAACCCAGGCTTCTCCACGTTTGTTTCAGCAGCTGGCAGGTTCAGAAGAGCAGGGAACGCCTCGTAGTCGTGTAGAGCAAAAAGACGTCCCAATCGACGAAACCAGCACAGTTTTGTTGCCGCAGCAGGACAACGGAGCGGCCGTGTGTATTCAAGCCAAATGTACACTCCTCCCTTCAGACTTGGGAACGCCAAGTGTACGAAGCGTGGGAGAGTGACAAGGACTCGAAATACAACACAACCTGGCGGCAGTTACAGAGCAGGACTCCCTTGTAAGCTGGTCAGTCAACTGGATGGCCCAGAGACACTTCCGAAGGCTTACTTGGCAGGAGATGATGAAGTCGCCGGGAATAGCTGTTCCTGCTATTCCAAAGGTCGAAGCACCAGTACAGGCCTTCTGGTTCGATCCAAGGAGGAAAGGGTTTCACAGGACGACAGCAGTGCAAAGGAGGATTCCTTCAGCGGGTCACCAGCGATTCCTCGGTCCAGCCTCTGGGTTGCAGGATACTTGGCTCCTGTATTCCTTTGTTCGTGAGAACTCAGGAGATCGACATGGCAGTGGTGTTTCCAGCTCCCTCTTATCCACGGTTCCCTTCGCGCCAAAACGGAGGGGAGCCAATGGGAGATCCGCTCATCAAAACACATACCATACGTGGACCAATCACGGACCACAGTGGTCCCAGGCATTCACACCACCCTAGACTCTCTGGCACCCAGGATGTGTATTGGGACCAGACATCCCAGCCCACACCCTGGAGGCACACAAACGACATGTAGAAGCCCGCGAAAGCAACCACGTTTCGCGGGAAAGTACATGCCCAAATAAGGAAGGCCCCGGGTCGCCGGACCTGGGGAAGGTGACGGGAGCAAGACGGTCAATGGACAAGACAAAGGAGCCTCGCGGCCTGGCCATTTTGGGAGCCAGGCCACCATTTTGGGTTCGGTGCGAAAAACGTGCTCAGAACGCCAAAAGGAGCTCAAAATAAACAAAACGATCGCTGCCACCATTCGAGTCCCTGAATGACTTGCACCGATCAAATACCATCCTAAAAGAGTATCTAGGGCCTGTAGAAGGCTAGAGACCCAAGAGAGCTGTAACTTAGCTTACAGTGCCCTCTTGTGTCGTGTTGCACTAAAGCTGCGACACGATAAAAGAAACTACGGGAAACCACGTTCCCCGGTACTGACTGTCTTAAGGGCATGTCAGTTTCCCCGTAAGAAAGGAGCGAAAGCCCAGAGAAGTGCGGCAGAAGGCTGTACTTCTCTGGCAAAGTCAACAACAAGGTTAAAAACAATAGCAAAAAGTTTAGGGGTTGCCACATGGAAGAAAAATTCCCTACAATTACGAAATCTTTCCTAACAGGAATCTGGAGGTTTGCACTTAGCTTGCTGACGGGAATCTGGAGGTTTGCACTCAGTTTGCTGACGGGAAGCTGGAGGTTTGCACTTAGCTTGCTGATGGGAATCTGGAGATTTGCACTTAGTTTGCTGATGGGAATCTGGAGGTTTGCACTTAGCTTGCTGATGGGAATCTGGGGGTTTGCACTTAGCTTGCTGATGAGAAATCTGGAGGTTTGCACTTAGTTTGCTGATGGGAAGCTGGAGGTTTGCACTTAGTTTGATGATGGGAAGCTGGAGGTCTGCACTTAGCTTGCTGATGGGAAGCTGGAGGTTTGCACTTAGCTTGCTGATGGGAAGCTGGAGGTTTGCACTTAGTTTGATGATGGGAAGCTGGAGGTCTGCACTTAGCTTGCTGATGGGAAGCTGGAGGTTTGCACTTAGCTTGCTGATGGGAAGCTGGAGGTTTGCACTTAGTTTGCTGATGGGAAGCTGGAGGTTTGCACTTAGCTTGCTGATGGGAATCTGGAGGTTTGCACTTAGCTTGCTGATGGCAATCTGGAGGTTTGCACTTAGCTTGCTGATGGGAATCTGGAGGTTTTCACGTAGCTTGCTGATGGGAATCTGGAGGTTTGCACTTAGCTTGCTGATGGGAATCTGGAGGTTTGCACTTAGTTTGCTGATGGGAAGCTGGAGGTTATCACTTAGCTTGCTGACAGGAATCTGGAGGTTTGCACTTAGTTTGCTGATGGGAAGCTGGAGGTTTGCACTTAGCTTGCTGATGAGAAATCTGGAGGTTTGCACTTAGTTTGCTGATGGGAATCTGGAGGCTTGCACTTAGCTTGCTGATGGCAATCTGGAGGTTTGCACTTAGTTTGCTGATGGAAATCTGGAGGTTTGCACTTAGTTTGCTGATGAGAAATCTGGAGGTTTGCACTTAGTTTGCTGATGAGAATCTGGAGGTTTGCACTTAGTTTGCTGATGAGAAATCTGGAGGTTTGCACTTAGCTTGCTGGTGGGAATCTGGAGGTTTGCACTTAGTTTGCTGATGGGAAGTTGGAGGTTTGCACTTAGCTTGCTGACGGGAATCTTGAGGTTTGCACTTTGTTTGATGATGGGAAGCTGGAGGTTTGCACTTAGCTTGCTGACGGGAATCTGGAGGTTTGCACTTAGCTTGCTGATGGCAATCTGGAGGTTTGCACTTAGTTTGCTGATGGGAATCTGGAGGTTTGCACTTAGTTTGCTGATGAGAAATCTGGAGGTTTGCACTTAGTTTGCTGATGAGAATCTGGAGGTTTGCACTTAGTTTGCTGATGAGAAATCTGGAGGTTTGCACTTAGCTTGCTGACGGGAATCTTGAGGTTTGCACTTAGTTTGATGATGGGAATCTGGAGGTTTGCACTTAGCTTGCTGGTGGGAATCTGGAGGTTTGCACTTAGTTTGCTGATGGGAAGTTGGAGGTTTGCACTTAGCTTGCTGACGGGAATCTTGAGGTTTGCACTTTGTTTGATGATGGGAAGCTGGAGATTTGCACTTAGCTTGCTGACGGGAATCTGGAGGTTTGCACTTAGTTTGCTGATGGGAAAACTGGAGGTTTGCACTTAGTTTGCTGATGGGAAATCTGGCCTGTCAGGACTTTGCAGGAGTTCCTTTCAGCAATCTAAGTCAACATTTGCTATGAGTGTGTTCCACTTACTCTGCTGTGACAAAAAACCCCACACAAGAATCCTTTAAACACAAAGCTACATTTATAGTTATTTTATTTTGCAAATTATGAATTTGACTAAATTATGTCCGCACCCATTTAAATGGTGCAGAGCATTAGTCTCAGGCCAGCTGCAGGTGGGAGTGCAATGTTGGCGCGTTATTATTCTCCCCCGGTGTAAAGCCCCCCTACTCTCAGCAGGTCTTCCGTAATAACTGATTGCTGCCTCAATAGGGGGGTGCCGCCCCCTCCCTCCCCCTGGCACGAGGGCTCCTGCATTCCCTGGGAGTGCAATGCAAGGAAACGGGGCAACAGTAGGGCGCCCCTTGCCAGCGCTCGCAGGAATATGGACGCACATACACAATACTCTTGACGGATGTGTGGGAGTTCCCAGTCTCCACTGCCCAGCCCCTTTTCCTAGGAAATAGTTACAGCGCCATGATGCCTGAATCTGCCACTGGGCACTAGGATAAGCTTTGTTAAACGTGTAGAATGATTACTAATAGTAACGGTCATACATAATATTAATTGTAACATAATTGTAACAAAAAATGAACAGACAGGGCGGGTGGGGGGGGGTGCAGCCAATCACTTTCCTTGGGTCGTGGGGTGATACTCCCGAGGTCAGTCTGCGTTCCATGGAACCCGTTGGCTGCTTCCCCACCCCGCAGAGTTCTAGACACCCACGCTTTGGCATTTTATTTTTTAATATTCCCAACCCCACTTACCTAATTGTGGTGGCAGCGCTTCCCACCGCCGCCGCAGCAACTTCCCTGGATCTTGGTAATGGAAGACAGGCTCTGTATGTAGCCCCGCTTTCTGCAACCACGGTGGCCATCTTGGCAAAGTATTTTCATTCATTGAAAGGGACGCGTAGGATCCCTGTTCAACATACCTGCCTAACCTCCGGAATTTTTCCGGAGACTCCGGAATTTCAAGCATTTCTCTGGGTCTCTGGAAAAGTTCCTTGAATCTCAGGAATTTTGAGATTCTTTCCGGTCCCGTCATATTCTCCACCTGATTGGCTGCCGCCGGTAGCCAATCAGGTGGAGAATATGATGGACCAGGAAATGGCGCGAAATGTTGGTGCCCACTGCCTGCACCACTATAATAATAGTCCTTTCAATCCATATCATTGGATTGAAAGCACTATTATCACAGCGGTGGTGCCACGTTCATTTTGCTTACTATAGCACTGATTAAATTATTTTCAATGCTATAGTAAGCAAACTGAAGGCTACAACAACCGAGTTTACCTTTTTGACAGGTGGGCGGGGCGTGTGGGCGGAGCCGTACGCAAATGGGCGGAGTCTTGTGTGGCTGTGGGCGGGGCATACATCTCAGGAATTTTGATTTTCAAATGTAGGCAGGTATGCTGTTCAATGAATGAAATACTTTTGTTGAGCTTCCCGGGCTACCGCTTTGGTAACCCAGCGTGCTAATGTCGTTAGTAACCCATTCCATGGGCTACACCTGGTGGGGGGATAACGTCCCGTAGCCCTCGTTAACCGCCCTCGCTTTCAGGCCGTTAATGCGGGCTACTGGGCTGTTGGGCCTTTACTAACCACCCCCCTCTGGTGTAGCCCCTGGAATGGGTTACTAACGCCACATTATATCATTTAAAAAAAACAATGTCATGCTGAATTCCTCCCGCGTCTAAGAGCTGAAATTGTAGGCTTTATTCCTACCCAATTTCATGGCACTCCACAGCTGCCCCCCCCCCCCCCATCCAGTCCTGGTTTTGCACATTTCATGCCGGGGTTTGCAGGCCCATGTCTTCAGTACAGGAACGCCCTTCTCTGCCACTCTTCATTTGGGTAAGCTTGGACGAGGGCAATGACTCTTGGTAATGGCTATCAGGATCAAGGTTTCGCGCCCTGAAACACTTGTGCATAGGCACGTTATAAATGCCTTATCATATCGGGAATATTCTTTACAACAATACAAAAAAAATGGTATAACACTTCATGTGGAATTCCTCCTATTTCTAAGCGCTCTAACCATGTGTGTTCTGACGACCCGATCTTACGACTCCACAGCTGACACCTTCATCCAGTCCTGGTTTTGCACATTGCATGCTGGGACTAGTAGGCCCATATTTTCAATTGCAGGGAAACAAAGCAACTCTAAACCGCAGCTTGTAGTTTTCAAAACCAGCACTGTATGAAGAGGTCACTGATGACAAGGGACCGCGTGACAGCCTTAGTGATCAGTGTGCCCACTTGGGGAGGGCGAAGGGCTGCCTCAGATGGGACCTTCAAGTAGGTTAAGGCTCAATTATCGTTGTTTACTGGAATGGGAAGGACTAAGATTGTACTGCTTCTTTAATTGTGCCTGCTCAGCATTTGAGGGAGGGGCCTTGCCCTCAGCCTTCTATCAAACAGTGGACAAAGGTCCCTCCCCAAGGCCGAGTCTCACGCCACACTTCCTCGGTCTCATTTAGCCGCTAGGGTTTCCTTGTAGTTTCTTGTCACGCTCCAGATGCTTTGGCCTACAACTCCCATGATCCCTCACGACTGACTAGGCTGGCTAGAGCTGATGGGAGGTAAAAGGTGACAGGTTAGCTACCACAGGATTAGATAAACCCTTCCACATACCAGGGGCTGACCAATAACCCTGCATGGGCAAAGATGGAAGAGTATGAAAAGAATTAGTGGAACTATGCTCCCTGCTGGCCTGCCCCCGCTCCCCACAAACCCCACCGCCACGTCCTTCCCACGTGCAGTCCAAACCGCAAACAAATGCACCTGCCATTTAAGGACGTGCTCAGTGCTGTGTAAGTTTCAACTTATTCCTACACTTTTATTTTAAGACGAAACCATTTGGGAACAGTAAAACTTAATCAAAGAAAGTAGAGGAGTGCCGGTCCCAACCGGTCCCGCCCACTTCGACCACTGATCGCCTCCATGACACTAGCTTCCTCAGCAAGTGAACTGAACTCCCAGTAGCAACCATTTTAAGATGCCAAAGGTCTGTCATCGTATTAGCGGGAGCTGCGAGGATAGGGGTCTCTCTGTGGCGGGGAAGGAGGAACTTCCATTTCAAATCAGCCTCGTGCAAGGACGTCATTTGGTGGTCGCCAGGGGTCGCAGCCGCGACCCCTGAGGTCTCCTTGCTTCCCCTGTATAAAAAAAGAAATGTATTTTATTTGTTTAAATGGAAGTACCTAGGCTGTGGAGTAGCAGGGGCGCACGCAGCCCCTGCAGTGCGGAAGGCCCCTTTACACCAGGTCTGGGGGGGCCCCAGCCCAGTCCTCACCCATCAGGGTGAAGGCTGGGCCGGGGCTTGCAGAGCACAAAGGAAGCGCTCAGTAGGGGTTGCAGCAGACCGTGACATGTGGCATGTGTCACTTGCCATGTTCAGATCCAACCCCTTCTCCTCCGGCTTCCTCGTGGCTCATATGCAGCTGGGAGAGCTTCCTGGTTCCTGTTTGTTAGAAGCACAGAGGAGCCGAGGGTGGCCAGGAGTGACAGGTCGAAGCTGGAAAACCAGGTGACAAGGCTTTTCCTTTATAGATTGTGATTCGGTTAACAAGTAATCTTTAACAAATACTATCAAAAAATACATACAATAATTCATTTAAAATATACATTAAAAGAAAAGAAAAATTAACTTTACATTCAGGAATCAGAAAAATAGACGGTAGGCTTTAATAAAAAGAAATTGTGATGTGTATGTGGCATGTGTGAAGTGCATGTCAGATGTACGTCTGTGCTATGGGTGCTGTGGGTCAATGAGTGGTGAGTGATGAGAAGAAATGTGACAGTGCGTGTGTTTCAATCTTCTGGGTGGGTGTGTGCCTGTGTGGAGATTGTAGTGAGATTGGATGTAAGAGAAGGTGGGTGAATGAGTGGGAATGTGGTAGTGTGTGTTTGAATGTTCTGGGTGGGTGCATTCCTGTGTGGAGAATGCAGTGCAAGTGGGCGTGAGAGGTTTATGGGTGAGTGAATGGTGGGTGAGTGAATGGGAATGTGTGTGTTTGTGTTTCAATGTTCTGGATGGGGATGTGTCTGTTTGGAGAATGCAGTGTGAGGGGATGCGAGCAAAGGTGAATGGGTCAGTGAGTGGTGGCCGAATGAGTAGGAACGTGATAGTGTAAATGTTCTGGGTGGGTGGGTGCCAGTGTCAGTGTATTTGAGAGAAGGTATGTTTATTTATTTTGTACGTTTATAAGAAGCGCCCATAACCCACAGGCATGTAGGCACTGGTTACAGAAGAAGAAAGAACAGGAATAGTAGTTGACGAGGGAGGTTTTTAGATGTTTGCTGAAGGCGCGGTAGAAAGGTTCATTTCACAGATGTGGAGGGTGTTCATACCAGAGAACCGGTGCACAGGCTAGAAAGCTTGCCCTTCCCGCTCTTTTCCTGTTGAAGCTTGGTATAATAAGACATTGTTTGTAGGCTGTTCTGATCGGTCTAGTTGAGGAGTGTTTTTTTTAAAGTATTTTTATTGGCATTTCTTTAAACATAAACATGGGGACTCAACAGTGTCCCGTATCAACCTCCAACACTCCCCCAAACCCCTGCACCGGCTGCATCGTTCTTCGGTGTTCTACTGAGTCTCTTTTCCCGCTTCAGAGTTATCCTGTGAACAAGTCCAGTATTCGGGGTTTATGTGGGCACCATTGGAGCATGTAGTCGCTTTGTAAATACTCTATCGCATCCCCCCAGTCTGTTGCAAATCTCTGTCTGTCTCCTTGTATATTGTATGTGATTCTTTCCATTGCCACATACGTCCATATCCTGTGTAGCCATTCTTGACTGGTTGGAGGTGATTTTCGTTTCCAGTTTTGAGCTATCGCTAGCCATGCTGCTATGAGAAATCCCATAAAGTTCCTTTTTTGTGTCTTTGTGAGAGACCTGTCTCGAGGGTCCCACATGCCGCACATCCAGACTTCCTCTCCTAGGTTTGCCGTCTCTTTGAAGAGATTCAGCATTTGTGATTTCACCTCTGACCAGAATGGTTACAGTTCAGTGCAGTCCCACCATATGTGTCTCCATGACCCTACTGTGTCGCATCCCCTCCAGCATTTTGGTTGCGTGGTGGGATACATTCTGTGGAGTTTTTCCGGGGTATGGTGCCATTGTATCATTATTTTTGTCCAGGCTTCTCCCGTCTGGATCGACCTAGTCCATTTGGGGATTATTTGCCAGATGTAAATCTATTGTTCCCTCATTAGTTGTTTCCGTAGGGTCTTTTCCCATTTCTTCATGTATTGCCACGTCATGGCTTCCGTCTGGGCGTTCAGGAACTTATATAGGGTGGAGACAAATTTCTTTTCGCCGGTTTGGGACATTATATACGTTTCAAACGGTGTCAGTGTTCTTGTCAATGCCTGTGTTATTCTTGGAGTTGTGAGCCAATGGTTCAGTTGTTCGTACTGATATCTGTCCTTCTCCGTGAGGCCCAGTAAGTCTTGACATTCTTTGAATGTTCTGATTCGTTGTCCGTTCAGCATGTCTCCTACTTTTGTGCAGTCGAGGTCTCGCCATTTCTGGAATGCTCCCTTTCCCATCCCTGGGGGAAGTCTGGATTGTCTAGGAATGGAATGAAAGGGGTTGGATCTATTGTGAGTATTCCTTTCTTGGTCGATCTGTCCCAGACGTTCATTACGGAGCTCATGATCTCACTTATCTTGATGTTCTGGTGTCTGTGCTCGGGTTTGCTCCATAGTAGGTGACGTAGATTACATCTCACTACAGCTCTATCCTGCGCTTCCCACCACTTGTCCGACGTGTTGGTGATCCATTCGTTCAGCACCCATAGTTGGGCGGCCTCATAATATTTCTTGAAGTGAGGGAGTGCCATGCCCCCGTCTAGTTTCTGTGCCGTGAGTGCCTGTTGTGACAGTCTAGGTGTTTTGTTTTGGCAGATATATTTCGTGACTATTTTGGCTAGGGTCTTGAAGAATGTCGGCGGTATCCGAATAGGGAGTGCTTGAAAGTAGTAGAGAAGTCTTGGGAGTATTGTCATTTTGATGACTGTTATTCTGCCCCACCGAGAGACTGCTAAGGGGTTCCATCTGTTTAGGTCTCTTTTCACTTTTTCTATGAGCTCCGTGTAATTTCCTGCATAGAGGTTCTTTACTGTGTCCGTTAGGGTGATTCCCAAGTATTTCACCCCGTCTTCCGCTGTCTGCAAGTGAAGATCCCTCGTCTTTTTGTAGATTGCTCGTTTGTCTTCTGCCAGAGCCATCACTGATGATTTCTGCCTGTTTATTTTTATGCCTGAGATTGCACCGTATTCCTCGATTTGTTGGATGAGGAGAGGGAGTGTCTTGATTGGGTTTGTTAGGGTCATCATCATATCATCCGCGTATGCCGCTGTCTTGTGGGTCTGTCCGCCCATTTCCATGCCCTTTATCGTGGGTGTCTCTCTGATCTTTGCCAGTAGTGGTTCGAGGAAGACTGCGTAGAGCAGGGGTGATAGAGGACAACCCTGTTTGGTACCTCTTCCAATTCGGATCGGGTCCGAAAGTTCTCCATTCACTGCTATCCTAGCCATTGGTGAATTGTAATTGGCCCGAACCATGTTTATGTATGAGTTGTCCATGCCCATTTTCTTCAGTGTCGCGAAGAGCATTGTCCATTCTACCCGGTCAAAGGCCTTTTCCGCATCAACTGATAGTATTGCTGAGGGGATATTTGTGATTCCGGCTTTCTCTATAAAATGAATTATTCGTCTAATGTTATCATGGGTTTTCCCTGCTTGTTCTTGATGAATTAACTTCGGGAGTAATGGTGAAAGTCTATTGGCGAGCACTTTAGTATAGGGTTTTGCATCGATATTAATCAGGGCTATTGGGCGATAGGAGCTCGGGTTTTCTGGGTCTTTCCCTTTCTTGTGGAAGGATCTTTGCTTCGTTCATGGAGGGAGAGATGTTGGCCGTGTCTTTAAAGGTGTTGAAGAGAGCCGTCAAGATAGGTGTCAGTGTTCCCACATATGTTTTGTAAAAGGCTGCTGTAAAACCATCCGGTCCTGGAGATTTATTCCTGGGAAGGTCTCTGATTGCCTTTGCGACCTCGTCTGGTGTTATTGGTTCATCCAGTGCTGTTTTTTCATCTGCTGTTATGGTTGGGAGCGTAACTTCCTTTAGAAAGGCTGCCTGTTCCTGTTTGTTGGGGTTCTGTGATGTGTAGAGTTCCTGGTAATAGTCTCTAAATATTTCTTTGATATCTTTTGATTGTGTTCTTATTGACCCCTGCCGGTCTTTTAGTGTTTGCACCGTTTGGTTTTGCTGTTTGCTTTTAGTTGTCTCACCAGTAGTTTGTCTGCTTTATTTGATTTCATCGCATACCAGTGCTTTGTGTTGAGAAGTTGTGCTTCCGCTCTTTTCGTTCTGAATGTGTCAATCTGGCTCTGGACGTGTCGGTATGCTCTCTTTATTTTCAGGGATGTGTTCTTGGTGATCTCTTCTCTTATCTCTTCCAGTTTATTTTCTAATATGCTTTTCCATTTGTAGAGTTGTTTGTCTTTTTGTGCTTTTAGTGCTATGATTTGACCTCTTATCACTGCTTTAAACGCTTCCCAAATTGTACTTGGTGATAGATCTGGAGTGTCGTTGTGTTCGAAGTAGTCCACTATCTTTTCCCTTATTGTTTCCTTCAGGACCGGGTCTTGTAGAGTATCTCTGGGGAGTGTCCAGCGCCAGAGACCTGACCGTTTACGTATTTTGGGGAGTGTGATCCATAATGGGGCGTGGTCTGACAGTGATATATGTCCTTTCTCCATATCTTGGATCTCGCCCATTAAACTTCCCGAGGCCCATATGTAGTCTATTCTGGAGCTTGTGTTGTGTACATGCGAGTGGTACGTGTAGCCACTGGTCGTTCCTCTGAGTCTCCGCCAAACGTCTTCTAGTGCCATCCTGTTCATGATCTGTTTTAGTGCTGATGAAGGGGTCCCTTGATGGGTGTGTTTGGGTTCTGATCGGTCTACCAGGTGATTGATTCCATGCGATGTTAAAGTCCCCTGTTAGTATCACTTCACCTTTTGCAAAATTTTCTAATTTGTTAATCGTTTCTTTGATGAATCCATCCTGGCCCGTGTTTGGGGCGTATATGGTTGCTATGGTTAGTAGTCTATTTTCCAACTGGGCCACTGTGAACAGGTATCTACCATTTTTGTCCGCCATTGTCTCTTTGATTTGTGCCTTGAGGCGGTTGGCAAATGCTATCAAGACTCCTTTTTTTTCTCTGTGTCGTTGGATTGGAGTATTTGATTGAAGCCTCTTATGCGGGTTAGGGTCTTCCTGTTTTTTGGTATGTGTGTTTCTTGGAACGTTATTATATCAAACTTTTCTCTGTGCAGGATGTTTTCGATTTATTTTCCTTTTTACTGGCGTGTTCAAGCCTCTGATGTTATATGTCAGGATTTTTAGCCCCATCTTTTCTTTTGGGGTCGGTTCTGCAGGTGGGGCTCTTCTCGCGGGTCGCAGTGTTGCGCTTTAGGTCCGGTGATTGTGTCTATCCCCCTCTGAACTTCCCCAACAACTCCCCCCCTCCCTCCCTCCTCCCCCCCAACCTTTTCCCTGAGGAGGGCTCTGGGCCCTATGGTTGCTCGGGCGTTCCGCCTTTGTCCCATGCCCTCTAACATCTCAGGTGTACAGTTCTGCAGGGGGTCCTAAACCCTGCTTGAGTTGTGGATTCCGAGGGTGTCCCCCTGCTCTGCCGTGTCCTTAAGTGGGCACCTGCCCAAACGGAGAATTATTTCCTTTTCATCGCTCTTTTCCTTGAGGCCCCCTCCGTTTTTACTTAAGTCTGTCATCCGTGTCCGAGCCCGTGTCCATTTCCCTCTTATCTGCGGGATTGGAGTCTTGTCTTTCTTTTCTCCGTCTGCCATCCCTTCGGTTCTCTCCTTCTTCTATTTGTTTCTCCATCGTTTTGAGGTTCTGGCTCATGTTCTTGACATCCTATGATCTTGAGGCCTTGCTCGCAAGTTATGATGCGGTGTTGACGCTCCTCCCATGTAAATAGTAGGCCGAACGGGAAGGTCCACTTGTATCGTACCTGTTTTTCGGTTAGGAGTTTTGTTATTGGGAGCATTTCTCTTCTCTTTCTGAGTGTGGATTGTGCCAGGTCTTGATATAGCTGGACTTCTTTGCCGTTCATTCTTATGTGTTCTATTGACCTAGCCTTTTTGAGGATTTGTTCCTTTTGCATATATTGTGTCATTGCCACTAGAACGTCTCTCGGGCTGGTTCCGGGTTTGCCCGTTCTTTTTGGGCCCACTCTGTGTATCCTGTCTATCTGGATTTCTTCCCCGGTGTCATCTGCGAGTATATCTTTGAAAACCTGTTGTGTTGCAGTGCGAAGGTCCTTTTCCTCCACCGTTTCCGGCATATTCTTAATCCTTATATTCGACCTCCGGGATCTGTTTTCCAGGTCTTCACATTGTGCTTCTAGTTCCTGCGCCAGTCGCGCTAGTCTGTCTTGCGCTTCTACGTGTTGGAGAGTTTTCTCGTCTATGTTTTGTACTGCCCTTTCCAAAGTGTCCGTTCTCTCCTCCAGGTTTTCTATGTCCCTCTTTAATTCTTGGACCGCTTGCTTCATTTCCCCCTTCATGTTCTCGAATTGTGCCTGCGTTGTGGATATGAATTGCTCCTGAAATTCCTTGAACCAGGTTTTCACATCGTCCTTCGAGGCCATGCCTGCTTTCCCTTCTTGGTCTGGCGTGCTTTCCCCCTTGTTTTTTAGTTTGTCGGTTTGTGTTGGTGCTATTTTTCCTGCACCCCAGATTTGGATCAGGTCCTGAGCCTGTTTGGTTCTGCTATTGCTCGTTAATGCTGCCTGAGCTCCGTGTCTGGTCCTGACATTTGACATGTATGTGTTTTAGGGGACCTTGGCTGCTTGTCTCGTGAATGTTTCGTGTTGATTTGAATTGTAGCTAGGCCGCGCCGGTCCGCGTGTATTTCCTTTGCGGTTGTGGGGGTGTCCGCTTCTGTGGCCCTTTAACATGAATTACGTGCAATCTGTGTGGGGTTTTCGGTGGGCTCGGTGCAGGTTTGTTATTTGTGTGGGGGGAGGGTTCTTTATTGTTTTCTGAGAGCTCCTTTGTCGAGCTCTCGGGGGCGTCGGTGTGGGCCCTCGCCAGTCTGCTTCTCGGTGCTGCCCCTTCTATTTGGAGATTTTGCACGTTTGTTCTATCCTTCTCGTTATCCCTTAATTTATTCAACAGTTTTTCCCCCACGTTTGGCGAAGTGAAGGGCCAGCACCCCCCGATGCTTTTGGGGGGTATGAGTCTCGAGGGGGGGATGAGTTGGTGCTCTGCAGCCTAGCGGTGTTGCGTTACAGCACGGGGGTAGGCCCCGGCCTGCCGCTGCACGTAGTTTGATCGGTTATATTTAGGGCCTTGCTCTCCCCTCTTCGTGGCGCCGGGGTCGTTTGCTACTTGGGTCTCCCTGCCCGCCGTGGTGCCCTGGGGCGCTTCGGAATTTTCTGGGGGGGGTCAGCCGATGTTAGGCTCTCTCCCCCCCACCTCGCACCTGAGTGTCCGTGGGTCCGGCGCTTCTGCGGGGCCCTGTCGTCCTCCGGTGGATTGTTGCCGCGGCCGGATCTCCCTCGCTCCTTCAATCAGGATCGTCTGAGAGCAGGTCTTCTCCCGCTTCCACTGCGGCGGCCTCTTCTTTCCGGGTCCCGGCTTCGCCTGGATTGCTGCGTCGTCCGTGGCTGGGCTCGCTGTGTCGGGCTGGCGCCCTCCCCGTTTGTGGCTGGGAGTTCTCCGGAGCTGGTCCTGGGTCCTCTGAGACAGACCTCTTTGTCTAGTCTCCGCTCCTTCCTTTCGTCGATCGGCCCTTCTCTCCTTGCTGTAGGTGGGGGGTGGAGGGGCTCAGCCGGCGGTTGGCTCCGCCGGCGGTTGGCTCCCCCGTCTGTTGCGCGTCTCTGGGCTGCTCTGGGGCCGGGCTTCCGGATCTCGCCCGTCCTCCGCGCCGGCGTCTCTGGAAAGGCTCGCGATTCGTGTGAGGTCCTCGCTACTCGGGACTTCTCTTCTCGCCTGAATTTGGAGGGAGGCTGCACTCCGCAGGGCACGGTGAGCGATTATGTGTCATGCTTTATTGTTGCGGCCTGAGCTGAGGGTCGGCCGCCATCTTGGAATCCCGAGGAGTGTTTTTGATTGTGTCGGTGAGGTACTGGGGTGCCTCATTGGTGCCTCATTGATGATGCATCTGTGGGTGAATGAGAGCGTCTTGAACTTAATTCTGTCCTTAACTGGGAGCCAATGGGCAGACTTCCTAGCCTCCGATGTGTGGGCATGTCTGCCAATGTCAAGTGCAGCTCGGAGGGCATTTCTTTGAATTGTTTGGATTTTGTGCAGGTTTTTTTCTGATGTTCTGCAGAATAGGGAGTTGCAATGGTCCAGTTTGGGTCCTATAAGGGCCTGGGGAATTTCAAGGCGGTTCTGGGAGGAGAGGAAAGGTTTGCTGGCGTTGAGTTTAGTAGCATACCCTGATCGAAGAGGCGATGTGGTTGGTCTGGCAGGCCATGGCCAGTGAGAAATTCAGGTAGACGCCTAGAGTTTTGATGGAAGAAGGTGCTGGCATCTTGTGGCCATCAATGGTGAATGGTTTGTAAGCATCGTGCAGTTTGGTCAGGCTTGCGGGGGGGGGGGTGGGTGGTGATGAGGAGCTCAGTTTTTTCATTGTTGACACTGTGTGTGGCCATATATTGAAGGGACCAGCATGACAATGCACTGGGAAATGCCCTGTGCATTTTTGGTGACTTGCCTCTATTGTACTTTTTTCAAGAGTTACCCTACACCCTACAAAACTGATTGCAATCTGCCTGGCCTTTTACCCATATTTTCACAGACAGTGTGCTGTGTAATGCACCATTTTAACTCATTATTCTAAACATTTTCTCATGGAAGTGGGAAAAGTCCCTGTCGAACACACCGAATGCAATTTCGTTAGTTCTGGCCCACTCGCTATGCTCGGCCGTAATCACATACTTGTGGCAAATATTCACACCCTGCAATAAAACAACTCGCCAAATAGCACTGGTGGCTGGTATATTATATGACCAGGCACTGCCCCCTTCTTTCTACACTAGGTGAAACATTTAAGCTTTGATTAAAAAAACATGTACTTCTTTCACAGGTGTTAGACGCATCTGAAGTTCGTGTGCCATCACTTCCTGTGAATGTCGCTTGGGGCGGGATCAATGCCATCACTTCCTGTGATGTCATTTGGGGCGTGCTCAATGCCATCACTTCTTGTGATGTCATCAGAGGTCAAGGGTCATGCAATGTCATTTCTGCTAGCACAGGCATTTTGGGGAAATGACATCCCTGGCCTCGTGTCTTATTCTCGTGCCCTTCCCTCCATGGGGTCCTGAACAGCAGCTGTGTAGCCTACGCGTTATGCAGGGAGAAATAGGTGACAGTGCACGATGAGAACATACTGTATTTTTATAAACCCTTCCTACAGATATAAGAGGAATCCGTTCCAGATTATTTTAATTCAATGTTATGTTCCGACTAATTTTAGTGCTTGATGTCGGCCTGTGCCTGGCACCAAGCTGTGCACTGCTGACCGCAGCCGTTTCTCCCTCCCACTGTAAACATTTCTGTGGATAGTCCAAGCTATGACATTAACATGGATTAATGCACACCACTATCCTTCTCCCAGAGACATCTCCTGGTGTGTATACTGCCGGAGGCAGCTGGGTGCCGTCCACCCAGCTGGGTCTGCTCCCCACTGCATGCCTCCTGCACATACCAAGCTGCAAGCTCCTAGGGGCCCCGTGTGAAGTTTCATGCTGAGCACCGTGGAAGCGGGCAAGGCGACCGGGCTCACATATCGCTCTATGATCCCACTCATTGTAACGAGACAGGACTCTGAACTTCCCGTTTACCTCTGCATGGTTCCTCTAGATCAGGGGTCCAGAGCTTTGGCACTCTAGGTGTTTTAAACTACAACTCCCATCAGCCATAACCAATATTGCCAATGGTGAGGGATCAAGGGAGTCGTAGTCCCAAACATCTGGAAAGCCACAGTCTACAGGACCCTGAGCTAGATAGAGGGGTCTCGGCCTCTCTCTGTGCACCCCTACAGGCTCTTTATCACCCCCTATTACACAACCCCCAGGCTCCCGCTAAGGAAACACACGGCAGTCACTCCATGAAGCCATGTCATTCACTGAGACCTTCCACACCAAACAGGCCTATGGCCTTTATGATCCCGATCGCATCATCTATAGGGGGGGGAACGGGGGCCTTTGACCCCAGGCTGGAAGGGCTGTTGCTCCCTTAGCCAGGGCTGCAATATGTAAAAAAAAAAAAAAAACAAGATTAAAAAAAAGAAAATGCTTCAGAATCCAGCAAGTGCTGCAGGGTCTGCTCGCCTTCTGTATGGATGGGTTGGGGCACACTGCAAGTATCTCTGGATGGCCCCCAACTGTGGGCCACCAGAGTGAGGGACTGAGATGAGGAGGCAGGTGCATGTGCGCACGGCCCACAGGCATGGACGCCTCTATGCAACACTCTGGGACCCTGCCTGGTAAGGTTACCAGCACTCTGCCCCATACTCCAATGGTCTGTTGTAATCCTTAGCAGCTTATCGCGATTACTTCAAGTAACTTACTTGAAGTAAGTACCCATGTCCTAGTTGAGGTTGTCCTCACTTTGACCTTGTACGAATGCTTCCCCAAGGTTGTGCTGAATTTCTTCATCAGCGGTCCAGGGGTGAATATCAGTTTCTAAGCTATCAATCAGCCCCACACCTCTAATACACCAAAATGGATCCGAACAGATTTGATTAAACAAGCATACAAATAGAATTATAAACCTCCTTGTCCAATTTTGGTAACGTGGATGGAAATTTCTAAAGTCGTGTGAAACCCCCTATGACGGGCAGTGGCCACGTCATGGGCGTGGTTCAACATCAGGCTTCCGAATGAGGTAGGTACCACCCACTGGTCACAGCCAGATAGGGCTCTCCTTACCAACACACCATCTTGGATCCGGAACATTTTGGAAAACTTCATCAACATCCGCAGATCCTCTTTACTGGTATAATCTGACTCTGTTAGAGGAAAGCTTACAGGATATTCAATGTGTTGATAACATTTCCCAATGGTCGGGTCCTCTTGTGTTCAAATCTGCATCTGGGGCATATTTACTCCACTGGGCAGTTGAGAGTCCACTATTCACACAAGTCTGTGACAAGAAGCAACGTGTATTCCCCCAGCAGGAATTCCGTGTCTATGTTATCCCCCAGCAGAGCTCTGGGTTTAGCCAGCTGGTCAGCCAGGTCATTCCCAGTCTTATCTGGCCCCTCTATCTTGGAATGACCTCTTATCTTCTTCCAATAGATGGTCATCTCATTGGAGGTCAACAGATTGTTGATTGACTGGATCCGTTTGACATTCTTTAGGGGTTTGTTGTTGGCACAAAGCATGCCTCGATTCTTCCAGTTAGTCATGTGCTCCACAAACGCATTCCTAACATAATCTGAGTCAGCGATTATGACCAGTTCATTGAGTTGGTGGGGCACTACAGTGAGGATGGCTTGATAAACGGCCATCAACTCTGCAACCTACTTTAGGGTCCTATTTTATAACCAGCAGAGGGTTCCGGGATATCATTCACCCATGCATTCCCAATGCCAACCAACAGTCCTTCCCCGTTGTTATCAACATGGTAGGCGCACCCATCCACATAAGCTGTGGGTATCCCCTGACACATGTCGTCTTCATAGACCTTCTGTTAATTACTCCTCCATGTTGTTGTTGGTCATTACTTTCCTCCATGAGAGACATTTCTTGAGCACAATCATGCAAGTCCGCCACCCCTTGCGCTAGGGTCCTCTTCTTGTTTTGGCCATATCTGACCTCCATAGGAAAGCCTTGCATGGACAGAATCCAGGAAGTAATTCTGGCATTATTAACGTTCCCCGCCCGGATTCTATCACTTTGTAGATACTGCAAGGGTTGGTGAGGAGTCTCGATAATGATATGCTCCCCCTGGATGAACGGGCGGTAATTTTTCTATGCCCACACCATTGCCAGGAGTGCCTTCTCACAATCATTGAATTTTTCCTCCACTGAGGACAAAGCTTTGCTCGCATAGGAAATGACTTTGTTGATCTTGTCATGCATTTGGTACAAGACTGCTGTTAGGCAAGGATCTGAGACCCCATCTCCATGACGAACTCTTTGTTCTTTACAGGTTAAGCCAAACAAGGAGCCTGGGAAAGGCTTCCTTTCAGTTGCTTAACTGCCTCAGCTTGTCCTGCACCCCACTCCCACTTGACACCGGCCTGTAATAAATTGACCAAGGGTCGAGTGACCTCTGCGTAGTCTTCAATGAACTTCTGACTATAATTAGTGAGTCTAAGAAGGCTTCTTCATTCTCACAGAGTAGTAGGGTCTTTTAACTTCAGCAAGGCCACCTTCTTCGTCTTAGGTCTGAGACCCTCAGGGGTGATCTCGTGACCTAAGAAGTTCACTCGGGTCTTACACCACTCTGCTTTCAGAAAGGACAGTTTTGCTCCGGCTTTCTGCAACTGGGTCAGAACGTAGCAGATTTCTGCTGTGTGTTCCTCCACAGTTGAGCTGTTGATCGGAACATCATCCACATAGGCCGGGTTTCCCCGTTCGTCCGAATCGGGCATGGCCTTATGTAAGAAGATGTTGACCTCATTGCAGAGTTGATGGATCCAAAGGGGGTTTGATATGATATGATATGATATGATAGGTTATTTAAAACACACTCAATAGCCAGAGGTTTCTAAGCGTAGACCCGGGGATTGAACCTGTGTTACTCCGTGTCGTCTTGCTTCCAAGGCGAGCATGTTGCCCCTGAGCTATCCTCCCAAGACAAATCATTTATAACGGCCTGTACACAAGTGTTTTAAGGCGTGACAAGACAAGGAAGGGAGGAAAGGGAGGACAGAACAAAAATCTTACTAGGACTTTTGTCTTTCATTCAGATCACTCAAGGTATCCTCCAATTGGGCGGAGAGATCTCTTTTGATGGTGTTGACCTGGACAGTGGAGGTGTGGTTCTTGACTCTGAACACTACCTCCTCCCTCCTAATGTCACAGGTCACCTCTTCCACACCGTAGGGGCAGGAAGAGTACACCAGGAAATTCCCCCACACCTAGAAAAAATCCTAGTAAAAATCTTTTATGGAGGAATGCCGTCGGTGATGTCGAAACAATCATTTGGGATTGGTCCTATGATTTCATTACCTAAATCAATAGAATAATGTTGGCATCAACCGCCCTTCCAATAAAGGTGTCTGCGCACAAAGTGATACTTCGAGGGTCACTGTTATCCACCAATATTCGAATGGTGTTGTGTTCTAGGTCTGCTAGATGTGTCAGATTTAAATACAAACCTTGCTGTTGGAGATTGGAATTTAAATGTATATAGGCGTCCTAATGTTTGAGGTTCTGTCCTTGCTTAATGTTGAGGGGGGCCGTGAATTGTCACAACTGTCCTGGGATGGTAACCTCTTCTCGGTTGAGAATGTCACTTCCCTAGTAAAAGGCAGACGGGCATCTCTCATGACCCAACAATTATGCTCTATTCTTTAGTTACCAATGGACATTTTTAGAGTACACCTGCTAGGCACAGATGTTTGGAGTTTGGAGTTTACAGACATACTTTCCATTTGTCAATCAATTCATATGGTTCCATGTGTTAATATCCTTGCAAAAATATCGCCATACAAAAAAATCGCCATATTTTTGCAGCAATATTAAGGCATGGAACTTGCGGGGGACACCCCTGCATTATTTTTAAAGGACCGGGGGACACCCCCGCAACCCTCGCTCCCAAAACCCCAAAAAATGATCCCCACCAAAATATATCACCAAAGGCCGTTCCAGACGACCATATTTACGGTGATATTTTTGGTGGGGATAATATGTAGATAATATGTATTGATACCATTTAAATGAGAGAATGGTCAGATCTTTTGGGAGTTTCCTGAATAATACTTTGCTGATGAAGCTCCTTCCATTATTCAGGCACACTCCGGCGAGCACCGGCTCCTCCCCCTTATTTAACTAAATGTCTGTCAGACTTTGAGTGGGTTCTTCCTTGTCTGGTTTCACGGGACTCAACGCTTCTTCAGATTTTGGACTGGTGTACAATTTTAGGGTGTTCCCTTCCAGGGTGAATTGCCACTTAAAAATGGGAGGAAGGTTGATTTTAAAAAAATAGAGAAGGGTTCCCATCACCAGTTGGTTCTTCTACAGAGATGACAGTGATGTCTGGGACTTGGTTATTCTTGAAATGGAACTCTACATTCTCAGAACGTTGATCAATTACGTGACAGGTACCATTCAGGGTTACATAATTGGTACTCATTTTTAATTTTATAGACCATTTAGTCTGAGGCCAGAGGACTTTGTTTACACAGTCGATCAGAGTTGATAACCTCCTCGGGAGTGTGTTCCCCTAGTAAATAAGGTGCGACCTCTGTAGTCATGACTATCACCAGATGTTTAACTTGAAGTCGCCCTATTTTTAATTCCAGGTCTGCATTCCCTTCGACAGAAAAGTCATTCCTGTTGACATTTTTGAGTTGTCTGGGAAGTGGTGTGAGGGGAATTTGGTGGCCCTCACCTGTCTTGAGTTTGGTTTGCCAGAGGCTTTTTGGACAGGGGGGGTGGCTTGGGGTCCAGTATCCACCAGTGCTGATAGTTCACACTGACCCTGCATCTTGACTGCTGCATAAAATATGCCTTCTTTCTCCTCCAAGGTGCAAACAAAGTGTTATTTGACAGCCCAGTGGTCATTTTCTTAATATTGAACTCAACACTTTGTAATCTTGGGCAGTTTTCTGTGTTGGAGATCAGGAATCTGTGTAGAAAAGTTTACAATTAACAATGGGTGGATTTGGGGAGTGCTCTTTCTCCTCCGACCTCAGATTCTTTGCTGTCCCCCTTTTCCTGGGGGCAGTTCTCAGAACCTATTTGAGGGAAGGACACCCCATTTCTATTCTATCTTGCTCACATTTTGGAGGTTGAATAGGTTCTTGCTCTGGGTTGGTCTCCATACTTACTCTGTCCCACTCTGGGTCTTTTGAGACCTATTTGTCTTTGGAAGGGATCCCCCCATTTTTGAAAGAGAAGGTCTGCTTCCCTGAATCCTCCGGGGACTCTTCTCTTTCAAAGGGGCGGGTCTTGATCTCCTCCACAAAGTGGGTTCTTCTTTGGCCTCTCCTACTTACCCTTTGCTCTTTGGGTTCTAACATTTCGGGGGCAGAGTCACTTTTAGGCTGAGAGGTTTTTAGGGGTTCTGTTTTGGTGACAAAGGAAGCTTCCTCCAGGGCTTGGCATCTCCCTTCCACCCGCGCCCCCTCCTCAGGAACCGGTGATTTGTTGGACGTTTCCTCCCATCATTTCCCCTCTGAGACATCAACCCTGGGTGTTGGGGAATTCTGGGAAATAGGGTTATATTGAGAGTTGGACTGAGCCCGCAGCATGTGCCCCAGGTTGTCGGTGAGTTGCTAGACCTGTCGCTCCAGCCGCAAGACATTTTTTGGGTGTCTGGGAGGTCTCAAGTCATACCTCGGCTGCTGTAGAAAAGGGTAATTGTCCCTTCTCCCGGAGTAGCTGGAGTACTGGAAATATGTGTCCTAAACACGCTACTCTGCGCCCCCCATTGACTTCTGCCTTATCATGTTCTGTCTCCTTGGAATGTAACATTAATCAGAGCATGTCACGCTCTTGGCGCTATGTATCCTAAACACGCCGCTCTTTGACCCCCTTTCACTTCTACCTTATCATGTTCTGTCTCCTTAGAATGTGATGTTAACCAGAGCATGTCACTCTCTTGGTGCTAGTTATCCTAAACATTCCCCTCTGAGCTGCCCCTTCGCTTCTGCTTTAGGCCCTAATTCATGGAAATGAGCACAGAAATCCTGCAGGGTCTGCGCACCGAGAAGGACACTGTGCGAGCCTACGTTCAGACTGAAAAATGCGCACCCCGCGTATTCATGGAATTTACAGCGCAAAGTAACCATATTCACAAGTCGCGCCCGGAACGCCCTCGACACGCCCACACGCAAAGCTTAAACAGCATGAAAACCTACCTTTGTGTGCTCCCCCGGGTGCGAATACATGCACCCTTCAAACAGTGCGCTGGGTCCCCTGTGAGCAGGCCTGCATCTCAGGGACCCTGCGCGGGGTCCCCCATAGCTGTATCTGGCACCCGAGAACATGCGTATAAAAAATCAAAACTCGTCATTAACTCGGGATATCTGCATGCGAACACACGCAAAACGTTCCTGCACCCTGCTAAACTGTGTACGCGCACCCCTAAGTTAGATCGGAATCCCGGTTGAGTACACGCACCCCAAAATATGACATTTAACCCTACCTCTGCCTGTACTTACGCCTACCTTTAGGTGGGGGACAGTATATTGGACTTGCGTGGCCATTTCCCAGCCGAGAGGTTGCATGACCAAATCCATGAATAAGTCTTGTGCCATGCAATTGTGGGCGTGCGAGGGGCTGCCTGCAGGCTGTCCCTTCTCAGCTCTCTACGCAAGCCATGCCCGCGCTTTGCACGGCGTCTCGTGCAAGGCCCTCGACCGCTCGCAGAGATGTGTCAAGCCTGTGCGAACTCCATGCGAGTCCAGGAAAAGTATCGCGCATTGCTGGCATGAAGGTAGATTTGCGCACTGTTTGGCGCGCAAGTACCCTTTTTTCCACGCAAATAATGCCATGAATCGGGCCGCTAGTATGTAATCCGCGCATTAGGCTGAGCCTTTGTATGGCCGCATTCCTGCCTCGGCATCTGTTCGGGCGGGAACCCCTGTGATGAAGAGCCTTGTGGTGTGCGGTCCACCACAGTTGTAAACACCGGGCACTTTCTCGCTTTCTGCCGCCAAAACATTGAATATCCGTGCTTCCCCATCGAGCAATGCGGGGAACATGAAGCAGTGCTGAGGATCTCGTGCTCAGGGCACATACATTGAAGGGGAGAGATGGCTTCTTGGGAGTGTGCCCTTGGAATTGGCATGTGCCATGGATTCTTTGTTTGTCATTGTTTGGGGGCGACGAAGTAGGCATACCAGTAGTCTTTTAAATGACATTAAAAGGTGCACACCTTTTATTTCTGCCCAACAGAGGCACCTGAAAACCTGCTTCTCTGAGGCAGCTCTTCTGGGATTATGAACAGACACTGTAGCAGCACCAGGCGGATAGGGTTGCAGGTGTATGCAGCCTATGGCGTAGGCGGAGTGACGTCACTCCATCTGTACTCATGCGAGTGCACACCCACAGGTGAAACCTTCACCTAGGTTCGATTTCAGGTAAGGAGGACTTAGACTTTCATCCTTTCTCCGTTGTTGAAATGAGTACCACTGAGGCGGGTATTTGGGGCCTCTTTTATCAGTGCTTTGGCACTGAGTTCCCCTGAGGAATCATGGCAGGCTCCGCCCACTCCCTCAGCTAGTTGGCCAGCACCAGTGGTTTAATGATGGGCCTAGGGTGGCCAACCGTCCCATCTTTTACTGGACTGTACCACATTGAGAAGTCGTGCCCCGCGTCCCGCACGCACCCTGTCCAGGATGGGGGAAAGACTCCACTCTTCTCCCAGGGGTCTCCACTTTGCTCTGTGTCAGCAGGGACTGATGGAGGGGAGCTAGAGAGACTGTTGACCCTGAAGAAATGGGAATGGGGTGATAGGATATGGCAAGGGTGCCTGATGCCGCTGCCTGCGGTGTGTACTATGGTTTTAAATATCCAGGGGGATTTCTTTGGGCTCACATTGCTTTGCATGCTGCTACTGTCACTCCCCCCCCCCCATGCAGGATGGGGGAAATAAGGCTAAAGCCAGGCTCATTACACTCACCCTGTTTCTTTGACGATGTATATAGTGTAAGGTTTATTTATTTTGAAAGGCTAGTTTATTATGTAATGTGTGTCCTTTTCAAGGCATTGCAATTAACAAAGTATTATTTTATCACATGAAACCTGTACCAAAAATCTAAAAAATATATATATCAACTAAACCTGGGAAGATTTGCTCAGTTGCTAAAATTGCCTGGATCCCGGTTTCACCGCTGAAACAAAGTGTGTGATCCTTGGCAAATCATTTATTCTCACTGTGTCTTATATGGAGTCCCTGTAAGTGATCCATTCCACCGCTTCATTCTTGATATGATAGTATAAAAATCGCACTCGTGGAGAATGAAGTTGGTTCGTAAATCACAGTGACCATTCATGTATTTCAAACCAGAACATGGCGTGTCCCTCTGCTTACTCTTGTGCTGTCCCCTCCCATGGTGCCACGGAGCATCGAAGACAGATGAGGCTCTCGCAGTGCCCTTTTCTGAGAAGCCACGTGTGTTGGTGTGAACACATATGCAAATTAGGAGGTTGGCATTTGATTTGCCGCCCAGGGCCTGGACAGGTCGCTTAAGGGTCAGTGTCCTGCAATGCCGTTTTCTTTTGTTGTTCTGTTTATTTCTTAACACGACCTCTGCCAGGAATGTTTCCAGTAATGCGGCTTGATGCACTAGCACGTTTAAAGTGCCCTGCGAAACCATTTTGCAAAGTTGGCCACCCTAGCTGGGGCATTAACCCAGTGGTAAGATAGCTCAGAAGGATATGCCCCCTACTGCAGAGATCCTTGTCTTCTGACCTTCTGGCTGAGAAGGGTCTGTTGTAAAGAACACACAGTGGCCAGCTGAGAATATTCCATTTTCAGTAGTGAGTTGCAAAAGTGCAAGGACCCTCTCCCCTCTCCCGCCTCTGATCCCCGCTCGTCACCAGGACGGTGGCTGAGCGGGGACACAACGCCTACATTTTCGTTGCTGATTTCAACCCCTCAGCTTTACATTATCCTATGAGTGCTGTTCTGGGCAGGGAGAGGGCGCCGGGTGGTTGCTGTGTGGCTGTCACAGCTGAGTGCTGACCCCAGCAGGCCTGCTTTAATCAGTGATTCCAAGGTCCAGCGACCTCTTTGACCCGGAGGGTAAAAGCAGGAGGAGCTAGCTGGAGCATGGCGCCCCATGTGGAGTAACGCCCACTCAGCCTTCCGCATGGACCCACGCCTGAAGGTCGCGAATAAAAGAGCAGCCGTGCAGATTCCAGGCTGAAAAGGCCACGCCAGGAGGTTGCCCCCTTCCGCTGGCTCTGGCTGCCGCCATTTGCCATCTGCAGGCCCGGAACCGGAAGCACATCCTGCTGCATTCATGGTCTACAGACAGCAATGCCCCAGGCCCCGTACTGTACAAAGTACGGCGCGATGGAGGGCCTGGGGGGTTAGGCGCAGGCTGGGGGACGAAACGGCGTGAAAAGCAAGGGGAGGGGCAGCCAGGCGGCGCCCCCACCCATGGTGCTGCCAGGAAACAAGAAACACAACAGGGAAAGGTGCAAAAGAAAAGCAACGGGGCCAGGGGAAGCCCGGCCCCCAAAGGGACAACAAAGGAGCAGGGGAGTATAAGTAACCCCACAGAAACCAAGAGAAGGACAAACCAGGAAGGAGCTCACCTCATTCGGGTAAGCTCCTAGGGCCTGGAAAAGGGGGAGAAGGAAACATTTTGACGTTTTGCCTCTGCAGGCTTTTCGTGTCTTTTGGTTCTCCCCCACTGCAGACAGAGCGGCGTGAGCAGAGAATCCCAGTGAAGGAGTGGGTCCGAGGATCGTGTAGTTTTCCTCACGGCTGCTCACCTCTGCGGGTAAGCAGAAAGGAGTCATCCAGGAAAGGAATAGAAGCGGCCGCTCACCTCTGCGGGTAAGCGGAAGGAGCTCATTGTGCTAAGGACCGGAGAAGGGATTCGCTGCGGTTGAAGGCACCGTCCAGACCGACTTCAAGGGAAGATCCACGTCGGGAAAGGAAAGCAGCTGACGAACCAGAACGTCGACAGCGATCGGAGGGAACGGCGTGAGGAGCACGGCACCGTCAAGCAGCAGGGAGACGGAGCACCGCGGGGAGAGGCAGTTGGAGGACCACGGAAGCAGAGCAGGGAGGCGGAGACAACACACGGCTACAGCGAGCAGCCAGGAAGGAGGGGCCGCACCGCCCACACAATCGAAGGAGGTCTGCAACTTTTGCCCGGGAGGCGTTGCCTGGCAACCAGCACAGCAACAGTGGCTCAACTGGTAAGTGCTTGGTCTTGGAACGCTGGGGACCTGAGTTCTAATCCAATGTCCGGAACCTCCTGGGCATGCTTTTAACTATCGGTTAAAACGAAAGAAGTAATTCGGAAAGGGGGAAAGCAGACACAAGGACACCGTGGCACAACAGTGGCACCACTGACTTCAGATCGGAAGGTTGCGCGTTCAAATCACGCGGGGGCCAATTAAGTCTCACATTTTTTCACAAAGAGGAGCCGCAACGGGCGGAAAGAGGAGCTTTACTGGCAGCAGAGCCGAAGCGGACCAAAAAACGACTGGCGAGAAACGGACCGGAAAATTAAGCAAATTCTGCCACTTGCTTTTCAAGGGGCGTGGCTACCGACGGACACACGTGATCGGAAGGAGCGGGGACGTGCCGAAAATCTTTAAAGGGACAGCACACAATTAACGCATGGTGGACCAAAACGAAGCAGCACGAAGCCCACACAATAGTTCAAAGGAGAGGCACGAAAAAACCAACAATTAAAGACATTCAGTTCATGGACCGAGGAAGCAGAAAAAGAGTATGGAGCACAATGGGTGCTGGATGTGATGAAGACGGAGGAAAGGGCAAGGGCAATGTCGCCTTTGCTGCTAGAGGATTACAGCGGCAGCGATGAGGAGGCTGCGATACCACAAGGCCGGAAAAGGGCGTGAGAGGCGACAAGGGGATCGCAGGAGCAGCCGGAGGTGCTTAGGAAAAAGCAAAAGAAAGGAAACAAAAAAGGTACTGTAAAGATTGTTAATAATATTGGAGACAAAATTGTGAAAATGTTGAAAACATGCATCACGGTTCTGGGTAAGTCGCCCAGAGCCCATGGAGGGAAGGAGAAGAAGCAAAGGGTGGTAACATCTGAAACAGAGAGTAGCGAAGATGAAGAGAGGGACCACTTGCAGGCATGGGTGAAATGGAAGGAGGTAATGAGTAAAGAGAAACAGAAAAGGGCAAGGGTAGAAAGCGCACAGCAGACAACGGGGTCCCCATACCACAGGGGGTGGCACAAGGGATTCCGTCAGGGTCTATTCCCCAGGGGATGAACCCCAGCTTACCGGTGACCCCCGCAGGGTTCACCCATGTAACAATACAAGGGACAGTCGTAGTCCCAGTAGGGCCACTCACTGGCACAGCAGGAAAGGAGGGTGACCCAGTATGGTAGGCCCACGGTTGGTAAGGACACCCAAGGCCGGTCCACGAAGGCACAGGCATGGCACATTAAGTAGAAGGTAAAGGGAAAATAGGGGGAAAAGAGTTCATAGATATTTTTTGAAGGGCCCGGATAACTCAGTCGGTAGAGCATCAGACTTTCCATGCTAGAATGCCAAAAGAGAGGACAGTATGCATCAATAGAGGACATAAACATATTTAAGGTTTTAAAGGAGAAATGAGACACCAGGGAGCAAAGTGCGGGAGGATATCATAGAAAGCAATACTGGCAAAACGAGTAAAGAAGTGATTACAAATAGAATAACAAGGGTCTCAGAACACCCCAAATAATCTGAAATCCACCTTAGAGAACAAAGTTAGTGGGCAAGGGGTTTCATCATCCGAAACAGAGAGCAGCGATAATGAGGAAGGGGATCATTGGAAGGCATGGGATAAATGGAAAGGTGTCGTAAACAAGGAGGGGGAGGCAGGGTCGGAACCCAGAGGGACTCCGGCCCCAACACATCAGGGGGCACCAATAGTGCCAGACTCAGGAGGGGTACCGCAAGGTACCAATCCACAGCCAATAGGACCTATAGGAGCAACAGCAGTACCAGTGGCAGGGAACCCACCGCAGGGGGTGGCACCACCAGTGGTAGCAGCTGCAGTTAAAGCAGACAAAGAAAGGGGACCACTCATGACTGAATACGGCAGACCAACAATGACCCACATGGCAGGTCCACGAAGGCAAGGGGATGGTATATAAACGACAAGGTAAAGGGGGAAAAAATATGGAGAAAAGAGTTGGTTGACATCTATTCTCTGCTAAGAAGAGTGAGGAATGGGTCAATAGAAGATATAAAAGAGTACGAGAAAGGCGCACTGAGGAGGGCAACAGTAGTAAAGAGCTTTGACAGCTGGATGACTGCCTTCCAGACAAATGCCCACCATTATATTACAGAAATTCCCAGAAGACGGGATAGCATTGGTAGCATATCAGCAGAGTGCGTTAAAAGTATACAAGGCATGCGGGGGGGGGTTGCATGGAATGAAGAGGACCACGAGTTTAGATGAGAAATGGTTTGCTGTCCGGATATGGGAAGGGACTTTTTTAACCTGACATATTTAAACGTATTAACCTGACGTATTAAAAGAAGAGTTGACCAGGAAAAAGGAATCACAGAAATGGCTAGGTATGCAAGGGGAGGAGGAATATTTCAGGGGCAAATGTCTACATATGGGGCATGCCAGCTCATGGCACATGGATAGAGGGGAGTTTCAGCCCGGCAAGGGGCAGTCGGGTAAAAGGGAGGAACAAGGCCACCGTGACAGAGCTGCAAGCACTAGCTGAAAAACTAAATATGGTGGGAAGGGTCATAGAATAAGGGTAAGTGGTTTTCTAAAGAAGCATTGAGCCAAGAACAAGGGGGCCAGGATGGGGCTCCACATAGGTAGGATACGAGGAGGAACAAGGGGAAAAGAGTGTTGCTCACGGGTGCGGCAAGGGAACTTGGCGTCGGCGCTACACTAGGGTGAGAGTGGTGCACGGAGAAATGACCAAAAGCAGGGCAGGAGGCTGCATGAGCTAGGAATAACACGCAGGCGGGAATGGTTTCCTAGCTGGGTAGCATTATGTGCAGCGGGAGAGGAGCTGAATAATAGAGGTGCAGTCGGATAACATGGCAGTGGTGCACGGGTCGAGTAAAGGGGGTGCATCATGCCCAGTGGTATTAAAAGTGTAGCTGTCACTTTGGCGCATTTTCAGTAGCGAGAGGTGCAGGGATCCAAGGCGGGCGCCAGAAAGGAGAAAACGCCCACGCCAAAGAAGGCATGGGTCCCATCAAAAACTCTGGAAAGGGAAGAACGGTTGACTATAAGGTTAACTCAAAAAGTATTACAAAATAAATAAATAAATAAATAAATGATCATTTTTCAGCTGAGAAAAGGTGTGAATGCTTGGTAAGGGCATTGGCCTAAGGGAAAAGGAAAAGTGGAAATGTCCACGAAAAGCTCTGGAATGATAAGAAGGGTTAACTACAAGGTTAACGCAAAAAGGAAAAGGAAGACCGCAGGGGAGTGCAATGTAAAAAAAAAAAAAAACTAATAATAAATTGCGCCAGAAAAAGGGTGTGAAGGTTTCGAAGAGGTATTGGCCAAAAGGAAAAAGAAAAGTCCATTAAAAAACTGGAAAGGAAAGTACGGTTGACTACAAAGGTTAACTCAAAAGGGAAAAAGGATACAGGGCAGGTCTTAAACAAGCAAGCAAGGAACGCCCTAACGTACAAAACAGGTAAGCAGTACGAGAAGCAGGTTATAAATGCAGTGGTGGAAACAGGAGCGCAGGAGGTGGGTGTATTTTTGGCAAAAAAGGGGTGAATTTTGGGAAGAGGCATTGGCCAAAGGGAGAAAGAAAAGCTGGGCCGAGGCACACCATGGGGCTTTCAGGGCAGGGGAACTAATGGCCCGTCACACGATAGATGGGGAGGGCCAGGCAAAAAGCGAGGTTAGGATAAAAGTCGGGTAGAGGTGAGAGCAAAATACCTGAACTGCATCGGAGAGAAGGAATACTACCATAGAGGGAGCAGCAGCAGATATACGGCGTAGCATGGCACGCAATGGGGGGAAAAACGGAAAGCTTCATGTCAGAATTTATAGCACAGAGAACCTGGGGCGCACCTGTCTACTAAGGGAAGGGGTGTTTTTGTTATAGCAACATTCTCAGGGCAGGAGGCTGCATGAGCTAGGAATAACACGCAGGCGGGAATGGTTTCCTAGCTGGGTAGCATTATGTGCAGCGGGAGAGGAGCTGAATAATAGAGGTGCAGTCGGATAACATGGCAGTGGTGCACGGGTCGAGTAAAGGGGGTGCATCATGCCCAGTGGTATTAAAAGTGTAGCTGTCACTTTGGCGCATTTTCAGTAGCGAGAGGTGCAGGGATCCAAGGCGGGCGCCAGAAAGGAGAAAACGCCCACGCCAAAGAAGGCATGGGTCCCATCAAAAACTCTGGAAAGGGAAGAACGGTTGACTATAAGGTTAACTCAAAAAGTATTACAAAATAAATAAATAAATAAATAAATGATCATTTTTCAGCTGAGAAAAGGTGTGAATGCTTGGTAAGGGCATTGGCCTAAGGGAAAAGGAAAAGTGGAAATGTCCACGAAAAGCTCTGGAATGATAAGAAGGGTTAACTACAAGGTTAACGCAAAAAGGAAAAGGAAGACCGCAGGGGAGTGCAATGTAAAAAAAAAAAAAAAACTAATAATAAATTGCGCCAGAAAAAGGGTGTGAAGGTTTCGAAGAGGTATTGGCCAAAAGGAAAAAGAAAAGTCCATTAAAAAACTGGAAAGGAAAGTACGGTTGACTACAAAGGTTAACTCAAAAGGGAAAAAGGATACAGGGCAGGTCTTAAACAAGCAAGCAAGGAACGCCCTAACGTACAAAACAGGTAAGCAGTACGAGAAGCAGGTTATAAATGCAGTGGTGGAAACAGGAGCGCAGGAGGTGGGTGTATTTTTGGCAAAAAAGGGGTGAATTTTGGGAAGAGGCATTGGCCAAAGGGAGAAAGAAAAGCTGGGCCGAGGCACACCATGGGGCTTTCAGGGCAGGGGAACTAATGGCCCGTCACACGATAGATGGGGAGGGCCAGGCAAAAAGCGAGGTTAGGATAAAAGTCGGGTAGAGGTGAGAGCAAAATACCTGAACTGCATCGGAGAGAAGGAATACTACCATAGAGGGAGCAGCAGCAGATATACGGCGTAGCATGGCACGCAATGGGGGGAAAAACGGAAAGCTTCATGTCAGAATTTATAGCACAGAGAACCTGGGGCGCACCTGTCTACTAAGGGAAGGGGTGTTTTTGTTATAGCAACATTCTCAGGGCAGATAGGGGCGCTTTTGGAGGGACCTGAGCAGGTGAGGCAACATCCACTCAGGTGTGGCGGCACGTGTCCGGGGTCGGATGCCCAAGGGTAACAAAGACTTGCTGAGGAAACGGCTGGGCATCTCCTCCAACCCTGGACACGATGTGCCCAAAAGCATCTGGTGTGATGTATTCTGTTATGTTATGTTTTGGTGTTATTTTCGGTAGAAAATAAATAAGCCTACGGCCTATAAGTTTTACACACCCAAGTCTGCTTGTCATATTATTCCAGAGTCGGGGTACAAGGAACAAGAGCGAAGGCGGGGCCCACACTACTCAGCCTACCGGTTCAGCATTCTGTAGCCTGTGACTGGCAATGGCCGAGGGATGCCCCACACACCCGGGCCTTCGGTTGCCCGCCCCCACACCTCATGTGCTTGCTATTTACACACCCATTGACGACCCATGGCCATGGTAATCCCTACAGCCCTTCCCACCCACGCCCTGCCCCTTCCTGCTCAAAACACACCCGTCTGGGAGGTCATTGAATTGGATTTATCAAGGAGTAACATCCTACTGTCTTCTGTGTACCACCTGCTAGTGACATTTTAAAGCCGTCTTTTGAGAGTTAATGGCTTAATTAGAGCTGCAAATGCGTTACTGGTGTAATACAAATGTCAAAACCAGGTCTGCCTTCAGCCACTTGATTTATAAGCACTCTGTGTGTCCTTCACTAGAGTCCTCTTAAAGACAAGCTTTGGCAAAGCCAACAATTTTGGCTTCTGTATAAGATCTACACAGGCATTTGCCGGGAACTGCTATTAGATGCCCCGTTGCTTGCACTATTCAGCTGCCATTAATGGTCAGTTAGTACCATTACAGCAGTGCCTGTCCAATGCCTACACAAAATCCCAAACTGTTGGCATTGCTAATGCTGGTTTAGCATACGCTGCTCGCTCGCCCAATCTGCTCCAAGTTTCTGCTCCTGCTATTCCAGATTCGCATGCAGGAAGCAGGAAGCACCCCCCTGTAAATAAAACGGAATGCTGCCGAGCCTCGTCCCGTAGCGTCTGGCGACTCGCACTGTAATGCGCACGCGCAGAGGCAAATGCAACACAGTATCAATCCGACTTGCTGTGTGTACCCTGAATACTAGTGGGCGGAGCCAGCGGCTGCAATATGTTTAAAAGTCGCCACATGCTCACGTGTTAAAATACAGCCTGCACGCTACGAACGGGCCCCCACCCTGTTTTTTAAAAAAAACAGCCCACTCAATGGCCTGTTGGTTTCAGCCTTGGGCAGTAGCCCCGATGGGCCAGTCCAAGCCTGCCGCGTATTCCCCCAATATGCCCCACTGCTCCACCACCCCTCTTCCCCGTCCCCTGCTTCAATTTCCCTCCCAAATTGCACTATGGTTGCACATCTCTCTGCCGCCCTACCCGCTCCAACCGCATCTCTGCTAACTGACTCCCTTTAATGTCTCGCTCATCTCTCTCTCCCACCATCTGATCCCTGGAAAATCTCCCCTGGGATCTCGGAAACACCCAACTCCTCTGGACTTTCTCAAAGACTATTGTTAATTATTCTTGTAATTATTATTATTGTATTTATTGAGTGCGGACCTGGCTTCGAGAAGCAACAGAGCGCTTTACAGAGGTGCACACCATTACAGATGCATAACAGAGAGCTTTACAGAGATGTACAAAATTACAGATGCATAACGGAGCGCTTTACAGAGGTGTACAAAATTACAGATGCATAACGGAGCGCTTTACAGAGGTGTACAAAATTACAGATGCATAACGGAGCGCTTTACAGAGGTATACAAAATTACAGATGCATAACGGAGCGATTTTTAGAGGTAACAACAGAACAGATATACAGCGGGGGTAGGACACAAAGGGGCACAGAGGAGGGGCACAGCTGTACCTGGTGGCGGGGAGGAGAGGGCTGTGCGGCGTCTAGCGAATCAGTTGGCGAGTGGGGCGACATGATGGCCAATGTGTTCAGGAGGAGAGACTCCTTGAACAGGTGGGTCTTCAGATACTTTCTGAATTTTGACACCCATGACCCCATGGCATTCACGGACCCAGTGGATCACCCCTCGTGGCACTGCCACCATGCAGCCTTGCCTACTGACTTTGCTACATTCTCTCACTCCTCTCAACACACTACAGAAAGGTCGTGCTGCTGGTGTGATGATTACCAAGGAAGCTCCAGTGAGCACTGTTACCTCATTCTAAATTGACTCCCTCCGCCTTCGAACACATCTCCACCCAACGTATTAACCACACTGTGCCACCCATCCTCATAATCTAGAGCCCATCTGCCCTCTCAATCTATTCTTCTCTGATCTCAACCAGCTACAGGAAATGCCTCTAAGCCCTATCCCTGCCTTCATAAAGGATGGCCTCAACCTACCCAATAGGACCAAGGCCCATCGGGCGATGCTGGAATCCGCTGCATCAAATACTGTGCGGCCAATGTGCATAATCTTATGACTCAGACCTCTGACCCAAGACAATTCCCTGGAGCTCATCTTCATGTCTTCAACCATCAACTCCTGGCTCTCATCATCGATGCTGCGCCCTCGGACTACTCAGTCACCCACTTAACCACATCTGTTCCCCCTCCACTCTCACCTCCTCTCCCTTATCTATTGCCAAATGAAAATGTAACCCCGACTCCAGGTTCCCCTATCTTAGTCAAGTTAACAACTTTCTCCAGGACATCTCTGCTCCACTTGCCCACTCCCCATCTCCCCATTGTTGAGGCATCTCTATTCCACTTGCCCACTCTCCATCTTGCCATTGTTGAGTCATCTCTACTCCACTTGCCCACTCTCCATCTTGCTATTGTTGAGTCCATCTCTGCTCCACTTTCCCACTCTCCACCTTGCCATTGTTGAGTCCATTTCTACTCCACTTGCCCACTCTCTATCTTGCCATTGTTGAGTCCATCTCTACTCCACTTGCCCACTCTCCATCTTGCTATTGTTGAGTCCATCTCTACTCCAATTGCCCACTCTCTATCTTGCCATTGTTGAGTCCATCTCTACTCCACTTGCCCACTCTCTATCTTGCCATTGTTGAGTCCATCTCTACTCCACTTGCCCACTCTTCATCTTGCCATTGTTGGGTCCATCTCTACTCCAATTGCCCACTCTCCATCTTGCCATTTTTGAGTCCATCTCTGCTCCACTTTCCCACTCTCCATCTTGCCATTGTTGAGTCCATCTCTCTTCCACTTTCCCAGTCTCCATCTTTCCATTGTTGAGTCCATCGATGCTCCACTTTCCCACTCTCCATCTTGCCATTGTGGAGTCCATCTCTACTCCACTTGCCCACTCCCCATATTGCCATTGTTGAGTCCATTGTTACTACACTTGCCCACTCTCCATCTTGACATTGTTGAGTCCATCGTTACTCCACTTGCCCACTCTCCATCTTGGCATTGTTGAGTCCATATCTACTCCACTTGCCCACTCTCCATCTTGCCACTGTTGAGTCCATCTCTACTCCACTTGCCCACTCACCATCTTGCTATTGTTGAGTCCGTCTCTGCTCCACTTTCCCACTCTCCATCTTGCCATTGTTGAGTCCATCTCTACTCCACTTGCCCACTCTCCATCTTGCCGTTGTTGAGTCCATCTCTGCTCCACTTTCCCACTCTCCATCTTGCCATTGTTAAGTCCACCTCTGCTCCACTTTCCCACTCTCCATCTTGCCATTGTTGAGTCCATCTCTACTCCACTTGCCCACTCTCCATCTTGCCATTGTTGAGTCCATCTCTACTCCACTTGCCCACTCCCCATCTTGCCATTGTTGAGTTCATCTCTACTCTAATTGCCCTCTCTCTCTTGCCATTGTTGAATCCATCTCTACTCCACGTACCCACTCTCCATCTTCCCATTGTTGAGGCATCTCTATTCCACTTGCCCACTCCCCATTTTACCATTGTTGAGTCCATCTCTACTCCACTTGCCCACTCCCCATCCTGCCATTGTTGAGTCCATCTCTGCTCCACTTTCCCACTCTCCATCTTGCCATTGTTGAGTCCATCTCTACTCCACTTGCCTACTCCCCATCTTGCCATTGTTGAGTCCATCGCTTCTCCACTTGCCCACTCTCTACCTTGCCATTGTTGAGTCCATCGCTACTCCATTTGCCCACTCTCCATCTTGGCATTGTTGAGTCCATCGTTACTCCACTTGCCCACTCTCCATCTTGACATTGTTGAGTCCACCTCTACTCCACTTACCCACTCTCTATCTTGCCATTGTTGAGTCCATCTCTACTCCACTTGCCCACTCTCCATCTTGACATTGTTGAGTCCACCTCTACTCCACTTACCCACTCTCCATCTTGCCATTGCTGAGTCCATCTGTACTCCATTTTCCCACCCTCCATCTTGCCATTTTTGAATCCATCTGTACTCCACTTGCCCACTCTCCATCTCACCATTGTTTAGTTCATCGCTACTCCACTTGCACACTCTCCATCTTGGTCGAGTCCATCTGTACTCCACTTGCCCACTCCCCATCTTGCCATTGTTGAGTCCATCTCTACTCCAATTGCCCACTCTCCATCTTGCCATTGTTGAGTCATCTCTGCTCCACTTTCCCACTCTCCATCATGTCATTGTTGAGTCAATCTCTGCTCCACTTTCCCACTCTCCATCTTGCCATTGTTGAGTCCATCTCTGTTCCACTTTCCCACGCTCCATCTTGCCATTGTTGAGTCCATCGATGCTCCACTTTCCCACTCTCCATCAAGCCGTTGTTGAGTTCATCTCTATTCCACTTGCCCACTCCCCATCTTGCCATTGTTGAATCCATCGTTACTCCTCTTGCCCACTCTCCATCTTGCTATTGTTGAGTCCATCTCTGCTCCACTTTCCCACTCTCCATCTTGCCATTGTTGAGTCAATCTCTACTCCACTTGCTCACTCTCCATCTTGCCATTGTTGAGTCATCTCTACTCCAATTGCCCACTCTCCATCTTGCCATTGTTGAGTCCATCTCTGCTCCACTTTCCCACTCTCCATCTTGCCATTGTTGAGTCCATCTCTGCTCCACTTTCCCACTCTCCATCTTGCCATTGTTGAGTCCATCTCTGTTCCACTTTCCCATTCTCCATCTTGCCATTGTTGAGTCCATCGTTACAACACTTGCCCACTCTCCATCTTGGCATTGTTGAGTTCATTGTTACTCCACTTGCCCACTCTCCATCTTGCCATTGTTGAGTCCATCGTTACTCCACTTGCCCACTCTCCATCTTGCCATTGTTGAGTCCATCTCTGCTCCACTTTCCCACTCTCCTTCTTGCCATTGTTGAGTCAATCTCTACTCCACTTGCCCACTCCCCTTCTTGCGATTGTTGAGTCAATCTCTACTCCACTTCCCCACTCTCCATCTTGCCGTTGTTGAGTCCATCTCTGCTCCACTTTCCCACTCTCCATCTTGCCATTGTTAAGTCCACCTCTGCTCCACTTTCCCACTCTCCATCTTGCCATTGCTGAGTCCATCTCTCTTCCACTTTCCCATTCTCCATCTTGCCATTGTTGAGTCCATCGATGCTCCACTTTCCCACTCTCCATCTTGCCATTGTTGAGTCCATCTCTACTCCACTTGCCCACTCCCCATCTTGCCATTGTTGAGTTCATCTCTACTCTAATTGCCCTCTCTCTCTTGCCATTGTTGAATCCATCTCTACTCCACGTGCCCACTCTCCATCTTCCCATTGTTGAGGCATCTCTATTCCACTTACCCACTCTCCATTTTACCATTGTTGAGTCCATCTCTACTCCACTTGCCCACTCTCCATCCTGCCATTGTTGAGTCCATCTCTGCTCCACTTTCCCACTCTCCATCTTGCCATTGTTGAGTCCATCTCTACTCCACTTGCCTACTCCCCATCTTGCCATTGTTGAGTCCATCGCTTCTCCACTTGCCCACTCTCCACCTTGCCATTGTTGAGTCCATCGCTACTCCATTTGCCCACTCTCCATCTTGGCATTGTTGAGTCCATCGTTACTCCACTTGCCCACTCTCCATCTTGACATTGTTGAGTCCACCTCTACTCAACTTACCCACTCTCTATCTTGCCATTGTTGAGTCCATCTCTACTCCACTTGCCCACTCTCCATCTTGCCATTGATAAGTCCATCTGTACTCCATTTTCCCACCCTCCATCTTGCCATTTTTGAATCCATCTGTACTCCACTTGCCCACTCTCCATCTCACCATTGTTTAGTTCATTGCTACTCCACTTGCACACTCTCCATCTTGGTTGAGTCCATCTGTACTCCACTTGCTCACTCTCCATCTTTCCATTGTTGAGTCCATCTGTACTCCAATTGCCCACTCTCCATCTTAGCATTGTTGAATCCATTTCTACTCCACGTGCCCACTCTCCATCTGGCCACTGTTGAGTCCATCTCTGCTCCACTTACCCACACTCCATCTTTCCATTGTTCAGTCCATCTGTACTCCACTTGCCCACTCTCCATCTTGCCATTGTTGAGTCCATCGATGCTCCACTTTCCCACTCTCCATCTTGCCATTGTTGAGTTAATCTCTACTCCACTTGCCCACTCCCCATCTTGCTATTGTTGAGTCCATCTCTGATCCACTTTCCCCCTCTCCATCTTGCCATTGTTGAGTCAATCTCTACTCCACTTGCTCACTCTCCATCTTGCCATTGTTGAGTCATCTCTACTCCAATTGCCCACTCTCCATCTTGCCATTGTTGAGTCCATCTCTGCTCCACTTTCCCACTCTCCATCTTGCCATTGTTGAGTCCATCTCTGCTCCACTTTCCCACTCTCCATCTTGCCTGCCATTGTTGAGTCCATCTCTGTTCCACTTTCCCATTCTCCATCTTGCCATTGTTG
The DNA here is from genome assembly GCF_040938575.1 of Ambystoma mexicanum. Classification (NCBI taxonomy): domain Eukaryota; kingdom Metazoa; phylum Chordata; class Amphibia; order Caudata; family Ambystomatidae; genus Ambystoma; species Ambystoma mexicanum. The sequence continues at coordinate 46,684,679 of NC_090935.1, read as the reverse complement.
AGTCCATCGATGCTCCACTTGCCCACTCCCCATCTTGTCATTGTTGAGTCCATCGTTACAACACTTGCCCACTCTCCATCTTGGTATTGTTGAGTCCATTGTTACTCCACTTGCCCACTCTCCATCTTGCCATTGTTGAGTCCATCGTTACTCCACTTGCCCACTCTCCATCTTGCCATTGTTGAGTCCATCTCTGCTCCACTTTCCCACTCTCCTTCTTGCTATTGTTGAGTCAATCTCTACTCCACTTGCCCACTCCCCTTCTTGCGATTGTTGAGTCAATCTCTACTCCACTTCCCCACTCTCCATCTTGCTGTTGTTGAGTCCATCTCTGCTCCACTTTCCCACTCTCCATCTTGCCATTGTTAAGTCCACCTCTGCTCCACTTTCCCACTCTCCATCTTGCCATTGCTGAGTCCATCTCTCTTCCACTTTCCCATTCTCCATCTTGCCATTGTTGAGTCCATTGATGCTCCACTTTCCCACTCTCCATCTTGCCATTGTTGAGTCCATCTCTACTCCACTTGCCCACTCCCCATCTTGCCATTGTTGAGTTCATCTCTACTCTAATTGCCCTCTCTCTCTTGCCATTGTTGAATCCATCTCTACTCCACGTGCCCACTCTCCATCTTCCCATTGTTGAGGCATCTCTATTCCACTTACCCACTCTCCATTTTACCATTGTTGAGTCCATCTCTACTCCACTTGCCCACTCTCCATCCTGCCATTGTTGAGTCCATCTCTGCTCCACTTTCCCACTCTCCATCTTGCCATTGTTGAGTCCATCTCTACTCCACTTGCCTACTCCCCATCTTGCCATTGTTGAGTCCATCGCTTCTCCACTTGCCCACTCTCCACCTTGCCATTGTTGAGTCCATCGCTACTCCATTTGCCCACTCTCCATCTTGGCATTGTTGAGTCCATCGTTACTCCACTTGCCCACTCTCCATCTTGACATTGTTGAGTCCACCTCTACTCCACTTACCAACTCTCTATCTTGCCATTGTTGAGTCCATCTCTACTCCACTTGCCCACTCTCCATCTTGCCATTGCTGAGTCCATCTGTACTCCATTTTCCCACCCTCCATCTTGCCATTTTTGAATCCATCTGTACTCCACTTGCCCACTCTCCATCTCACCATTGTTTAGTTCATCGCTACTCCACTTGCACACTCTCCATCTTGGTTGAGTCCATCTGTACTCCACTTGCCCACTCTCCATCTTTCCATTGTTGAGTCCATCTGTACTCCAATTGCCCACTCTCCATTTTAGCATTGTTGAATCCATTTCTACTCCACGTGCCCACTCTCCATCTGGCCATTGTTGAGTCCATCTCTACTCTAATTGCCCACTCTCTATCTTGCCATTGTTGAGTCCATTGCTTCTCCACTTGCCCACTCTCCACCTTGCCATTGTTGAGTCCATCGCTACTCCATTTGCCCACTCTCCATCTTGACATTGTTGAGTCCATCGTTACTCCACTTGCCCACTCTCCATCTTGACATTGTTGAGTCCACCTCTACTCCACTTACCCACTCTCTATCTTGCTATTGTTGAGTCCATCTCTACTCCACTTGCCCACTCTCCATCTTGCCATTGCTAAGTCCATCTGTACTCCATTTTCCCACCCTCCATCTTGCCATTTTGTAATCCATCTGTACTCCACTTGCCCACTCTCCATCTCACCATTGTTTAGTTCATTGCTACTCCACTTGCACACTCTCCATCTTTCCATTGTTGAGTCCATCTGTACTCCACTTGCCCACTCTCCATCTTTCCATTGTTGAGTCCATCTGTACTCCAATTGTCCACTCTCCATCTTAGCATTGTTGAATCCATTTCTACTCCACGTGCCCACTCTCCATCTGGCCACTGTTGAGTCCATCTCTGCTCCACTTACCCACTCTCCATCTTTCCATTGTTCAGTCCATCTGTACTCCACTTGCCCACTCTCCATCTTGCCATTGTTGAGTCCATCGATGCTCCACTTTCCCTCTCTCCATCTTGCCGTTGTTGAGTTCATCTCTACTCCACTTGCCCACTCCCCATCTTGCCATTGTTGAATCCATCGTTACTCCACTTGCCCACTCTCCATCTTGCTATTGTTGAGTCCATCTCTGATCCACTTTCCCACTCTCCATCTTGCCATTGTTGAGTCAATCTCTACTCCACTTGCTCACTCTCCATCTTGCCATTGTTGAGTCATCTCTACTCCAATTGCCCACTCTCCATCTTGCCTGCCATTGTTGAGTCCATCTCTGTTCCACTTTCCCATTCTCCATCTTGCCATTGTTGAGTCCATCGATGCTCCACTTGCCCACTCCCCATCTTGCCATTGTTGAGTCCATCGTTACTCCACTTGCCATTCTCCATCTTGCCATTGTTGAGTCCATCGTTACTCCACTTGCCCACTCTCCATCTTGGCATTGTTGAGTCCATTGTTACTCCACTTGCCCACTCTCCATCTTGCCATTGTTGAGTCCATCGTTACTCCACTTGCCCACTCTCCATCTTGCCATTGTTGAGTCCATCTCTGCTCCACTTTCCCACTCTCCTTCTTGCTATTGTTGAGTCAATCTCTACTCCACTTGCCCACTCTCCTTCTTGCGATTGTTGAGTCAATCTCTACTCCACTTCCCCACTCTCCATCTTGCTGTTGTTGAGTCCATCTCTGTTCCACTTTCCCACTCTCCATCTTGCCATTGTTAAGTCCACCTCTGCTCCACTTTCCCACTCTCCATCTTGCCATTGCTGAGTCCATCTCTCTTCCACTTTCCCATTCTCCATCTTGCCATTGTTGAGTCCATTGATGCTCCACTTTCCCACTCTCCATCTTGCCTGCCATTGTTGAGTCCATCTCTGTTCCACTTTCCCATTCTCCATCTTGCCATTGTTGAGTCCATCGATGCTCCACTTGCCCACTCCCCATCTTGTCATTGTTGAGTCCATTGTTACAACACTTGCCCACTCTCCATCTTGGTATTGTTGAGTCCATTGTTACTCCACTTGCCCACTCTCCATCTTGCCATTGTTGAGTCCATCGTTACTCCACTTGCCCACTCTCCATCTTGCCATTGTTGAGTCCATCTCTGCTCCACTTTCCCACTCTCCTTCTTGCTATTGTTGAGTCAATCTCTACTCCACTTGCCCACTCCCCTTCTTGCGATTGTTGAGTCAATCTCTACTCCACTTCCCCACTCTCCATCTTGCTGTTGTTGAGTCCATCTCTGTTCCACTTTCCCACTCTCCATCTTGCCATTGTTAAGTCCACCTCTGCTCCACTTTCCCACTCTCCATCTTGCCATTGCTGAGTCCATCTCTCTTCCACTTTCCCATTCTCCATCTTGCCATTGTTGAGTCCATTGATGCTCCACTTTCCCACTCTCCATCTTGCCATTGTTGAGTCCATCTCTACTCCACTTGCCCACTCCCCATCTTGCCATTGTTGAGTTCATCTCTACTCTAATTGCCCTCTCTCTCTTGCCATTGTTGAATCCATCTCTACTCCACGTGCCCACTCTCCATCTTCCCATTGTTGAGGCATCTCTATTCCACTTACCCACTCTCCATTTTACCATTGTTGAGTCCATCTCTACTCCACTTGCCCACTCTCCATCCTGCCATTGTTGAGTCCATCTCTGCTCCACTTTCCCACTCTCCATCTTGCCATTGTTGAGTCCATCTCTACTCCACTTGCCTACTCCCCAGCTTGCCATTGTTGAGTCCATCGCTTCTCCACTTGCCCACTCTCCACCTTGCCATTGTTGAGTCCATCGCTACTCCATTTGCCCACTCTCCAGCTTGGTATTGTTGAGTCCATCGTTACTCCACTTGCTCACTCTCCATCTTGACATTGTTGAGTCCACCTCTACTCCACTTACCAACTCTCTATCTTGCCATTGTTGAGTCCATCTCTACTCCACTTGCCCACTCTCCATCTTGCCATTGCTGAGTCCATCTGTACTCCATTTTCCCACCCTCCATCTTGCCATTTTTGAATCCATCTGTACTCCACTTGCCCACTCTCCATCTTACCATTGTTTAGTTCATCGCTACTCCACTTGCACACTCTCTATCTTGGTTGAGTCCATCTGTACTCCACTTGCCCACTCTCCATCTTAGCATTGTTGAATCCATTTCTACTCCACGTGCCCACTCTCCATCTGGCCACTGTTGAGTCCATCTCTGCTCCACTTACCCACTCTGCATCTTTCCATTGTTCAGTCCATCTGTACTCCACTTGCCCACTCTCCATCTTGCCATTGTTGAGTCCATCTCTACTCTAATTGCCCACTCTCTATCTTGCCATTGTTGAATCCATCTCTACTCCATGTGCCCACTCTCCATCTTCCCATTGTTGAGGCATCTCTATTCCACTTACCCACTCTCCATTTTACCATTGTTGAGTCCATCTCTACTCCACTTGCCCACTCTCTATCCTGCCATTGTTGAGTCCATCTCTGCTCCACTTTCCCACTCTCCATCTTGCCATTGTTGAGTCCATCTCTACTCCACTTGCCTACTCCCCATCTTGCCATTGTTGAGTCCATCGCTTCTCCACTTGCCCACTCTCCACCTTGCCATTGTTGAGTCCATCGCTACTCCATTTGCCCACTCTCCATCTTGGCATTGTTGAGTCCATCGTTACTCCACTTGCCCACTCTCCATCTTGACATTGTTGAGTCCACCTCTACTCCACTTACCCACTCTCTATCTTGCCATTGTTGAGTCCATCTCTACTCCACTTGCCCACTCTCCATCTTGCCATTGCTGAGTCCATCTGTACTCCATTTTCCCACCCTCCATCTTTCCATTTTTGAATCCATCTGTACTCCACTTGCCCACTCTCCATCTCACCATTGTTTAGTTCATTGCTACTCCACTTGCACACTCTCCATCTTGGTTGAGTCCATCTGTACTCCACTTGCCCACTCTCCATCTTTCCATTGTTGAGTCCATCTGTACTCCAATTGCCCACTCTCCATCTTAGCATTGTTGAATCCATTTCTACTCCACGTGCCCACTCTCCATTTGGCCACTCTTGAGTCCATCTCTGCTCCACTTACCCACACTCCATCTTTCCATTGTTCAGTCCATCTGTACTCCACTTGCCCACTCTCCATCTTGCCATTGTTGAGTCCATCGATGCTCCACTTTCCCACTCTCCATCTTGCCGTTGTTGAGTTCATCTCTACTCCACTTGCCCACTCCTCATCTTGCTATTGTTGAGTCCATCTCTGATCCACTTTCCCACTCTCCATCTTGCCATTGTTGAGTCAATCTCTACTCCACTTGCTCACTCTCCATCTTGCCATTGTTGAGTCATCTCTACTCCAATTGCCCACTCTCCATCTTGCCATTGTTGAGTCCATCTCTGCTCCACTTTCCCACTCTCCATCTTGCCATTGTTGAGTCCATCTCTGCTCCACTTTCCCACTCTCCATCTTGCCTGCCATTGTTGAGTCCATCTCTGTTCCACTTTCCCATTCTCTATCTTGCCATTGTTGAGTCCATCGATGCTCCACTTGCCCACTCCCCATCTTGGTATTGTTGAGTCCATTGTTACTCCACTTGCCCACTCTCCATCTTGCCATTGTTGAGTCCATCGTTACAACACTTGCCCACTCTCCATCTTGGTATTGTTGAGTCCATTGTTACTCCACTTGCCCACTCTCCATCTTGCCATTGTTGAGTCCATCGTTACTCCACTTGCCCACTCCCCATCTTGCCATTGTTGAGTCCATCTCTGCTCCACTTTCCCACTCTCCTTCTTGCTATTGTTGAGTCAATCTCTACTCCACTTGCCCACTCCCCTTCATGCGATTGTTGAGTCAATCTCTACTCCACTTCCCCACTCTCCATCTTGCTGTTGTTGAGTCCATCTCTGCTCCACTTTCCCACTCTCCATCTTGCCATTGTTAAGTCCACCTCTGCTCCACTTTCCCACTCTCCATCTTGCCATTGCTGAGTCCATCTCTCTTCCACTTTCCCATTCTCCATCTTGCCATTGTTGAGTCCATCGATGCTCCACTTTCCCACTCTCCATCTTGCCATTGTTGAGTCCATCTCTACTCCACTTGCCCACTCCCCATCTTGCCATTGTTGAGTTCATCTCTACTCTAATTGCCCTCTCTCTCTTGCCATTGTTGAATCCATCTCTACTCCACGTGCCCACTCTCCATCTTCCCATTGTTGAGGCATCTCTATTCCACTTACCCACTCTCCATCCTGCCATTGTTGAGTCCATCTCTGCTCCACTTTCCCACTCTCCATCTTGCCATTGTTGAGTCCATCTCTACTCCACTTGCCTACTCCCCATCTTGCCATTGTTGAGTCCATCGCTTCTCCACTTGCCCACTCTCCACCTTGCCATTGTTGAGTCCATCGCTACTCCATTTGCCCACTCTCCATCTTGGCATTGTTGAGTCCATCGTTACTCCACTTGCCCACTCTCCATCTTGACATTGTTGAGTCCACCTCTACTCCACTTACCAACTCTCTATCTTGCCATTGTTGAGTCCATCTCTACTCCACTTGCCCACTCTCCATCTTGCCATTGCTGAGTCCATCTGTACTCCATTTTCCCACCCTCCATCTTGCCATTTTTGAATCCATCTGTACTCCACTTGCCCACTCTCCATCTCACCATTGTTTAGTTCATCGTTACTCCACTTGCACACTCTCCATCTTGGTTGAGTCCATCTGTACTCCACTTGCCCACTCTCCATCTTTCCATTGTTGAGTCCATCTGTACTCCAATTGCCCACTCTCCATTTTAGCATTGTTGAATCCATTTCTACTCCACGTGCCCACTCTCCATCTGGCCATTGTTGAGTCCATCTCTACTCTAATTGCCCACTCTCTATCTTGCCATTGTTGAGTCCATCGCTTCTCCACTTGCCCACTCTCCACCTTGCCATTGTTGAGTCCATCGCTACTCCATTTGCCCACTCTCCATCTTGACATTGTTGAGTCCATCGTTACTCCACTTGCCCACTCTCCATCTTGACATTGTTGAGTCCACCTCTACTCCACTTACCCACTCTCTATCTTGCCATTGTTGAGTCCATCTCTACTCCACTTGCCCACTCTCCATCTTGCCATTGCTAAGTCCATATGTACTCCATTTTCCCACCCTCCATCTTGCCATTTTTTAATCCATCTGTACTCCACTTGCCCACTCTCCATCTCACCATTGTTTAGTTCATTGCTACTCCACTTGCACACTCTCCATCTTTCCATTGTTGAGTCCATCTGTACTCCACTTGCCCACTCTCCATCTTTCCATTGTTGAGTCCATCTGTACTCCAATTGCCCACTCTCCATCTTAGCATTGTTGAATCCATTTCTACTCCACGTGCCCACTCTCCATCTGGCCACTGTTGAGTCCATCTCTGCTCCACTTACCCACTCTCCATCTTTCCATTGTTCAGTCCATCTGTACTCAACTTGCCCACTCTCCATCTTGCCATTGTTGAGTCCATCGATGCTCCACTTTCCCACTCTCCATCTTGCCGTTGTTGAGTTCATCTCTACTCCACTTGCCCACTCCCCATCTTGCCATTGTTGAATCCATCGTTACTCCACTTGCCCACTCTCCATCTTGCTATTGTTGAGTCCATCTCTGATCCACTTTCCCACTCTCCATCTTGCCATTGTTGAGTCAATCTCTACTCCACTTGCTCACTCTCGATCTTGCCATTGTTGAGTCATCTCTACTCCAATTGCCCACTCTCCATCTTGCCATTGTTGAGTCCATCTGTGCTCCACTTTCCCACTCTCCATCTTGCCATTGTTGAGTCCATCTCTGCTCCACTTTCCCACTCTCCATCTTGCCTGCCATTGTTGAGTCCATCTCTGTTCCACTTTCCCATTCTCCATCTTGCCATTGTTGAGTCCATCGATGCTCCACTTGCCCACTCCCCATCTTGCCATTGTTGAGTCCATCGTTACAACACTTGCCATTCTCCATCTTGGCATTGTTGAGTCCATTGTTACTCCACTTGCCCACTCTCCATCTTGCCATTGTTGAGTCCATCGTTACTCCACTTGCCCACTCTCCATCTTGCCATTGTTGAGTCCATCTCTGCTCCACTTTCCCACTCTCCTTCTTGCTATTGTTGAGTCAATCTCTACTCCACTTGCCCACTCCCCTTCTTGCGATTGTTGAGTCAATCTCTACTCCACTTCCCCACTCTCCATCTTGCTGTTGTTGAGTCCATCTCTGTTCCACTTTCCCACTCTCCATCTTGCCATTGTTAAGTCCACCTCTGCTCCACTTTCCCACTCTCCATCTTGCCATTGCTGAGTCCATCTCTCTTCCACTTTCCCATTCTCCATCTTGCCATTGTTGAGTCCATTGATGCTCCACTTTCCCACTCTCCATCTTGCCATTGTTGAGTCCATCTCTACTCCACTTGCCCACTCCCCATCTTGCCATTGTTAAGTTCATCTCTACTCTAATTGCCCTCTCTCTCTTGCCATTGTTGAATCCATCTCTACTCCACGTGCCCACTCTCCATCTTCCCATTGTTGAGGCATCTCTATTCCACTTACCCACTCTCCATCTTGCCATTGTTGAGTCCATCTCTACTCCACTTGCCTACTCCCCATCTTGCCATTGTTGAGTCCATCGCTTCTCCACTTGCCCACTCTCCACCTTGCCATTGTTGAGTCCATCGCTACTCCATTTGCCCACTCTCCATCTTGGTATTGTTGAGTCCATCGTTACTCCACTTGCTCACTCTCCATCTTGACATTGTTGAGTCCACCTCTGCTCCACTTACCAACTCTCTATCTTGCCATTGTTGAGTCCATCTCTACTCCACTTGCCCACTCTCCATCTTGCCATTGCTGAGTCCATCTGTACTCCATTTTCCCACCCTCCATCTTGCCATTTTTGAATCCATCTGTACTCCACTTGCCCACTCTCCATCTTACCATTGTTTAGTTCATCGCTACTCCACTTGCACACTCTCCATCTTGGTTGAGTCCATCTGTACTCCACTTGCCCACTCTCCATCTTAGCATTGTTGAATCCATTTCTACTCCACGTGCCCACTCTCCATCTGGCCACTGTTGAGTCCATCTCTGCTCCACTTACCCACTCTGCATCTTTCCATTGTTCAGTCCATCTGTACTCCACTTGCCCACTCTCCATCTTGCCATTGTTGAGTCCATCTCTACTCTAATTGCCCACTCTCTATCTTGCCATTGTTGAATCCATCTCTACTCCATGTGCCCACTCTCCATTTTCCCATTGTTGAGGCATCTCTATTCCACTTACCCACTCTCCATTTTACCATTGTTGAGTCCATCTCTACTCCACTTGCCCACTCTCTATCCTGCCATTGTTGAGTCCATCTCTGCTCCACTTTCCCACTCTCCATCTTGCCATTGTTGAGTCCATCTCTACTCCACTTGCCTACTCCCCATCTTGCAATTGTTGAGTCCATCGCTTCTCCACTTGCCCACTCTCCACCTTGCCATTGTTGAGTCCATCGCTACTCCATTTGCCCACTCTCCATCTTGGCATTGTTGAGTCCATCGTTACTCCACTTGCCCACTTTCCATCTTGACATTGTTGAGTCCACCTCTACTCCACTTACCCACTCTCTATCTTGCCATTGTTGAGTCCATCTCTACTCCACTTGCCCACTCTCCATCTTGCCATTGCTGAGTCCATCTGTACTCCATTTTCCCACCCTCCATCTTGCCATTTTTGAATCCATCTGTACTCCACTTGCCCACTCTCCATCTCACCATTGTTTAGTTCATCGCTACTCCACTTGCACACTCTCCATCTTGGTTGAGTCCATCTGTACTCCACTTGCCCACTCTCCATCTTTCCATTGTTGAGTCCATCTGTACTCCAATTGCCCACTCTCCATTTTAGCATTGTTGAATCCATTTCTACTCCACATGCCCACTCTCCATCTGGCCATTGTTGAGTCCATCTCTACTCTAATTGCCCACTCTCTATCTTGCCATTGTTGAGTCCATCGCTTCTCCACTTGCCCACTCTCCACCTTGCCATTGTTGAGTCCATCGCTACTCCATTTGCCCACTCTCCATCTTGACATTGTTGAGTCCATCGTTACTCCACTTGCCCACTCTCCATCTTGACATTGTTGAGTCCACCTCTACTCCACTTACCCACTCTCTATCTTGCCATTGTTGAGTCCATCTCTACTCCACTTGCCCACTCTCCATCTTGCCATTGCTAAGTCCATCTGTACTCCATTTTCCCACCCTCCATCTTGCCATTTTTTAATCCATCTGTACTCCACTTGCCCACTCTCCATCTCACCATTGTTTAGTTCATTGCTACTCCACTTGCACACTCTCCATCTTTCCATTGTTGAGTCCATCTGTACTCCACTTGCCCACTCTCCATCTTTCCATTGTTGAGTCCATCTGTACTCCAATTGCCCACTCTCCATCTTAGCATTGTTGAATCCATTTCTACTCCACGTGCCCACTCTCCATCTGGCCACTGTTGAGTCCATCTCTGCTCCACTTACCCACTCTCCATCTTTCCATTGTTCAGTCCATCTGTACTCCACTTGCCCACTCTCCATCTTGCCATTGTTGAGTCCATCGATGCTCCACTTTCCCACTCTCCATCTTGCCGTTGTTGAGTTCATCTCTACTCCACTTGCCCACTCCCCATCTTGCCATTGTTGAATCCATCGTTACTCCACTTGCCCACTCTCCATCTTGCTATTGTTGAGTCCATCTCTGATCCACTTTCCCACTCTCCATCTTGCCATTGTTGAGTCAATCTCTACTCCACTTGCTCACTCTCCATCTTGCCATTGTTGAGTCATCTCTACTCCAATTGCCCACTCTCCATCTTGCCTGCCATTGTTGAGTCCATCTCTGTTCCACTTTCCCATTCTCCATCTTGCCATTGTTGAGTCCATCGATGCTCCACTTGCCCACTCCCCATCTTGCCATTGTTGAGTCCATCGTTACAACACTTGCCCACTCTCCATCTTGGCATTGTTGAGTCCATTGTTACTCCACTTGCCCACTCTCCATCTTGCCATTGTTGAGTCCATCGTTACTCCACTTGCCCACTCTCCATCTTGCCATTGTTGAGTCCATCTCTGCTCCACTTTCCCACTCTCCTTCTTGCTATTGTTGAGTCAATCTCTACTCCACTTGCCCACTCCCCTTCTTGCGATTGTTGAGTCAATCTCTACTCCACTTCCCCACTCTCCATCTTGCTGTTGTTGAGTCCATCTCTGTTCCACTTTCCCACTCTCCATCTTGCCATTGTTAAGTCCACCTCTGCTCCACTTTCCCACTCTCCATCTTGCCATTGCTGAGTCCATCTCTCTTCCACTTTCCCATTCTCCATCTTGCCATTGTTGAGTCCATTGATGCTCCACTTTCCCACTCTCCATCTTGCCATTGTTGAGTCCATCTCTACTCCACTTGCCCACTCCCCATCTTGCCATTGTTGAGTTCATCTCTACTCTAATTGCCCTCTCTCTCTTGCCATTGTTGAATCCATCTCTACTCCACGTGCCCACTCTCCATCTTCCCATTGTTGAGGCATCTCTATTCCACTTACCCACTCTCCATTTTACCATTGTTGAGTCCATCTCTACTCCACTTGCCCACTCTCCATCCTGCCATTGTTGAGTCCATCTCTGCTCCACTTTCCCACTCTCCATCTTGCCATTGTTGAGTCCATCTCTACTCCACTTGCCTACTCCCCATCTTGCCATTGTTGAGTCCATCGCGTCTCCACTTGCCCACTCTCCACCTTGCCATTGTTGAGTCCATCGCTACTCCATTTGCCCACTCTCCATCTTGGTATTGTTGAGTCCATCGTTACTCCACTTGCTCACTCTCCATCTTGACATTGTTGAGTCCACCTCTACTCCACTTACCAACTCTCTATCTTGCCATTGTTGAGTCCATCTCTACTCCACTTGCCCACTCTCCATCTTGCCATTGCTGAGTCCATCTGTACTCCATTTTCCCACCCTCCATCTTGCCATTTTTGAATCCATCTGTACTCCACTTGCCCACTCTCCATCTTACCATTGTTTAGTTCATCGCTACTCCACTTGCACACTCTCCATCTTGGTTGAGTCCATCTGTACTCCACTTGCCCACTCTCCATCTTAGCATTGTTGAATCCATTTCTACTCCACGTGCCCACTCTCCATCTGGCCACTGTTGAGTCCATCTCTGCTCCACTTACCCACTCTGCATCTTTCCATTGTTCAGTCCATCTGTACTCCACTTGCCCACTCTCCATCTTGCCATTGTTGAGTCCATCTCTACTCTAATTGCCCACTCTCTATCTTGCCATTGTTGAATCCATCTCTACTCCATGTGCCCACTCTCCATCTTCCCATTGTTGAGGCATCTCTATTCCACTTACCCACTCTCCATTTTACCATTGTTGAGTCCATCTCTACTCCACTTGCCCACTCTCTATCCTGCCATTGTTGAGTCCATCTCTGCTCCACTTTCCCACTCTCCATCTTGCCATTGTTGAGTCCATCTCTACTCCACTTGCCTACTCCCCATCTTGCCATTGTTGAGTCCATCGCTTCTCCACTTGCCCACTCTCCACCTTGCCATTGTTGAGTCCATCGCTACTCCATTTGCCCACTCTCCATCTTGGCATTGTTGAGTCCATCGTTACTCCACTTGCCCACTCTCCATCTTGACATTGTTGAGTCCACCTCTACTCCACTTACCCACTCTCTATCTTGCCATTGTTGAGTCCATCTCTACTCCACTTGCCCACTCTCCATCTTGCCATTGCTGAGTCCATCTGTACTCCATTTTCCCACCCTCCATCTTGCCATTTTTGAATCCATCTGTACTCCACTTGCCCACTCTCCATCTCACCATTGTTTAGTTCATCGCTACTCCACTTGCACATTCTCCATCTTGGTTGAGTCCACCTGTACTCCACTTGCCCACTCTCCATCCTTCCATTGTTGAGTCCATCTGTACTCCAATTGCCCACTCTCCATTTTAGCATTGTTGAATCCATTTCTACTCCACGTGCCCACTCTCCATCTGGCCATTGTTGAGTCCATCTCTACTCTAATTGCCCACTCTCTTTCTTGCCATTGTTGAATCCATCTCTACTCCATGTGCCCACTCTCCATCTTCCCATTGTTGAGTCATCTTTATTCCACTTGCCCACTCTCCATTTTACCATTGTTGAGTCCATCTCTACTCCACTTGCCATTTCTCCTTCTTACCATATTTGAGTCCATCTCTACTCGACTTGCCCACTCTCCATCTTGGCATTGTTGAGCCCATCGCTACTCCACTTGCTTACTCTCCATCTTGCCATTGTTCAGTCCATCACTACTCCACTTGACCACTTTCCATCCTGCCATTGTTGAGACCATCACTACTCCACTTGCCCTCTCCATCTTGCCATCGTTGAGTCCATCGCTACTCCACTTGCCCCGTCTCCTTCTTGCCATTGTTGAGTCCATCGCTACTTCACTTGCCCACCCTCCATCTTTCCATTGTTGAGTCCATCTGTACTCCACTTGCCCACTCTCCATCTTGCCATTGTTGAGTCCATCGCTATCCACTTGCCCACTCTCCATCTTGCCTGCCATTGTTGAGTCCAGCACTGATCTGGCTACCCAATTCAGTTATTACTATTCTGCTTGCTCCTTCACCCTTTCTCGTCGATTCCCTCTACGGTGCATCTCACCCGCCCATACACCATCTGTGGATAGGCATGCACCTCCACTGACACCACGATGTAAACATCCCTCCCTTACTCTTCTTATCGGTTACAAACACTCTCTCTGCATACTCACTAACCCTCTTGACTCTGCTAAATCCACTAACTACACAGATCTAATATCCCCTTTCTGCTCACCGACCCTCAAACTATCCATGAACCTCAAGGCCATGCTTATTATCCCCAATAAACCACCCCATGGCCTCTACTGACGAATCTGCCCAAAATATCTCCTCCTAAATCACCAAACCATGAGCCACAAGGTCTTCCCTTCTATCATGACCACACCCCCTTCTTCCCACCTCCCCTTTCTTCACTATCCCACTCCTCTTCCACCGCCCCCACTGAACTCTTGCCCATCCTCCCTCAGCCACCCATCCGGTGCTCCATACCAATTCCTTGGCATTTCAAACATCCGAAGAGATTGCACCTGTCACTTCCTCTCATGTTCCCCTCCCTCCCAAAACTGTCCATAGCGAAAGGTTTCTTCCCAGCCTGTGGCACAAAAGGCAGCCATGCCCACCTCAAATAAATACACTGCAGACCCCAACAACCCTGTCTCTCACCTACCCCTCCCCACCAAAATCCTCCACAGGTGGCTATGGACATTATGTGGCCTTCTCCAAACTGGATTCCAGAGCAGACACTCCGAAACGGCTCTCACTCGCGTCACCCCACAGCCTTCAACATTAGTCATTACCACAAACCCTCCCATCCCTTTGCTTGAAGGGTAACATTCTTGACTAGGAGGCCTCCTATCTCTTCGACCAGTGGTGGTTTTCAACCATTTAGAAAGCTGCAGCATCAAGGCAAGGTCAGGAAGCTGGGGGCGCGAGGAATTCGACCATCCGCACAGTGGGTGTGCGCTCACCGGGGCTCTTTTGGAATTTCATATGAAATTGAATGATGGTGGATCAACCTCCGGAAAATGTGTGGGGATAATCTGCACACATTTTCCTATGCTCACCGCATGACATACACATAGACCTGTGTACTCTGCACACACCTACCGGTGCAGTCCCCCCTGTGATTTATTTGGGATCTGACAGGTGGAGTACACGCTGCATCACAAAAGGGGGAGGGCCACACCTCCCCCCTGCGATGGGCAGCCTAATTAACTAACAAACTCACCATGGATTCATCCTGTCCTTTTGTTGAACCCTGCAGGTGTTGACAGCAATTCACAATTAATCTAATAATAGAGTGTACTTCAAACAGCCCCATATGGGGCCTGGGTGCAGAGCTTAACAAAGGAGACACGAGGCACCAACAACCTTTGGTATGCACTGTGTCAACCTGATCCAACTCCCGCACTTAGCATCAACGGATAGGGAAATATCATGTCTTGGACTGCATGTATTAAAGTAGTAAACCCTGCAGGGGGACCCCATTCAGAAGGTATCCATGGATTAACGGCGACGCCAGAAGTCTGGTCTTGCTGCAACTTTAAGGGAGACCTGCCGCTTTAATCGGGAACCACAGAGAGCTCCATTAATTAGAGAGACCCATTGATCCACAACAGACAGGAAGATGGGTGGGACTTAGTACTTGTTTTCAACCCTTTACCTTTCCTGTTGCAAAGCACTCTGGTTATATCCTCTTGCATGCAGATGATTGTTGGTGGGGTCCATGGATTGGTTCATTAAGGTAGGCTTAGCCTACACCAGTCCCTGTGGCCCATTTTGTTTTAAATGAGTGCTGAGCCCCTCTTTTGGGCAGATCATCTGAAGACTTCACAAGGAGTAGCAAGCAAAACTCATCCTTGGACCCTGGCTGAAGGTACAGTCTACCTTACAGCTGCCGCCAGTGAAGAAAGGCCAGGACCTCCATAGAGGGAAGCAGGATCCCTCCCCTAAACATCTCCCAGGGAACGGAGGGAGATACTGAATCCAGAGGACCTTCCAGCAGCTCCAGAACTGTAAACAGCCAGCACTCAGCATGCCCTGCCGGGCTCTGCAGCAAGCTTCCTAGGTGGGAAGTGGCAGAGAGTCTCTGAACCCAACCAAGGACAAGGCAGTCGCCTGCAACACTCTCCTCAGATTTGGGCCGTGTGACTTAAAGCACAGCACAAGCCCAGCGAAGAAGCTAGGAGGACTGCATCGACAAGCATCTACCAACGTCCGCCTTAAAGGACATCTTCGAGCCAGTTGAGCCCCTCGAGCTGCAACCGACTGCACCGCTGACTGTTGTTAAGCCGTAGTCACTAATGCAATCCGTGACGTCTCAACCGGTGCTTTAGACCCGCTGACCAGCAGTGAGACGATTCCTGACGCTGAGCCACCATGTAGGCCAGTCTGCAGCTGTCTGTCCAGCCTCGCTCGCCGAACTGCTTGTCACCTGATACCCACAGCTGTCTCCCATTTTGAACTCTGTTGCAGAAGCTGCAAAGTGCCCTGAAACCAACTCGACCCTGTCGAGCACCATGAACTTCAACAGCACACAGTACATTGTGGCTCTGTACCCCTGGTCTTTCTCCAAAGGCCCCTAGCGACATTTTATGACCCATTGCTCCCTTTGTGTTGAAACCAAGTATCTTTGAACTATTGTGATTAATTACTTTACCGACTACCCTCGAGTCAGTATCCAGAGTGCATCCCTTTTCCTTCTGTCTGTTCTCTGCATTCTTTTACAGGGTGGTTTGTATTTTGTAGTGTTGCTAGAACTGTCTGTTGTGATAATAATAAAGTAGATATTTGTATACAATCTTGACTGGACAGTCCCTTTTATCTTTGGGTAATAATTGTATTTTTGCTGTGTTGCAACTAACCAATGATCCAGGACATTGCAGAGATAAGCCTGCAGTTCCATCCACGTTACCAAAATTGGACATGGAGGTTATAATTTACTTGTGTTTCCAATCTGTTCAGATCCCTTCTGGTGTCCTAGAGGTGTTGGGCTGATTTATGGTTTAGAAACCGATATTCATCCCTGGACCACTGGTGCCCCGGAAGTTGTTTCGTCACAGGGGGGTTGTGACCTACAGCAGCATGGGGGCGGTCTGTGGTCAGGACTAAGCTGTGCGACAAACCTGATTTTAAAGGCTTCCTTATAATACAATATTATGGCAAATCGTGAATACAGCGTCAGTTCCGGATTTTGCCTTATTCGCAGTTAGCGTGTTTAGGTGCAGGTGTGTGCACAGGAATTGCCACAGAATACTATGTGAGAAGCAGACTCCCTCCCAACTCCCCCCATCTTTGTATTATTAAAATTTCACAACTAAACACAAAAGGGCGTGCTACCTGTCTCTTTGTCAAGGGTTGTATAACAGCAATATTG
Source organism: Ambystoma mexicanum (assembly GCF_040938575.1). Lineage (NCBI taxonomy): Eukaryota > Metazoa > Chordata > Amphibia > Caudata > Ambystomatidae > Ambystoma > Ambystoma mexicanum. The sequence goes on along the minus strand of NC_090935.1, from coordinate 46,667,656 downwards.
CATTGCCCAGTAGCACCATGTGTACAACCTGTCACCTGAAATCGATTCTCTGTGTGCAGGAAAGGACTCTACACCTTGTGCACAGCTGCTGAAAAGTCCAGTAAGTGAACCCCAGCCCGCCCTCTGCCCCGCAATAGCTGCACTGTGCCTCCAGCCTGCCCCGCAGCATTTTCTCATATGAGTGCCCTGGGTATAGTGACGACTCTGGCGAGTCACATCAGTGCAATCAGGCCCTGGCACCCTGTGCGCAGCGTCAGGTGTCTGCGGCGCATTGCAATATGCGCAATGCGGGGCGCGCATCTTCTTGCCTCCACAGCCGGGTCTTTCCCCCCAATAGCTGCACTGTGCATCCAGCCTGCCCCGCAGCACTTTCTCATATGAGTGCCCTGGGTATAGTGGCAACTCTGGCGAGTCACATCAGAGAAATCAGGCCCTGGCACCCTGTGCGCAGCGTCAAGTGCCTGCGGCGCATTGCAATATGCGCAATGCGGGGCGCGCATCTTCTTGCCTCCGCAGCCGGGTCTCTCCCCCCAATAGCTGCACTGTGCATCCAGCCTGCCCCTCAGCACTTTCTCATAGGAGTGCCCTGGGTATGGTGGCAACTCTGGCGAGTCACATCAGAGCAATCAGGCCTTGGCACCCTGTGCGCAGCGTCAGGAGTCTGCGGCGCATTGCAATATGCGCAATGCAGGGCGCACATCTTCTTGCCTCCGCAGCCGGGTCTCTCCCCCCAATAGCTGCACTGTGCATCCAGCCTGCCCCTCAGCACTTTCTCATAGGAGTGCCCTGGGTATGGTGGCAACTCTGGCGAGTCACATCAGAGCAATCAGGCCTTGGCACCCTGTGCGCAGCGTCAGAAGTCTGCGGCGCATTGCAATATGCGCAATGCAGGGCGCGCATCTTCTTGCATCCGCAGCCGGGTCTCTCCCCCCAATAGCTGCACTGTGCATCCAGCCTGCCCCTCAGCACTTTCTCATAGGAGTGCCCTGGGTATGGTGGCAACTCTGGCGAGTCACATCAGAGCAATCAGGCCTTGGCACCCTGTGCGCAGCGTCAGAAGTCTGCGGCGCATTGCAATATGCGCAATGCAGGGCGCGCATCTTCTTGCATCCGCAGCCGGGTCTCTCCCCCCAATAGCTGCACTGTGCATCCAGCCTGCCCCTCAGCACTTTCTCATAGGAGTGCCCTGGGTATGGTGGCAACTCTGGCGAGTCACATCAGAGCAATCAGGCCTTGGCACCCTGTGCGCAGCGTCAGGAGTCTGCGGCGCATTGCAATATGTGCAATGCAGGGCGCGCATCTTCTTGCCTCCGCAGCCGGGTCTCTCCCCCCAATAGCTGCACTGTGCATCCAGCCTGCCCCTCAGCACTTTCTCATAGGAGTGCCCTGGGTATGGTGGCAACTCTGGCGAGTCACATCAGAGCAATCAGGCCTTGGCACCCTGTGCGCAGCGTCAGGAGTCTGCGGCGCATTGCAATATGCGCAATGCAGGGCGCGCATCTTCTTGCATCCGCAGCCGGGTCTCTCCCCCCAATAGCTGCACTGTGCATCCAGCCTGCCCCTCACCACTTTCTCATAGGAGTGCCCTGGGTATGGTGGCAACTCTGGCGAGTCACATCAGAGCAATCAGGCCTTGGCACCCTGTGCGCAGCGTCAGAAGTCTGCGGCGCATTGCAATATGCGCAATGCAGGGCGCGCATCTTCTTGCATCCGCAGCCGGGTCTCTCCCCCCAATAGCTGCACTGTGCATCCAGCCTGCCCCTCAGCACTTTCTCATAGGAGTGCCCTGGGTATGGTGGCAACTCTGGCGAGTCACATCAGAGCAATCAGGCCTTGGCACCCTCTGCGCAGCGTCAGGAGTCTGCGGCGCATTGCAATATGCGCAATGCGGGGCGCGCATCTTCTTGCATCCGCAGCCGGGTCTCTCCCCCCAATAGCTGCACTGTGCATCCAGCCTGCCCCTCAGCACTTTCTCATAGAAGTGCCCTGGGTATGGTGGCAACTCTGGCGAGTCACATCAGAGCAATCAGGCCTTGGCACCCTCTGCGCAGCGTCAGGAGTCTGCGGCGCATTGCAATATGCGCAATGCAGGGCGCGCATCTTCTTGCATCCGCAGCTGGCTCTCTGGCCCCTGGTGGCCGCCAGGTAGGTCTCGGGTGGAAACAGTAAGTAGGCCGCTGCGGCGTGGGAACACCGCCCGCTGATCTGTGCGTCTCCAATGTCGCCGGCTCAGCCCCGGGCGAGCCTGTTCCTTCCCGCAGCCTTGTCTCATAGCCCGGGCCTTTCTTGCACACCTGGCTCGTGCGTTCTCCTCTTTCCTCCAGCTGATTAATCCAAGGATACAGCTGGTGGCTTCCTCAAATGTCTACCCCACCCCCCATGATGCCCGCAAGCAGCTGAGCCAGCTTTCCCCAGAAAGATTCTAGCCAAATGCAGCTCCAAACCAAAGGTAACCAGCATTGGCAATGCCAACATTTTGGGCTTTTGTGTAGGCATGGGACTGCCATAGCGGTATTACCTGGCCATTGCTGGAAGCAGGTGCAAAATGGTGCGAGTACTTGGGCACCTAACATCAGTGCCTGGCAAAACCTTAAAAATTATGCACAAACCGAAAATGGTGGCTTTGCCAATGCTTGTTTTAAACAGGACTTCAGTGAAGGACATGCAGAGTGCTTATAAAATCGAGTGCTTATAAAGCGAGTGGCTGAAATCAGGCCTGGTAAGACATTTTTATTACACTCGTAGTGTGTTTACAGCTCCAATTAACTCATTAACTCCCAGAAGACTGCTTTGAACAGTGTCAGGCACGTCAGGTGCATAGTTTGATGGTAAGGCTTGATTAAAGTGAGATGAAAGAGTTGCCATGAGGAGGTGTTTTGGGCATGGATGGGCAGGAAGTGGGTGGGAATGGCCACAGGGACTAGCATGGCCATAACCAAGCAACACCTACACGCTCTGTGGCCATCCTCATATGCCAGGCCTCCCTATCTGCACTCCAATACAATCATTTCGGCTTACGAGTGTCGCAAGCGACACCTAAAAAGCAAAAATTAAAAGGAAGGTGTCCGGACTGAAGAACCTAAAAGGTCTCATTGGTTCAGTGTTATTAAATTTACTCAACGACAACAGCGCGAGGTACCCATGATGGAAATAATTCAACTGGACCCCCTTAAATTGGGCGTTTGGACCTTTGCCCTTTACCATTGCGCATACTTTACTCCACTCCTCAACCCCCAAATCCTGCCAGATTCTGGATCTGGCCTTCCTCGCCACTGGATGGAGGCATATTGGCTCCTCTTGCCTTACAAGGCCGGGCTCTGGCCATTGGCCTCTAACAGATCCAACAAGGGGACGGAACATGCCACTAGTAACTGCTATGTGTGGGATCTGTGCCCTGTGTTGAGAGATGCCTTCTGGATGGCTGCAGCCTGCTTGAACTGCCCATTCTGGATCCCAAATGCCCTCTGTAGAATCCTTTTCCTGTAATTGTGGGTCCCAGCTTACTACAGCCAGGCCTGTTCTATTCATAAATATCCACCAGCTGGACTACCCTCTGCTAATACCAACTACCCATATAAGATCCTCCTTCAAATGGAATTCCCCACACCAGTCTCTTCATCAGGCCAGGCCATAATGTCAGTTGCTCTGGGCCAAAAAGGGCCAGAGAGCCATCATGTGAAACACCACTCCCTTTCTCATCTTCCCTCAAGTCTATGTACTAGGAGTTCTCTCTCCGGAGGGTCTCCCACCATAAAACATTGGGTTGTAAAAAGACTGCAGCTCTAGGTCTGGTGAACCCGCTTCCCTCTCTTCCTTTCATTATCTTTAGAATCAGTGCCGGTCTCTCCGCCATACCAATGCTGCCCGTAAACCATCTAACGACACGAAATGATGTCAGGTGACGACTACTGGTGCCATCTAAAACCTATACAGCGGCCGAGGCAACACACGCACCCTAGCCAGGGTGAACCTGCCAAGCACTGCTTTGGTGAAACCATCCCTAAATTCTATAGAATTCCTAATTCTGTTAATTGCCTTCTGGATGGTAACCTCTATTAGTACCCGGCAAAGGGGGTGTGGCAGCCTCCCGCCAAATGAGGAGGGTCAGAACAGGGTCTTTACCACACAGTATACACCCGGTTCTGAGTCTCCACAGAGCAAGAGGACACCCTCTCCCCCGGTGGCTCACCTTACAGGCTTGGCAACCTCACCAGTAATGCCCCCCCTCCTCGGGTTTTATTGCTTAAACATTACATCTGAATTATGAGCCACATGTAACCCTAAACACGTCAAGGAAGCGCAGGTCATTTCATGTGCCACGTTGGTAGCAGTTCCCTATTGGTAAGACACAAGTCTTACCCCAATTGATGTTAAGTTCTGAGATGAGACCCTGTCTGCCCACCTCTCATATAGACAGTGGGAAGGTCTCCTTTGGATCCTGCATAACTATTAACATGTCGTCCACATATAAAGAGCCTACATGACACCTCCCATCAATCATAATGCCCTCCTCTACAAACTGATATGTGAGGTGCCATGCCAAAGGCTCCACTACTACGGCAAGAAGATGAGGCAAGGAAGGCTCATCCAAGAGGCGGGCCTCTCTCAAGTTCCCACTCTTCCGATATTATTATCTTCCAGCCAAGAGCAATCCCGACTGGTCTGGATGTACATACATTGTAATCACCCGTTGAGGTCGATTAGCTATGTAGAGGGGCGCACGCCCCAGATAAATGGTACTGCAGAGGGAACAGCCTCTGGAGGAAGGGCACTGGAGAGAGCAGAAGAGTAACAAAGAGGACCAAACTACTTGATACGTTCCCTCCAGATGAAGGACATTGGTGATGCCAAAGCCTCTAGATGAAGTGCAGCTTAGATAGAAGAACCTCTGGACAACAGGCACCGGAGAGGGCAGAACATCTGGGTGAAAGGCACCAAAGAGGGGAGAACCTCTGGACAACAGGCACTGCAGAGGAAAGAACCTCAAGACCATCGCAGCTGGAGAGCGAGGAACCTTAGGATGAAAGCTGCCAGAGAGGGCGGAACCACATGGCAATAGGCACCAGAGAGGGCAGAACATCCGGGTGAAAGGCACCAAAGAGGGGAGAACCTCTGGACAACAGGCACTGCAGAGTAAAGAACCTCAAGACCATTGCAACTGGAGAGCGAGGAACCTTAGGATGAAAGCTGCCAGAGACGGCGGAACCACATGGCAATAGGCACCTGAGAGGGCAGAACATCTGGGTGAAAGTCACCAAAGATGGGAGAACCTCTGGACAACAGGCACTGCAGAGGAGCAAACCTTAAGACAATAGTAACTGGAGAGCGAGGAACCTCTGGATGAAAGCTGCCAGAGAGGGCGGAACCACATGGCAATAGGCACCGGAGAGGGCAGAACATCTGGGTGAAAGGCACCAAAGAGGGGAGAACCTCTGGACAACAGGCACTGCAGAGGAGCAAACCTAAAGACAATAGTAACTGGAGAGCGAGGAACCTCTGGATGAAAGCTGCCAGAGAGGGTGGAACCACATGGCAATAGGCACCGGAGAGGGCAGAACATCTGGGTGAAAGGCACCAAAGAGGGGAGAACCTCTGGACAACAGGCACGGCAGAGGAGCAAACCTTAAGACAATAGTAACTGGAGAGCAAGGAACCTCTGGATGAAAGCTGCCAGAGAGGGCGGAACCACATGGCAATAGGCACCGGAGAGGGCAGAATATCTGGGTGAAAGGCACCAAAGAGGGGAAATCCTCTGGACAACAGGCACTGCAGAGGAGCAAACCTTAAGACAACAGTAACTGGAGAGCGAGGAACCTCTGGATGAAAGCTGCCAGAGAGGGCGGAACCACATGACAATAGGCACCGGAGAGGGCAGAACATCTGGGTGAAAGGCACCAAAGAGGGGAGAACCTCTGGACAACAGGCACTACAGAGGAGCAAACCTTAAGACAATAGTAACTGGAGAGCGAGGAACCTTAGGATGAAAGCTGCCAGAGAGGGCGGAACCACATGGCAATAGGCACCAGAGAGGGCAGAACATCTGGGTGAAAGGCACCAAAGAGGGGAGAACCTCTGGACAACAGGCACTGCAGAGGAGCAAACCTTAAGACAATAGTAACTAGAGAGTGAGGAACCTCTGGATGAAGGCTGCCAGAGACGGCGGAACCACAGGGCAATAGGGACCAGAGAGGGCATAGCCTATGGACGAAAGGCACTAGAGAGGGAAGAACCCCAGGACAATAAGCTCTGGAGAGCAACAAACCTCTGAAACAAAGGCACCAGAGAAGGCAGAACCTCAGGAAAATAGGCACTGGAGAGGGCAGAACATCTGGCGAAGGGCAGCAAAGCAGGCAGAACCTTTGGACAATCAGGCACTGCAGGGGAGCAAACCTCAAGGCAATAGAAACTGGAGAGCGAGGAACCTCTGGAAAAAAGGCACCAGAAGGGTGGGACCTCAGGACAATAGGCACCAGAGAGGGCAGAACATCTGGGCAAAAGGCACCATAGAAGGAAGAACTTCGGGACAATAAGCGCTAGAGAACAAGGAACTACTGGATGAACGGGGCTGGAGGGCTCAAAGCCTCTTGATGGAAAGTACTGGTGAAGGTGGAGAGGTGGAAGGTCTGAGCGAGAGGGGGGCAAAACCTCTTGGCAAAGGCACTGGTGAGGGCAACACCTTTGAACGAAAGCTACCGGGGAGGGCAGAACCGCTGGATGAAGGAGCTTAGCGTGGGCAAATATTTACAGCGGACATAAGAGAGGGCATAACTCCGGATGAAGGCTCCTGGTAAAGGATTAAGAAGGCAGCTGGTCAAAGGTCGCCAGTGAGGACAGACACTCTTAGTGATGGTCTCCGGAGAGGGCCTAATCACAAGATGGAGGACCCTTGAGAGGGTGTCTCGGCTGGGTAAAGGCCTTGAAGAGTGCAGAACGCCCAGATGAAGGGCCACGTAGAAGCGTAAGCCCATTGGAAAGGGGTCTGAAGGGACAGGTGCAGGCCATCAGCAGGACACCCCCACCACCTTCCGGGCCCAATGCAGCCCCCAGCAGAGAGCTTCCTCTGCTGTCCCTGTCCTTTCAGTCCATCTCATTGTAGAAGTGAGATGCAGGCCTGTACCTTAGCCAGACACATCTGGAGTGCAAGTGGGTGCATTGGGAATGAGGGGCTGCTTCTCACAGAGCCTTCGCGGGGGCCCGGGGGGCGGCACCTATCTCTAGGAAAGAAAAACCCCTCAGTGGGTCCATGTTGTTTAGTTTTGGGAAAAATGCTCCAATCTTACTCTCTCAGACAACAAGATCCCCTTTTGGAATTCTGCCACCCTGTGCCATCCACGATGCAAAGAGAAATCCAGTGGGCACTGCGTGTGACCCGAGCATGCCCGGGACCAGCCACAGCAGGCGCATGTGCCATCATTAGACGTTCAGATACTGAGAGCCTCTGCCTCAAGCTTACATTCATTTCTAGGCGTGCACGTCTGTATAGAGCAGTGGTCTTCAAACTGCAAAGCTGTTCCCAAGTGCGTGAGGCCTGGCACAACTATGGCACCGTGTTCACTACAATCGTGTCCCCATGTGCACACATGGATTATATACCAATGTTTTCCCCATCATCATGATTCTGTGTAAACCGGGGCCTACCACTGTGCTCACAAGGATTATAAAATCATGTTTACCATGGCCATGGCACTGTCTGCACCAGGGATATGCCAGTGTGTGCACCAGGGTTAGGCCAATGTGCTGTTGGCCATGATCGTGCCACTATGTGCGCAGATGGTGTGATACTGTGTGAACTAAGATCATCATTTGTTTACCATATTCGTGACACTGTGTACTAGGATTATAACAATGTGTTCACGATTATTGTGACACTGTGTGCAAGAGGATTATAACAACTGTAGGAGTGGGCCCCTATTCATCTTAACCCAAAACGGGCCCACCACTTAAGAACCAAGTGCACGTTTTGTACGTAAAGCAAATTTATTGTACAATCGTCCGGGGAGTAGCTAGATGATGCTGTACAGTCAAACTAACCTCCACCCCCCACATGTGATTGGACAAGACCTATACAAAAGAAATCCCATCTTTGTCCAACTCTCCCATTCTCATTGGTCTCCGTTTTCTTGACTGCCATCTTCAGATCATATTCATAGTACACCCCATTCTAGGATTCATCTGTGGTAGGTCATGACATCATCAGACAGTTATACATTCACATACAAACATAATTAATTGCAAGTCTCAGAGACCTTCTAACCCTAATGTAATTGCACTTGGTTTGCACGGGTAGTTCAAACAACATGATGAGGGGCAGAATAAACAGGTTCCCATTGAACTGTCGCTTGCAATCTCACCCACCCTAACTTTACTGGTGTCCTGGAACATTCTAATCTAATTGACTACCATTTTCAGCACAAATGCTCATCCTGAGAAAATAATCGAACCACAAGGAGTCTCGGTCACTCTGGCCTCAAGTGTCGTTCTCGCCCCACATTTATTGTTGATCAAAACAAATAGCTGGACCCCTCTGCAAGCTCCTATGCACTTAAAAGAGTTTACACCTGCTTTCTGCAAAACTACCAGGCCATACATATCCTGGACGGTTTCTCGGGTAACCATCTGCCCAGTCAGTCATTGCTTATCCCTCGGCCTTCAATCTTGCAGAACTAGGTCCACATGTGAATTTATAAATTCCCTGTGTTAGTATATCAGTGTGCATGCATGTTTAATAAATATCATGTCTTCTTTAAAGTGGGTTCTCGATGACAAGCCCCCTTCCTCGCATACGCATTATGAAACTCCTTGTAGCCCAGCTTCTATGCACTTCATAGCACCCCACATTTGGATCACACTTATATTTCATTTGGCGGTTTTTGCATTTTATCTTGCTACGCACGTGCAGATCTAATGTGTAGCAAGTTGAACACAAAATAACACTTGAAGTAATACATCTCATTCACATTTAACTAGACTGGATACATATGAAATCGCAACATCGCACCCAGTTTGCTGCAACTCCAGTCTCAAATATGGCACGCCCAACATGTACCCCACTTCATCATTGGGACCTATTCTGACCACCCCAACATTATGTACTCATAATTATTGTGACACTACTTTAACAAGAAGTGTAACAATGCGTTAATCCGTATTACACGAATGCGCTCACAATGATCGTTGTTACAGTGTGCAGGTGGATCATGATAATGCCATTGTGACGCTGTGTGCATCAGGATTGCACTAATTCGCACACAATGATCGTTGTGACATTGTGCACGAGGATCATGATGATGCCATCGTGACAATTTGTGCATCAGGATTATAACAATGTGTTCACAATGATTGTGACTGCATACACGTGAGGGGCACAATACAGTGTGCATAAGGATTGCAAGAACATGCTCACTGTGATCGTGGCACTGTGCAATAATATGTTCGCCGGGATTATCACGATCCTAACAGTGACCCAAACAGCACGTTTAGACATTGCGTGCACGAAAGGCTGCAATGAGTGGTAACAGCCCTGGGCCCTGAGCACAGCGGGAACTATCTGTTGTCGCTTCCTCATTTTCCTGGTGGCTGTGTTTTGTGCACAGGAGTGACTGCGAGTGGGGAAGGGAGGCAGGTAAGTGATCTGGAGAAGGGTGGGTGTTGTGAGAGATCTGTTGGCATGGGGGTATGGTCAAGAAGCTAGAAGAGCGAGGGAGTGTTGGCAGTAGCGAGGTGGCAGAAAATACCATGCAGATGTGACGAGCGCTCAGTCACCCACTAAACTGTACAGATCATTAAAGCAATTACAATATCACTCGAAAACAATATTCAACCAATGACAGGTTTCCTTAAGACTCCATCCAATGTGTGTACTCTTCCGTCCCCTCCCTGGCTTCACTGATATCCCCATTGGCTTTCCCTACCACCGCTGTGCCAATGATACCCAGATATTTCTTTCCTCCCCCTGCCCCACCCACCGCTGTACCCCAGAACAGGGCTCAGGGACAGCTGGTCGCCTTGCTCTTTTTCTCACATTTCTGTGGCTTTTTTATGGGGGCAGGCCCTCATGCCCATCTCCACACCTCCCCCAAGTCTCCATTACACTAAAAACTGAAATGAAATGCACCCTTACCCACCCCTCCTAAAGAGAACACTGGAAAATTGCCTCAAAACATCAGTTTCACCAAATGCAGTGAAACAGCCGCGACCAGGTGGGCAAGTCCCCCAGAAGACCTGGCAAGCCGACTCACCCGTCCCTGGGTGGCTCTATGCTGCCAGATAATGGAAACCCTCTTTATCCACTCCCTTTCATTCCAATCAAACTCTCCCATCTCGATCTCCTTCCCTCCCAGCCTCGTCAGCCCCTCGCTCATGGCTCAAACCTTGGGGTCCTCTTTGAGAGCGACCTTAATCTCTCTTGGTTCATCATGGCCACTGCCAACGCAGCCAGGACGAACCTCCTCAACATACGGGCGATGCACTCTCCCCTCACCCAGCAACGAGCACAGACCCTGCTCCCTACCCTTCTGCTCAGCAAACTGGGCTACTACTCACGTCTACTCCTTGCCCTGCGCCTCTAGTGCTTCACTCCCATAAAGCTCACAACTTCGCCACACGTGCCCCCACCAACCTACCCAGCCCCTCCCCCCCTACATGTAGACTACTTGTCTTTAAATCACCCGAAGGTCTTTCCTCGGTTGCTTTGCTGGCTGCGTCTATCCAAGCTCTGCCTCTCAGGCTCTGCAAACGTCATCTCTGAACTGCCTCTATGTACCCCGCCCAGCAATCTCCCATCCTGCTCCCACTCCTTCCTACAGCTTGCCATCTCCATGGGAAAGCTCCTTGCCTGGTCATCAAAGCCACCCTATTGGTGGAAATGATCAAGAAAGGGTCCAAGCTCCACTGGCTGGCGCTGCCACTCTGCACCTAAGCAACCGGTAACGTCACATATGGATGTTTGTAAGTACATTATGCCTTTGCAAATACGGCCCAGGGCTAATTTGTGTCTGGTCGCCTGGTCACTGTCCCCTGTCAATGTCCCCTAACATGATCCCTGTCCCACGTGGCCTGCTCCATCCAGGCCACCGCGGTAACCTGTGAAGTCACGCTACCTGCTTCCGCCTCCTGCACTCTACACCCTGAAAGAAATGACATCTCTACTGCTAAATAAATGCAAATCAATACAAATACAAAAGGACTGTAGTTCAGACACTCCCTGGAATACTCACTATGGTCCTGACACATGGCACGGGCGGTAGTGGAGACAGAGGGGCAGCCCAAAGGTGAAACACGCAGGGCAGGCAGATATCAGTAATTAACAATGATTGCAGTACTTCCACTTGTATTCGTATGTCCAAAGACAATCCATGGAATATTGACTCCTGGAGTGCTGCCTGCAAGTCATATCCTGTGTTGTGTACACGGCAAGTCAACACACACAATGTGCTGGCAAGAGAAATGCATTTCCTTTTAAGATGCTGGTGTGTTTCGCGCTCAGCGCTTTCTCAGGGCCTAAGCACATGCTATAAATGTGAATATATTTCTTCGTGCTTGGGGTTCAGGTTATTGTGAGGGTTAGTGTTAGTGTGAGGGTGAAGGTTAATGTGAGGGTTAAGGTTAGTTTGAGTGTTAGGGTTAGTGAGGGTTAGGGTTAGTGTGAGGGTCAAGGTTAGTATTAGGGTTAGGGTTAAAGTTAGTGTGAGGGTTCGGGGAAAGGTTAGTGTGAGGGTTATGGTTAAGGTTAGTGTGAGGGCTAGGGTGAGGGTTAGGGCTAGTGTGAGGGTTAAGGTTAGGGTTAGGGTTAAGGTTAGTGTGAGGTTTAGGGTTAGGCTAAAGGTTAGGGTTAGTGTGAGGGTTTAGGGTTAGTGTGAGGGTGAGGGTGAAGGTTAGTGCGAGGGTTGGGGTTAGTGTGAGGGTGAAGGTTAGTGTGAGGGTTAGGGTTAGTGTGGGGGTGAGGGTGAAGGTTAGTGTGAGGGTTAGGGTTAAGGTTAAGGTTAGTGTGAGGGCAAGGGTTAGTGTGGGGGTTAGGGTTAAGGTTAGTGTTAGCATTAGTGTGAGGGTTGGGTTAGGTTTAGGGTTGGGATTAGGCTTAGAGTGAAGGTTAGTGTGAGGGTTAGGGTTACGGTTAGTGTGAAGGTTAGGGTGACTGAGTGTGAGAGTTAGGATTAGTGTGAGGGTGAGGGTGAAGGTTAGTCTGAGGGTTAGTGTGATGGTTACGGTTTGGGTTAAGGTTAAGATTAGTGTGAGGGTTAGGGTTAGTGTGGGGGTGAGGGTGAAGGTTAGTGTGAGGGTTAGGGTTAAGGTTAGTGTGAGGGTTAGGGTTAGTGTGTGGGTTAGGGTTCGAGTTAGTGTTAGGGTTAGTGTGTGGGTTAGTGTGAGGGTTAGGGTTAGGGTTAGGGTTAGTGTGAGGGTTAGGGTTAAGGTTAGTGTGAGGGTTAGGGTTAGTTTGTGGGTTAGGGTTAGAGTTAGTGTTGGGGTTAGGGTTAGTGTGTGGGTTAGTGTGAGGGTGATGGTTACACAGGGAACAATATAGTGATTCACTACTTTGTGAGATTCTGTATCTAGTGCTATTTCTCCATAGAGGCAATGTGCGGATGCCCTTAGGGTTAGGGTTAGGGTTAGGGTTAGGGTTAGGGTTAGGGTTAGTGTGAGGGTTAGGGTTAGGCTAAAGGTTAGGGTTAGTGTGAGGGTTTAGGGTTAGTGTGAGGGTGAGGGTGAAGGTTAGTGCGAGGGTTGGGGTTAGTGTGAGGGTGAAGGTTAGTGTGAGGGTTAGGGTTAGTGTGGGGGTGAGGGTGAAGGTTAGTGTGAGGGTTAGGGTTAGGGTTAAGGTTAAGGTTAGTGTGAGGGCAAGGGTTAGTGTGGGGGTTAGGGTTAAGGTTAGTGTTAGCATTAGTGTGAGGGTTGGGTTAGGTTTAGGGTTGGGATTAGGATTAGAGTGAAGGTTAGTGTGAGGGTTACGGTTAAGGTTAGTGTGAAGGTTAGGGTGACTGAGTGTGAGAGTTAGGATTAGTGTGAGGGTGAGGGTGAAGGTTAGTCTGAGGGTTAGTGTGATGGTTACGGTTTGGGTTAAGGTTAAGATTAGTGTGAGGGTTAGGGTTAGTGTGGGGGTGAGGGTGAAGGTTAGTGTGAGGGTTAGGGTTAAGGTTAGTGTGAGGGTTAGGGTTAGTGTGTGGGTTAGGGTTCGAGTTAGTGTTAGGGTTAGTGTGTGGGTTAGTGTGAGGGTTAGGGTTAGGGTTAGGGTTAGGGTTAGTGTGAGGGTTAGGGTTAAGGTTAGTGTGAGGGTTAGGGTTAGTTTGTGGGTTAGGGTTAGAGTTAGTGTTGGGGTTAGGGTTAGTGTGTGGGTTAGTGTGAGGGTGATGGTTACACAGGGAACAATATAGTGATTCACTACTTTGTGATATTCTGTATCTAGTGCTGTTTCTCCATAGAGGCAATGTGCGGATGCCCTTAGGGTTAGGGTTAGGGTTAGGGTTAGGGTTAGGGTTAGTGTGTGGGTTAGTGTGAGGGTGATGGTTACAAAGGGAACAATATAGTGATTCACTACTTTGTGAGATTCTGTATCTAGTGCTATTTCTCCATAGAGGCAATGTGCGGATGCCCTTAGGGTTAGGGTTAGGGTTAGGGTTAGGGTTAGGGTTAGGGTTAGGGTTAGTGTGTGGGTTAGTGTGTGGGTTAGTGTGAGGGTGATGGTTACACAGGGAACAATATAGTGATTCACTACTTTGTGAGATTCTGTACCTAGTGCTATTTCTCCATAGAGGCAATGTGTGGATGCCCTTGTGTCTACAGTGGCCACGGAGACACAAACTGGCAGAGACACTGCACATTTTATGAGAACGCTGACCTGCGCCCGCCATAGTGGCAGCACCGGCAGTTAAAATGCACAGCCTATTCGGAGAATGAGGACTCAGAAGGTCACTCCAGATATGCAGAAAATACAAAGCTTTATTTCATTTTCTTTTTTTTTTAAAGCAGAATGCCAACATATGTGTTTCGCACAGTAAACGGCATGCTTCTTCAAGGCAAACATTTTGGGCAGTGCAACCGGCTGTTTGGAGGATCACTCTCTCCATCAGGTGATCATCAGCTGTGGGTTTCTGGCTATAGTACACATAACTCAGCTTTTAATACACATCATAACCTTGCATACCATTCCAGTATAATCACGATTATTACTGAAGCCACATTGAAATCATCCACATCAAACAATAGCGCAATTCTCTGATTGCGTCAGCTGCTCAACGCCACAAAGCACTAAGGATGATGACAAGCCCTCTCCTCGCTACACAGCCTCCTGACGCTAATCAATCTTCTCAGGATTCTGCTGTAATCTTTTCTAACAACATATCTGACATTAGGATGGAAATCCCACAGATCTACCAGATTTCCTCAATTTTATTTTTGCAGAATTACATTTTCTTTGGTTGAATTATGTTCACTTTCTTTACCACAAAAAGCAGAGGGAGGCCCCTGCACCGCCCTTTAGACCTGCAGCCCCGCTCCCCCTTTATATACTATTTTCCAAATCACCACATATAGATGTGTGGTAAAATAGGGTGGTAAAGAAAATTGGTCAAAAATAAATTTGCCAACATGCCGTTCGGCAAAAGTGAGGAACACCAATTCCACATCACCCGTTTGAGCTGTACAGCCGTTAGTGGGTGGCATTCCTTCTCCCTGCCCACTGGTGACAAACCTACCAATTTACTGTCTAGAACGAAGCGTCTCCTTCTAGGGAAGATCCCTGCCCTGGCATCAAAGTTATGGAGCACGTCCGGCATGTTCTCCCCTTGTACATTTGCCCTTACCCTCTGGTTCTTTTCCAGATTGTTTGAGAGTTAGCCATGCCTCCCCTTTGTTGAAGAAAGCTATCTTGGACAAGGACTGTCTGGCAAATTATAGACCCGTATCTTTGCTTACTTTTCTTGGTAAATTTATAGAGAGTGGTTTCGGATCTGCACTTCTAGCACTGCTTCAATCTGGGCTTCTGTCATGGTGTAGGAGCGAACCTCTTCATATCTTAGATGACATCTATACAATCCTGGATGATGGCGGCTCCTGTCTGTTGATCTCACTCCACCTTCCAATCTGGGCTTCAGTCTTGGTGTAGGACCGAACCTCTTCATATCTTAGATGACATCTATACAATCCTGGCGGCTCCTGTCTGTTGATCTTACTCGACCTTCCAATCTGGGCTTCTGTCGCGGTGTAGGACCGAACCTCTTCACATCTTAGACGATATCTATACCATCCTTGATGATGGCGGCTCCTGTCTGTTGATCTTACTCGACCTTCCAATCTGGGCTTCTGTCGCGGTGTAGGACCGAACCTCTTCACATCTTAGACGATATCTATACCATCCTTGATGATGGCGGCTCCTGTCTGTTGATCTTACTCGACCTTCCAATCTGGGCTTCAGTCTCGGTGTAGGACCAAACCTCTTCACATCTTAGACGATATCTATACCATCCTTGATGATGGCGGCTCCTGTCTGTTGATCTTACTCGACCTTCCAATCTGGGCTTCAGTCTCGGTGTAGGACTGAACCTCTTCACATCTTAGACGATATCCATACAATCCTAGATGATGGCGGCTCCTGTCTGTTGATCTTACTCGACCTTCCAGTCTGGGCTTCTGTCGCGGTGCAGGACTGAACCTCTTCACATCTTAGACGATATCTATACAATCCTAGATGATGGCGGCTCCAGTCTGTTGATCTTACTCGACCTTCCAATCTGGGCTTCAGTCTCGGTGTAGGACCGAACCTCTTCACATCTTAGACGATATCCATACAATCTTAGATGATGGCGGCTCCTGTCTGTTGATCTTACTCGACCTTCCAGTCTGGGCTTCTGTCGCGGTGCAGGACCGAACCTCTTCACATATTAGACGATATCCATACAATCCTAGATGATGGCGGCTCCTGTCTGTTGATCTTACTCGACCTTCCAGTCTGGGCTTCTGTCGCGGTGCAGGACCGAACCTCTTCACATCTTAGACGATATCCATACAATCCTAGATGATGGCGGCTCCTGTCTGTTGGTCTTACTCGACCTTCCAGTCTGGGCTTCAGTCTCGGTGCAGGACCGAACCTCTTCACATCTTAGACGATATCTATACAATCCTAGATGATGGCGGCTCCTGTCTGTTGGTCTTACTCGACCTTCCAGTCTGGGCTTCAGTCTCGGTGCAGGACCGAACCTCTTCACATCTTAGACGATATCCATACAATCCTAGATGATGGCGGCTCCTGTCTGTTGATCTTACTCGACCTTCCAGTCTGGGCTTCTGTCGCGGTGCAGGACCGAACCTCTTCACATCTTAGACGATATCCATACAATCGTGGATGATGGCGGCTCCTGTCTGTTGGTCTTACTCGACCTTTCAGCTGCCTTCGATACGTTCTTTAAGACATGCAAAATCATTTGTTGCTTCCACTCATTTTAGTAAATTTTTTCATTAATTTTATTTTCCCAAGTCGATTTTGGGAACTCTGTTCTCGTTGGGCTTCCTTCCTCTGTTCTGGCTCTCATGCGGCAGCGCGCTTAGGTTCTGGAGCTGAAAGTTGGACCACATAACTTCTGTTTTACCGGCCCTGCACTGGCTGCCTCTGCGTATTAGAATTGTTTTTAAGTTGCGCTGTGTTAGAGGCATGTACGTTTAGTTCCATTTGCACCTTGAAATGGTCCTTTTCGGGTGCGGCACTTACCCATTGGAATTCTCTACGCATTTATATTTGGGGGCATTCTGTGCACCCCGGTGTTTAGGAAAGCTCGTAAATCATGGATTTGCAATACTGCTCTCGGATTGAGTTCTATCCAGCGTTTTCTGTGCAGTCTGCCCATATGATATGATATGCTATTTATAACGCGCCTGTGCACAAGTGTTGCTAGGCGCGACAAGGAGGGGGAACCAGAAGGAGGACAGAATAATGATCTTACTATGCCCGGTGTCATTCCGATGGCGCATGTGCAGGGAAAGGGGGGGCTTGTTTGTACTTGTTATTATAAATGTATTTTGTACAGCGCCCTGATGCTGTTCCAAGTCCACGCTCTATACGAATTATTAATAAATAAGGATTACACTCAACCTTTTCATGCGTTTTGAAATGTGTTGAATAAATGAATACCCAATGATGGAAATAATCCAGAACAAAAACTAAAAGGCACGAGTATCTGCAGGCCAGCTCTTCGTTATGAAACACGTCACTTTTTATTTTTTAAACATACCTGTAAAGCTATCACTGTATGGTTGTAAGCCTTCCTGCAGGGATCTGCAAACTTTGGCTTGCCAGGCTTCTTTGGACTACAACTCCCAGCAGTCCTATCCAGCAAAGGCAACAGTGAGGGATCATGGAGTTGCAGTCCTAAGCATCTGGCAAGCGAAAGGTTGCAGGCTTCTACAAGAACGTTCCTAAGTATAATCGCATGGCGTTATACCCATGTTTAGCTTTAGAAATAAGCTGTGGCTGTGTCTACGTGTGCGCAGTCCCGGGGTTTGTAGCCTATATATGGGCTTCATTCTGAGTTGGTTGGTGCGGTAAAAATGTGGTGGTAATACCATTCCCGCTGCATTGCCGCGCTGCCCAACTATGAGTTTGGCAGAAAGTTGGCTGATTTACCTCCAGCTATGAGCTGGAAGTTAATCTGCCAGCTTTCTGTCACATTTCCACAGTATTACCGCTTATGGTAATACCACCAAAATCCAATTAAATGGGGACTAACAATGCCACCACTACTTGTGATCTGGTGGTAATAATAAAGGACCAAGTGGCGGTAACGGTACTACAGTTTGGTGGTACCTCAGCAGATTTACCGTTCAGATGCCGGAACACTCATAACGAGGCTGACTGTTTTCTCTTGCTGTAGTCCTTGCAAGGGAGGCCTTGTTATAAGCTTGGAAAATGGGTCTTTTAAGAGCCAGGATCCACAGCAGCATTGCCATTCTTTATTTCGCCGTGCAATGGGATGTCTGTTTGACCCCAGATTCCTAGAAGACGGGCATATCCGAGTGGTTTGGGGGTGTGGGGCGGGCCTCAGAACCCACAGTGATGGGATGACCCCGGCCGGGCACACTCACGCCATCCCTGCACCCCAGGAGGCCAGGTCGGGGATTAGCCAGGTTGTGATGGCGACCCAGAGCGCTAAATCCCAGTGCCTCGCTCAGGCACGATCTTAATCCGAGTTTCCCTGGAAACCAAGGGGCCTGGCCAAGATTTGAGTCTCTCCTGTTGGGCATTAGCTTAGCCTTTACTCAGGCCTGCCAAGGTACTGTCCGGTGGCATACTTGGGTAGCAATGTGTCATGTGCCCGACATGAAGGTACTGGGACCCAGGAACTGCCCAATGGCAGAAAATGGAGCAACAGGGAGAGCGTCAGGGCCTTTCAACCCCCGAGCAGCTGCCACATGTTGGCGGTCTTATGACAGTGCAACATACTCCTATAATTCGAGACATTAAGTGTGTGCTTTGCAGCGTGCACATTGCAGACTGCCTTTGCTGGTACCCTCAGGAATTCACCTCCCTCTGACCTCTTGCAGTATCCAGCAACGTTATAACACCTCGCCGCCTTTTTAATCCAGTTGCGTCTGCATTCCCCATGCTGTGAAAGAGAGAATCATAGATTTTCAGCAGACATTTGGGGCTTGATTCATTGAATTTTTTGCATGGTTCAAAGTGACTTTGCACTGATGAAAAGTGACTTTGCACTGCTGACACAACCCCTGATTCATTTATCTGTGTAAAGTGGATTTTTGGAGTGCAAAGTCCGTGCAAAGTAATTATGTACTGCAGAAATGACTTTGCATGGACTTTCCACGGAATTTTCACTGCAAAAATACACTTTGCACAGTTCCATGAATCAGGGTTTGTGTTGGCTGTGCAAAGCCACTTCCCAGCAGTGCAAAGTCACTTTAAACCATGCCAAGAATTCCATGAATCGGGCCCTTAGTGTATTGGCTCCCTGTTTGCAGCCCGTCCCTGATGATCTGCAGCTATTAACCTCCTTGCTGCATTCTTTTGACTCTATCATAATTTAAGAACCCTATGGTGCCTCAGACTGTTTTTGTTCCACTTGTAGTTAGAGGTACACATCTTGTTAAAATGTTGAGAAGGGCCCCCGGGGCCCCTGGAATCTGCAGCCATCCTTGCGGAGCTAACAGCTCCATGGCTACTTCCAAACTCGTAATGAGACCCTATGGTGCCAGTCTACACACTGGCCACCTGCCATCAAAGCCAGGGTGCAGTGGGGAGTGTAACATGCACCTATGAGGAGGTGAAGTCTGTCCTTTATTTCCATGCATGGAGGCGGAGCCAGGGAGAAGGCAGGCACACCCGGGCTTGGGTGATTGCTGCGCACCCCGCCCTGCTTTCTAATGGCGTCATTGTACACAGTCGCCGGACAATACAGGCTCTTATGAGCCACGGTGCTCCTCATTTGCCCTCACTTCACTCAGGCGCATAAGCCATGAATCCATGCTCCTGGGGGGCCATATTGGCCGCAGGTGCAGGCAATTATTTTAATTTTATATCATTGCTTATAGCACTAGAGCAGTGAGTGCCGCTTCATTAGGACATCTGGTGGAACATTGGAATCCTGGGAGCCGAGATCGAGGTTCTCCCGGAGGTATGAGCTAGTTCCTGACAGGTCTCAGGATTCCCTGCACTACCAGAATGCTGCTCATCCCCCCCACCGTGGCCCCTGCATATCCTTACCTGGGCCTGCACCCCTCCCCTGACTCGCAGTGCTGGCATTGGGACAGATCTTCCCAGATCCGGCAAGAAATGTCTTCCCAGATCCATCCCCCCAATCCAGAGAAATCCATGTGCTCTCCAGAATGCTGCAGCGCGTTGTTTTTAAAACACTGCAGCGGGCCGGGGTTTGAACTGTGGTGTCTAGGTTCAGAGGCGATCTTGCATTGGCGGCATCTTTTCCTGCGGCCATTTTGGATCAGTGACATCACTTCCTGCAGCCATCTTCAGTCGGCAAACTCTTCAGCTGAAGGCCACAGGAGACTCCTCTGCGAAGCCCATTCATGAGGAAATCCTCTCATCCCAGCAACCAATGAGAGCAACCACGGATGGACTAGGCGATCAAGTGATGAGAGCCTGTGCCATGCCTTCTGAACCTCCGAGAGGTGTCCAGCCAGGCGCATCACAGTGAAGGGTGAAGACCAGCCACTGACCAGCATCTTAGCCTCTGAGTCTTTGCTTTGCTGTGTCCTCCTACGTGTCTTTAATTGCTTCACCCTCGCCATGCACTCCTCATGCTCTCTCCTTTCCTTGTACTTCGCGTCCACTCAAACCCATCTTAACACTGTGCCCATCCCTGTCATCTTGTCTCCGTTACGCCACCGCTCTTCTCTCTCCACTACTCTTTCTATTCACAAAACCTACCCCAACTTCCATTCCGCTTCCTCTACTCGCATACACCCCCAGTGTGCCTCTATTTCTCAGACTCAACGTCACTATGCTTCTACATCTCACTACATCCCACTACATCCCACTACATCCCACTACATCCCACTACATCTCACTACATCCCACTACATCTCACTGCATCTCACTACATCTCACTACATCTCACTACCACTACATCCCACTACGTCTCACTACATCCCACTACATCTCACTACATCCCACTACATCCCACTAGATCCCACTACATCTCACTACATCCCACTACATCCCACTACATCCCACTACATCCCACTACATCTCACTACATCTCACTACATCCCACTACATCCCACTACATCGCACTACATCCCACTACATCTCAATACATCCCACTACATCCCACTACATCCCACTACATCTCACTACATCCCACTACATCCCACTACATCCCACTACATCCCACTACATCTCACTACATCCCACTACATCCCACTACATCCCACTACATCCCAATACATCCCACTACATCCCACTACATCTCACTACATCCCACTACATCCCACTACATTCCACTACATCCCACTACATCCCACTACATCTCACTACATCCCACTACATCCCACTACATCCCACTACATCCCACTACATCTCACTACATCTCACTACATCCCACTACATCCCACTACATCTCACTACATCCCACTACATCTCATTACATCCCACTACATCCCACTACATCCCACTACATCCCACTACATCTCACTACATCTCACTACATCCCACTACATCCCACTACATCCCACTACATCCCACTACATCTCACTACATCCCACTACATCCCACTACATCTCACTACATCCCACTACATCCCACTACATCTCACTACATCTCACTACATCCCACTACATCCCACTACATCCCACTACATCTCACTGCATCCCACTGCATCTCACTGCATCTCACTACATCTCACTACATCCCACTACATCTCACTACATCCCACTACATCCCACTACATCTCACTACATCTCACTACATCCCACTACATCCCACTACATCCCACTACATCCCACTACATCCCACAACATCCCACTACATCTCACTGCATCTCACTACATCCCACTACATCTCACTACATCTCACTACATCCCACTACATCCTACTACATCCCACTACATCCCACTACATCTCACTACATCCCACTACATCCCACTGCATCTCACTACATCCCACTACATCTCACTACATCTCACTACCACTACATCCCACTACGTCTCACTACATCCCACTACATTTCACTACCACTACATCCCACTACATCTCACTACATCCCACTACATCCCACTACATCTCACTACATCCCACTACATCCCACTACATCTCACTACATCTCACTACATCTCACTACCACTTCATCCCACTACATCCCACTACATCCCACTACATCCCACTACATCCCACTACATCTCACTACATCCCACTACATCTCACTACATCTCACTACCACTACATCCCACTACATCTCACTACATCCCACTACATCCCACTACATCTCACTACATCTCACTACATCCCACTACATCCAACTACATCCCACTACATCCCACTACATCTCACTACATCTCACTACATCTCACTACATCTCACTACCACTTCACCCCTCTACATCTCACTACATCCCACTACATCCCACTACATCTCACTACATCTCACTACATCTCACTACATCTCACTACCACTTCATCCCACTACATCCCACTACATCTCACTACATCTCACTACATCCCACTACATCCCACTACATCTCACTATATCTCACTACATCCCACTACATCTGACTACATCTCACTACCACTACATCCCACTACATCTCACTACATCCCACTACATCCCACTACATCTCACTACATCCCACTACATCTCACTACATCCCACTACATCCCACTACATCTCACTACATCTCACTACATCTCACTACCACTTCATCCCACTGCATCTCACTGCATCCCACTACATCCCACTACCACTACATCCCACTACATCTCACTACATCCCACTACATCCCACTACATCTCTCTACCACTACATCCCACTACATCTCACTATATCCCTCTACATCTCACTACATCCCACTACATCCCACTACATCCCACTACATCTCACTACATCTCACTACATCTCCCTTCATCGCACTACCACTACATCCCACTACATCCCACTACATCTCACTACCACTACATCCCACTACATCCCACTACATCTCACTACCACTACATCCCACTACATCCCACTACATCTCACTACATCCCACTACATCCCACTACCACTACATCCCACTACATCCCACTACATCTCACTGCATCTCACTACCACTACATCCTCCTACATCTCACTACATCTCACTACATCTCATTACATCCCACTGCATCCCACTGCATCCCACTACATCCCACTACATCTCACTACATCCCACTACATCTCACTACATCTCATTGCATCCCACTGCCTCCCACTACATCCCACTACATCTCACTACATCCCACTACATCTCACTACATCCCACTACATCTCACTACATCTCACTACCACTACATCCTCCTACATCCTCCTACATCCCCCTACATCTCACTACATCTCACTACATCCCACTACATCTCACTACATCTCATTACATCCCACTGCATCCCACTGCATCCCACTACATCCCACTACATCTCACTACATCCCACTACATCTCACTACCACTACATCCCCCTACATCTCACTACATCTCACCACATCCCACTACATCTCATTACATCCCACTGCATCCCACTACATCCCACTACATCTCACTACATCTCACTACATCTCACTACATCTCACTACATCGCATTACATCTCACTACATCCCACTACATCTCACTACATCTCACTACATCCCACTACATCCCACTACATCTCACTACATCTCACTACATCTCTCTACATCCCACTATATCTCACTACATCTCACTACATCCCACTACATCTCACTACATCCCACTACATCCCACTACATCTCACTACCACTACATCTCACTACATCCCACTACATCTCACTGAATCTCACTACCACTAAATCCTACTACATCTCACTACCACTACATCCCACTACATCCCACTACATCCCACTACCACTACATCTCACTACATCCCACTACATTTCACTACCACTACATCTCACTACATCTCACTACATCCCACTACAACCGACTCCATCTCACTACATCTCATTACATCCCACTACATCTCACTACCACTACATCTCACTACATCCCACTACATCTCACTACATCCCACTACATCCCACTAAATCTCACTACCACTACATCTCACTACATCCCACTACATCCCACTCCATCTCACTACATCTCACTCTCTTGCTATTGCACTTTGGAAAGCACAGTCTGTTTGCTATAAAACCTCCTTTACCGCTGATTTCTTCCTTCCTCAATCTCCGTCTCTACTTACCCTCTATCCCCTTCTCCTTCTCACTTTACTTCATGCACTCCTACCCACCTACCCCCTGCACAGATTATTGCCCTCCTCCTCAAGGCTATCCCTTCCTGTGCCCCCACTGACCCACGGTCCGGCACATTGTGAAGGGCAAAACTCCCAGTGTTGCTCCACATCTTGCTTCCCTCCTCTCTTGGCAGTGCCACTTTTCCCTCATCCTATAAGTCAGCTACTGTCATCCCCCTACTGAATCCTAACTGTCATGCCAACATCCGCCCTGTCTCTCTTCTACCACACTCTTCCAAAATCCTAGCTCAAGTAGTATTCAATCGACTCGCTGAGTTGCTTGATACTCACAACCTCTGGGAATCCGTTCAATATGGCTGCCGACCTTTGCATTCTATCGTGACAGCTCTCCTCAATGTCAGCCACTTCATCTCTTCCGTTCGTCATATCAACGTAATCTATTCTTATTCTTCTCGGCCTCTCTGCTGCTTTCGATACTGTTGACTATTCTGCCCTTCTCTCTAAATGTTCTCTCCTTGGCATCAGAGATAAGGTGCCAGCTTGGTTTGCTTGGTATCTTCCCCCCTACTCCAGGTGTCCTGGAACAGCCTTACCTCCCCACTCACCACCTTACTGTTGGAGTTCCTCAAGGGTCTGTCCGTGTTCCACTTCTCTTCACTCTCTATACTTCAGCTCTTGGCACCATGATCTCCCCTTATGACTTCTCCTTCCAACGCTTCACTGACGACACTCAGATCTTCCCCTTTCACTGCTCATCTGCTGACAACACTCAGATCTTCTCCTTTCACTCCTTATCTGCTGACGACACTCAGATCTTCTGCTTTCACTCCTTACCTGCTCACGACACTCAGATCTTCTCCTTTCACTCCTTATCTGCTGGCAGCACTCAGATCTTCTCCTTTCACTCCTTACCTGCTGACGACACTCAGATCTTCTCCTTTCACTCCTTATCTGCTGACGACACTCAGATCTTCCCCTTTTACTCCTTATCTGCTGACGGCACTCAGATCTTCCCCTTTCACTCCTTATCTGCTGACGGCACTCAGATCTTCTCCTTTCACTCCTTATCTGCTGACGACACTCAGATCTTCCCCTTTCACTCCTTATCTGCTGACGGCACTCAGATCTTCTCCTTTCACTCCTTATCTGCTGACGGCACTTAGATCTTCTCCTTTCACTCCTTATCTGCTGACGGCACTCAGATTTTCTCCTTTAACTCCTTATCTGCTGATGACACTCAGATCTTCTCCTTATCTGCTGACGACACTCAGATCTTCCCCTTTCACTCCTTATCTGCTGACAGCACTCAGATCTTCTCCTTTCACTCCTTACCTGCGGACGGCACTCAAATCTTCTCCTTATCTGCTGACGACACTCAGATCTTCTCCTTATCTGCTGACGACACTCAGATCTTCCCCTTTCACTCCTTATCTGCTGACGGCATTCAGATCTTCTCCTTTCACTCCTTATCTGCTGACGACACTCAGATCTTCTCCTTTCACTCCTTATCTGACGAGCTGTTGTCACAAATTTCAAATTGTCTCTCCTCTATCAATATTGGATGGCGTCTCACTCGCTCATGCTCAACTCCACTAAGACTGTGGTTCTCTTCTTCCCACTCATACAGGTTCTCACTTCCCCTCCCCCTCTTCTTCTTCTCACCTCTCCTGACTAGCTTCCTCACTCTGCTTCCGCTCCTAACCTTGGTGTTATCTTCGACCCATCACGCAACTTCTCACTCTTCATCTCCAAATCTACCACGGCAGCCAGACTCAACCTCCTCAAAATCAGAAAGCTCTGTCATCTTCGTCCTTTCAATACTGCTAAATGGCTATTTATTTATTTATTCATTTATACGTTTATAGCCGCTCTAAACCCTTTGGCATCAAGGCGCTAGGTAAAGTAGAATTTATAATAACAAGTCGTTGTATAGAGAGGATAATTATACAGTCATAGTAGGTGGAAAGAGTGGTCGGGGACTGAAGTTCACGGAGGTCACTGTGTGAAGCGCCAGGTTTTCAGAGAATCTCCTCATTTCTAGGCCTCACTAATGTGCCCGTCTCCTTTATGGCCTTCCCAACGATGCTTTTTCACCTCTGGACAAAGTCCTCTACTTCACGGCCCACACACTTTTCAACCTTTCTCGCTTCACCGCTACCTCCTCTGCCAGTCACCAGATAGGCTGCCAATCCATGAAACAAAGGACTAAGTACAAACTTCTGCTCATCGTCTTCAAACTAATCATAGGCTGGTCCCGCCCTACGTATCTGCTCCTCTCACTCCCTACTCTCCTCCTCGCTCGTTATGTTCATCCTCGGCTCACCTCCCTGCCACGTCTCGTGTCCCTTGCGCTCCCACTCATTTCCGATCGCTCTCTCTCCTCGCTCCCCTCCTCTGGAATGCTCTGCCTCTCCCTCTCTGTACTACTCCAACCCTGACACCATTTAAATCCAACCTCAAAGCCCCCCTCCTTTCTGACGAGCCTGTTTGCTAGCACTCGATGCTGCTGCATCACCCTGTTTTCCGCACACCCGACCTTTCATGGAGAAGCCTACAGCACTTTTCCGTCACCCGTTCATCCTTAGTTCAGCACTTCCTCCCCTCATCCCGTTCCTGTGCCATTCTGCCCTGTCCTCGCCCCTGGTTTACGCTTCCACCCTCCCCTGCAACACGGAGTCTTCAAGTCACATCCTCTCACCCCTTGTCCTCCGCTCTCTTATCAATGTTACATTTTGAGTGCATTCCTTTCCCCGTGATTTTTATGAATAAATTGACAAACACAAACTTCCCCACAAGCCCATATGAGGGTCTAAGCATGAGCTTTGTGAAATGCTGTGTTAACATTTCACTCTACAGGAGCGCGCATTTCTTTAGGTGTAAAATGGGTGCACCCTTTATACTTTGATGACATTATAAGAAAAGGGGCTATTTTCCAGGTATTCATGATTAATCTTCCGAGGGGCTGAGAGGCAAATGTTTATGGGATGTGGGGGGGGTTGTGAGTGCAATTCTTGCCCTCTGCCTTCCCTCCACCATCCGGGGCAGAGCGAGAAGCTGGTACTGTGGGCAAAGTGAGGAGTGAGATGTTGCACTGATAAGCAGTGTGAATGGCAGTGTGAGAAGGTGCTACTGTGGAGTATGCGGTGAGCAGTGTAGGAGCTGGAGCTTGCACTGATAGTAGGATGAGGTGGCTCTAGCAGTGTGAAAAGCTGGTACTGTGGAGTATGTGGTGAGCAGTGTAGGAGCTGGGGCTTGCACTGATAGTGGGATGAGGTGGCTCTAGCAGTGTGAGAAGGTGGTACTGTGGAGTATGTGGTGAGCAGTGTAGGAGCTGGGGCTTGCACTGATAGTGTGATGAGGTGGCTCTAGCAGTGTGAGAAGCTGGTACTGTGGAGTATGTGGTGAGCAGTGTAGGAGCTGGGGTTTGCACTGATAGTGGGATGAGGTGGCTCTAGCAGTGTGAAAAGCTGGTACTGTGGAGTATGTGGTGAGCAGTGTAGGAGCTGGAGCTTGCACTGATAGTGGGATGAGGTGGCTCTAGCAGTGTGAGAAGCTGGTACTGTGGAGTATGTGGTGAGCAGTGTAGGAGCTGGAGCTTGCACTGATAGTGGGATGAGGTGGCTCTAGCAGTGTGAAAAGCTGGTACTGTGGAGTATGTGGTGAGCAGTGTAGGAGCTGGAGCTTGCACTGATAGTGGGATGAGGTGGCTCTAGCAGTGTGAAAAGCTGGTACTGTGGGCAAAGTGAGGAGTGAGATGTTGCACTGATAAGCAGTGTGAATGGCAGTGTGAGAAGGTGGTACTGTGGAGTATGCGGTGAGCAGTGTAGGAGTTGGAGCTTGCACTGATAGTGTGATGAGGTGGCTCTAGCAGTGTGAGAAGCTGGTACTATGGGCAAAGTGAGGAGTGAGATGTTGCACTGATAACCAGTGTGAAGACGTGGCATTGGGCAGTGGCAGTGTGAGAAGGTGGTACTGTGGGGTATGTGAAGAGTAGAGAGTTGACAGTGGTGAGCAGTGTAGGAGCTGGAGCTTGCACTGATAGTGTGATGAGGTGGCCCTAGCAGTGTGAGAAGCTGGTACTCTGGGCAAAGTGAGGAGTGAGATGTTGCACTGATAAGCAGTGTGAGAAGGTGGTACTGTGGAGTATGTGGTGAGCAGTGTAGGAGCTGGAGCTTGCACTGATAGTGTGATGAGGTGGCTCTAGGCAGTGTAAGCAGCTGCAGGCGACAGTGGTGAGCAGTGTGAGGAGCTGGCTGGTACCGCTGTGGAGGCACGAGGCTTTAAAGCCCCCGGAACCGGGAATCCAACCTGTGTTGCTCCATGCCGTCTTGCTTCCAAGGCGAGCACGTTGCCCCTGAGCTATCCTCCCAAAACCGATACTAAAGATTGCATGACAGTGAGCTGGAGGCAAAGCGCCCTTTATTTGCTATTGGTCAAGAAAAGCGCACCGGGCTACACACAATACAAGAACAGAAGGGGCTCAAATGACACAAACAAGCACACTCAGCAACTGAGCCCCCCGCTGTTCGTGTATTGTGTGGGGCCCGGCGCAGGGTCATTCTTCAATATTCTCCCGGTCCCTCCGATCCCTAATGTACAGTCAATTAGTGAACCGAGGGGCATTGAGAGGGGCGCACCGAGACATCTGGCACAGGGCGTCGTGTGGGTTGTTTGCCGGGCCTGAGGCAGAGGCAAGCCGGATCCCGAGATCCAGCTAGAGGTCTGATGCCGGATCTTGGATCCGGCGAGAGCCGGCACGTTGGCCAGCTCGGGTTGCAGCAGTTGTTATCACCCCTTTCCCTCATTATTCACCCTCTGGTGCGCCTTGGGTTCATAACCCAGATGTGGGCCAATATCACGGGTTACAGCCCTCTCCTCTGATATAATGCCATGTTGTGCTCCTCCTTAATATTCATTCTGTCACCTCCATCCATGGGCACAACAGCAGTGGGTCAATTAGGCTCCAGCCCCCCGCACCTCCTGAAATTATGGGTAATTTCTGATAGGACTGGCTCCCTTTCCAATACATGAATGCTTGGGCAATTGGCACTGCAATGGGGGGGGTGCGGGGGGAGTGGCAATTGAAAGACCCCTTACAGCTCCAACTAACAAGACCATCTGCAACTGCTTCCAATTCCAAGACAATTAAAGCGAGTGTCACAATAAAGCTCCCTTTTGAAGATGAGTTCATATGCATGAGGTCTTCAACGTTGACTTGCCAACAATAAGATTTGGATCGTCAGTATAACGTTAGTAGCATAGTTATGTACAATTGCTTTTAGACTGGGGATCAGCTGATTTTGGCGTGCCATGAAAAGCATCTGTATGTGTAAAAGGTTTAGGCATCATTTCATCAGCACTATATGTATTCATTCATTTGTCTAGCGGCGAGGGGGGGCGGAACACAATTGCCTTTTCCGCCACCCCCTTCCTCTCAGTCATTCGAAGGCAGAAGCATTGGTCTTTTGGGGCCGGCACAAAGGCTGTGGATTATCCTGGGATCTGCCTGCTTTTTACACCTTCTGCAAACAGGCAGATTCCAAAGGAATCCCTTGCAAACACTGGCTGCCGTGCATAACAGGGCGGTGACATTTACTACACGTGCACCACAAAGTGTTAAAAACTGGGTGTATACACGATTATCCCTGCATTTTCATATTTGTGCTGCACTTCATGGTGCAAATGAGCAAAATTGCATGTGGGGGTCCTGTGCACATTGTCCAGGTCTCCTCCGTGAAGTGTGCGCCTTTAAATGAAAGGATCCACTGTATTTCGGAAAGTGCTGAAATCAGAGTGCTGTGCAATAGGAAGTTTTTCAAGCTATGATTATTTTGCATTCTAGGACTTTCTTTCCATTCAGGATGTGGAAAATAAAGGTACAGTGTTATTCTTTTGACTTAGCATGTTTCTTTGAGCATTTATATACTGTCAGGTTGCTTTACTATTAGGTTTGTGCTTATTTGAAGTAAACGCTACAATACGGTATTGTTGTAGCCCTTGAAAGCCAAAGCACAAATATGTGTACTATGTAGAGCTCAGATGATATACAGTCAAATGCCTAAATCGCAGATTGGCTTAAATTCCTGGGTTCAATGCTTAACGGAAGCGTGACTGACATCCCGGGCAAACTTTCATCTCGCTGTGACTTAACTGCAAAAAGTAGAGCTGTTAGAAGTGATTACGGTCACACATCTAAAAAACATACTGCCTTACCATGGGGCAGATGTCATGATTTTAGGGATAACCTCCTAATGGTCATGGTTCAGTGGCCAATGAGGCCATTAGCTAGGACTGTGCTGCTGTTGCAGTGACCCTCGCTCAGTTCCCATATCTTTGAATTTGACAGGCAGACATATACTCTCCCCAGCCAGACACTGCACCAGATGTTATAGCATAGCAGGCTGACATTCATGTCCTGCCCTGTTTCTGCCAGTCACTGAAGATGTCTGGCCCATTCAGAGTACTAGCCCTAACGAGACTGACATAGGCTCTTTGCTGTGTTTGTGAATCTTGCATAGCACACCGTCTCCTTTTTTCACGGTTTCTTTGAGCTATACGCATACGGGTTCATGACTAACACAGGACCCGGATGCTCTGCTGCAGTGCTGATGTGTGCACATGTGGTGTGTAAGAGTTAGATATTTTGCGACTTTGGTTTTTCCTGTGGTGTCTGTCAGAGTGGTGTTTAAGGAGTGTGGATAATTGGGTTGGTGTATTTGTGGCGGGGTAAGGTGGAGGAGACGTCGATCTTCCCGCGGTGAATATTCCATTGTGTGACCTGTGCTGTTTCGCTGCTGATGTTGTGCGTAAAGATGCGCTGTTACTCAACAGGAAGCTATGTCAGCTGACTTGACACAACTTCCGGGACCACAGTATCGAGTCAGTTTCCTGGGACCCCCCTACTGACACCTCAACGACACTGCAACTGCAGCACCACTCAGCCTTACATGGGGTTATGGTGCAATGCAGCTGGATGTGCAGCGTGAACTAGCCAACCACGCAGCACAGCACAACCACAGCACTACCATGCTGGCAGTATCCATCAAAAGATGCATTTCATATTGAAAACCAATCATGTTTTTGGGCAATGCCACTGGCCCGATGCGCATTACACCGCACAATTGACTGCTACTTTGACACTAGTTCCAACTAAAATGAATTTGGGACAACGGGAATGGGACAACTTGCGAGTAAATTTGCCACATCCACACAAAGCCTCTGCAGGTAGCCCCTCCCCTAACCTTTGACGCATTAGCCGCCCTTCCCGAAGTTTGGCTGTAGTTGTGCCCCTTCTTGCATAGTCCATATAATTATAATTGTTCAGAATACCATAGATTGGTGTCTACGGGCGAGACCTGGATCCGAACCTGTGCTGCGCGGCAGTTTCGTGTTTCCAAGACAACGCGTTGCCCCTGGCTCTTCTGAATGCTCCCCAAAAACCACCTAATCCAAGTAGTTTCCGCCTCCCCATCCTCCACTCCAGAGGGTTATGGAACCCTTTGGTGACCTGCAGTCGGACTTTTCCGCTACATGGGTAATGGTCAACTCGTCACAGTCTCTCCCACACGCGCCTGTTACTAAACACTGCACGTTCCGATGCATTCTTTCTTTTAACTCGCAGAAAACATGTCGGTTTGAGGAGTTCGGCCGAGAAATGTGTACAAATGCCCCCCCCCCCCCTCCACCGCCCCCAGCAAAACCCCACCATGGGGGAGGAGTGTGATCTGTGAGCGAGGCTGGCCTTTCCAAGCCCCCAAGCGCAGCGCACTATGGGCCAAGAGCCTGCCACTGCGCATGCGCGCCACGGCGCACTCACTGTGGCGCGGGAACTGTACAAGAATGTTCTGGAAAGGAGCCACGTCCCTCAAGGCTGGCAGCGCGTCACGAGTCTCTCTGCCTGCTGCTGCTGCGTGAGCCAAAAGAATGCCACCCGCCAGTGTGAAGCCCCTTTAGTTCCAGAGCAGCGTGTAGCCTTCATGAACTCATGAATGCTGATTAAACCGGCACGTCATACGGGCTCGCGGCGTTTTCCAGTATGCTGCGCCAGCGCACTGCGACTTTTGCACCCTTGTAACAAATTGTGCCAATTGAAAAAATAAATATATATATATATATATATATATATATATATATATATATATATATATATATATATATATATATAATGCGGCTATACAGCCAAAGGTGTTTCGGCCCCAACGCATCTTTCCTCTCTAATTGTGTTCTATTCTCCTCCTCATGCTCCACACTCGGCCTCTTTTTCTTTTCTCCGTTCCCCCTTCCCCTTGCGCCTCTTTTTGCTTTCTTTCCTTGCCCCCAAGCACTGGAAAGTTCTCCCTCGACCTCTGCGTTCTTTATCTTCTCTGACCCTTTATAAGTCCCGTCTCCAGGAGAATCTTGTTTCTGTAAGATTTTTCATACTTTGTCTTACTTTGTGTACTGTATTATCGCTTTTGTAAAGCGTGTAGGCGTGTAGATTTTTGCACTGGCACAAAAACGGCACCGTCATGTGCAAAGTGTATGTAATGCGGTCCCTTACCTCTTGATTAGGTTCTTAAGAACACACCGCGACAGAATAAGAAAACGTAGTACGCTAATACCCCACAGGAGCCCATGGCTAAAGACCTGGTCGAAGTGAGCGGGAACGGTCGGGAGCAGAGTCCCACTACTTTTATTTTTTACTGTTAACAGCTCCACTGTTCTTTGCAACCATTTTCAACATTCCACAACTGTTCTTTGTGAAGTTAAAGCACATGTCTCCAGTTTACCGCCCAGCAGCAGTTACAGCTAAACTGAAATCTTTTTCAACTCAATCGTCTGTCAAGCAGTGTGGCTGCAACCGTTGCACCTGGGTCACAGTTGCTCTACTTTTTTGGTACACTTCTACTATGTCAGGAGACATACAACATGGATCATTCTTAACTTGTAACTGTCATAGACATAGAAGACAGACTAGAACCACGTGTTCCATTATATCAAGTCTAAGAATACAGACAGTTGGATGCTTAAGAGCTGACACAGTAGGTACCTCACAAACCCACTTCTTTGTTTCTCCAGAACAATCCTCCTCTGTGTTCATTACCAGAGCTCAGGACATCCTTTGAGAGGGAATGCTGGTCTTACCTGCACCTCAGGATGAGTATTTAATGTCTTTTTTATAGTGCGCCGCACAGGACAGTGGGACGCTCTGCAGGCGGGGAGCTAGACGGAGCACACGAAGCGTTGGAGAGTAGGGATCAGTGATGGGGTGAAGTCACAGCCTGAGTGTGGGCTAGCTCTGGAACGTACAGCTCTGAAGTATCCCACTTCTGTAGAGCAACGTCGAGACTGAGAAATGGCGCGCAGCCGCAGAACACCGCGAGAGACTGCGCAACTTGGGGTGCCTACGATTGCTGTGCTGTTTCAAATCACCCTCTTGTAAAGTTCTCTGATACTTGGTCTCTGAATGTGGTGGGCCGATTGCAACACGCCGTCAGTTTAGCAGCAGGGGCGGAGCCAGCTGCCATTTTACAAGACGGCTCAATGGACACCTTATTGTAATTGGTTATTTATAGCACGCTTAATACCCAGAGGTTTCTAAGCGCGGACCCGGGGATCGAACCTGTGTTTCTCCGCGTCGTCTTGCTTCCAAGGCGAGCACGTTGCCCCTGAGCTACCCACCCAAGAAGATCCCCCTTAAGAAGATATTCTGGATTGCTTCAGAGGGTCCACAAACATGAGCTTAATGTCTGACCTAAGTGCTGTCATTTGGTAATTTCCCACATTTCCACGCCCCTCCCCCCACATATGCCGAGGCCACCTTCATATGCCCAGTCAGCATATGCCAGCATCAGCTTCATATGCCAGGGTGAAGCCTTCAGGTTCAGTGCACACCCCTACCATGCCAGAAACAGCTCAATATGACACCCTTCTCTTCCAGATGCCTGCTGATACAGAGTATTGTAAATAACAGATGTCAAAAAGAGCCGACTCAGCCCTTCTCATGTTCCCATGCCTCGGGGCAGCCCTGCTGTGATGAACGCATGTGCCTTCAGCTTGCACACGGATCTCTACATGGCTCCAGAGATCTCTGGGGATCTACATGTATGTGGACCTGGTCCTATGGGATGAACCCGCTTCATCGTCACTCCTAAATGACAGCCTAAAAATCAAAAACCCTCCTAAACTTGTACAAGAATTTAACACTGCAAACTTAACTCCCCCTAACTTCTCTCATGATAAGCAATAGTGAATAAACAGGGCCCAGAAAAAGTTCGCAAGTCCTATATTCTTAGCAAATATCATTTTCAAATTCTTGTAGAGAACTTGTAATATTCTCATTTTATAAATTCAGCACTGCGTGTAATATAAGGGTAGCGTAAAAGCCAGGACTGGGTGATTATTCCACACCTGAAATGGGGAAACGTGAGATTGTCGTACACAAAATCTTCTGTGATGAAGTCACCTGCTTTGAGTCATTGTTTAATGACTGCATGCAGTTTACTTTAAATGAGGCCCTGATGAAAAGTCACCTGCACAGCTGACATTGATGTTCCGCCAGGTTGGTTGCCGGGGTCAGGGAGTTGAATCACAATATCTCCCCCTTAGTACATCTACTGGATCCCATTAGTAGCCAGGTTACACTTCAAGGTCTCAGGAGGATAGCTCAGGGGCAACGTGCTCGCCTTGGAAGCAAAACGACACGGATGGCCACAGGTTTGATCCCCGGATCCATGCTTAGAAACCTCTGGGTATTAAGCGCATTATAACTAACCTATCATATCAAAAGGCGAGTTGCCTGGCTCACGGAGCCACACGCGCCATCTCTTCTAGTTTCAATGACTCTAAGCTGGGGAGCTCTCTTGGCCTTTTGTGCCAGGAGATGTTATGGCTATTTTTAGTTTTGGCTCTTAGGTATCGCTAAGCCGAAACTATTGCATTAGAGCACTGATAGGGAGGACTGGCAGATGAGGAGGGACCCAGAGGCTGTCGGTGTTGTTTGGTCATGTGCCTAACCACTGCCTGGCCTTAGCCATGCTAATCCTATGGCCATTCCCTCCCCTTCCTGCCTCTGCCCGCCCTAAACGCCTCCTCATGGGAACTCTTTGAGATCTCTTTAATCAAGCCTTACCATCAGGCCTTGCATTCAATGTGTCTGCCAGTGTATGTTCAAAGCAGTCTTTGAGAGTTCATGACTTAATTGGAGTTGTTAACACACTACGGGTGTAATAAAAATGTCTTAACCTGGTCTGCCTTCAGCCACTCGATTTATAAGCACTATGCGTGTCCTTCACTGAAGTCCTGTTAAAAACAAGCATCGGCAAAGCTACTGAAATCCTGTTTAAAACAAGCATTGGCAAAGCCACCATTTCTGGCTTGTGCATACGTTTTAAGCTTTTGCCAGGTGCTTCTATTAGATGCCCAGGTACTCTCACCATTTTGCACCTGCACCTATCAATGGCCAGTTAATACCACTACGGCTCTGCCTGGCAAGTGCCTTTACCATGCCTACACAAAAGCCCGAACTGTCGGCATTGTCAATGCTTGCTTCATTTTCTTACACTGTAGGGATTCTTGCTCTTTTCACTTCGTTGTGAAGTAGGGATTACTCGTGTATTTTTCATGTGCCTCGTGTGATTATATGTAATTTCCTGGTATTTCATATGTGTTGGACATGGTGGCACACTGGTGCACCTGCATGCTATGTTTGCCTCTAATATGATAGGACAGGTTATTTATAATGTGCTTAATTCCCAGAGCTTTCTAAGTGCGGACACAAGGGTCGGACCTGTGGTGCTCAGTGTCGTGTTGCTTCCAAGGCAAGCACGTTGCCCCTGAGCTATCCTACCTCTAATAAGAACTAATAAATAAACAAAACGACCACAAATTAGCACTTACCAGAAGCTGCAACTGATCAGAGCATAGGGTCTCTGCCACACTTGATTCATCGCCAATTGAGGTGTCTGCGGCAGTCCCGAATTTCAAAAGCACTGCTTGAAATAAAGAGAAGAGACACAGCCATTCTTGACGGCACATGGGATTCTGCAGGAACGGGCTCGGGGCATCTTATGATGGCTATGCCAGGACAAGTTTGCCAAACCTTTTTCAGAATTAAGGAGGGGCTTCGGCTTTCCCAAGCCAGTGATCACCGCCTCATCTCCTGTAGGGCTGGCTGTATGTTGCTACGACCGCTCTTCCTTCGTAACTCTAAAATTCCCGGATCAGAACCTAATCTCCCGTCTCCATTATACCCTGGGCATCACAGATCAGGCCCTGGCGTGGCTAGCATCCTTTCTCTCTGACCGTCCCTCCCAGGTGGAACTTGGGTCCTTTCTCTCTGCTATCACTCTCTCTGTGTGTGGAGTCCCCTAGGGATCTAATCTATCCCCCTGGTTTTTCAATGTCTACATGGCCTCTTTAGCCCACAGGATCTCTGCCTTCACCTCCAACCTTCAGAGTTATGCGGATGACACACGGCACTCTTTCAGGCTCCCCTCGGCCTCTTCCTTCTCTTCGCTCATTCCTGTCCACAATTCACTCCTGGTGTGCTGCTTATGATATCTGCGTTAATGCCAGTAAGACAGAGATCGTCCTCATTGGGATATCTGCTCTCACCTTCCCACTCTGGCCCGCCTCCCTCGGTCCTGTGCCCTTACTCACCAGTGAGGCAAGAAATCTGGGGGTCATCTTTGACTCCACTTGCTCCTTCTCTTCTCACATCTCGGACATCTCCAAAAAATCCCACTACCAGCTCCACCTCCTCAGGGGTATTCTACGTGTTCTCACCTTCCCCCAGTAGCTCACCATCTCCAGAGCCCTGGTTCTCTCCAGACTGGACTACTGCAATAGCCTCTTTCTCAATCTTCCTACTTCTATTCTCACACCTCTCCAACTTATCCAGCACAGAACCGCAAGACTTATCCTTGGCATCAAGACCAGGCACTGCATCTCTCCGGCACTGAAAGCCCTCCCTGTGGTTGCAAGGATCAAGTTCAAGTCCCTCTCCATAGTCCACAGGCTTTCTTGAGCCGGGGCCCTTACTACCTACAACCCTCTCTTCCTAAATACACTCCCTCTAGAGCACTCTGCTCGGCCTCCTTCAACTCTCTGCGGGTGAGCCGCTTCTCCAAACAGACATTTTGGGGTAGATCCTTCTCCTCTGCAGGTGCCTCCCTCTGGAACAGCCTCCCTGCCTCTCTCCATCTTGAGCCGACCTCCTTAAATTCTGGAAACTCCTCGAGACCCTTCTCATCTCTTCCTCTCTCTCTCCCTCTCCATTACTAACCTCCTTTCTCTTCTCTCCTGCTTGCCTCCTTCTGTCTCTTCCAGTTTGCTGACTGGTCGCCGGGTGCACCTCCAGAGCCTCACAGGGCCCAGGCTCCCCCCCAGTCCTGTACTTACTTCTGGGCTTCTGCACTCTGCTTGGCACTACTGCACTCGGAAAATGCTCAGTGAGTGGGGCAACCACTCGACACTTAACCCAGGCCCTTGCTGGACTGGGCACACTTGTCCCCATCCCCCTCCCTTACACTTCATGTTCTGCGCACTTGCACTACCTTGAATGTAATAGGCCTAGCAAGTTTGTCTGTCCTGTCCTCCCTCTGTCTCTCCCCCTAGCTTGGTTGTGCCTGAAATACTCGGGCACAGGTGCATTAGTGATGACCAACCTCCAACCAATCCGAAATGTCGCCAGGCCTAGTACGGTAGTTTATTGATTGCATGCTCTCCCCCCCTCCCTTCTCTCGTTCCTCCTGTCCTGCACTTGCACTAGTGGATATGCCTATGTGCCTACTATGCTAGTTATTGTTGTTTGATCATTCAGAATCTTCAAGGCCTAAGATTGAGAGGATATTCCCTCGTTCCCTTCCCGCCTTGAAGCGCTTTGAAGCACTTCACTTGTTTATAAGTGCTCTACAAATAAACAATTACAATTATAATTACAATTGCTTGTGCTTCCGATCTGTTCGGATCCCTTCTAGTGTACTAGAGGTGTGGGGCTGATTGATGGTTTAGAAACTGATATTCATCCCTGGACCACTGGTGCCCTCAAAGTTGATTCGTCACAGGCGCCTCGTTCTTTTTGCATAACTCCTCCAAGACCAAAGTGATATACCTTCCTTCATCCAATTACCCTCTCTCTCCCTTTCTCATCTCTTTTCCACCTGACCTCCTCTACCCTTCCCCAAAGGCACACATCTGCATGGTGCTTCTCAGCAGTGACCTCAGCCTTCATCATTGTATTGCTTCCGCCTTCATTGACCCCATGAACATCAGGGCCTTCTCCTCCATCCCTACATCTGCTTCTGCCAAAACCCTTCATCGAAACCAAGTTTACAGTTGCCTTGGTTACTGTGCCTGTCTCCTCCCGGGCCTCGCCTCAACTCATTTTCACCCCTCAACAAAATCTTAAGGCTCGCGACGTGTCTGCTACACTCTCCGCACTCCTCTCCCACATCTAAACACTGCCTCTATGCTGGCTGGGTTTCCACGAAAAGCCGGTCCCTCTTGACCTTCCTAAAGCTGGTCTTAAAATCTATCAATGGCCAGTCCTCCTCCTAACACTGACACACTCGACCACTACTCTCCCCCTTGAACCCTCTCCTTCCGTACCATCCTACATCTCTCTGTGCCCCAGCCGCCCTGCGCCTCCTCTTGCTTTTGTGCCCCCTTTCTTGTGTCGCTGTGCTGGAGTTACTCATGTCAAAAACTCTCCTCCAATGCATTCCCATAAATGTGCAGAGTAACCTCACCTCCTCGACCTGAAAGATCCTCCCTCTTACTGTCACATTACTCCCTCTCCCTAACTACCTGTGAATGACTCCTCTGTAAATCACATTACTCCCTCTCCCTAACTACCTGTGAATGACTCCTCTGTAAATCACAGTATGCCTCACATTACTCCCTCTCCCTAACTACCTGTGAACTACTCCTCTGGAAATCACATTACTCCCTCTTCCTAAATACCTGTTAATTACTCCTCCATAAATCACATTATGCATCACATTACTCCCTCTCCCTAACTACCTGTAAATTACTCCTCTGTAAATCAAATTACTCCCTCTCCCTAACTACCTGTAAATTACTCCTCTGTAAATCACATTACTCCCTCTCCCTAAATACCTGTGAATTACTCCTCTGTAAATCACATTACTCCCTCTCCCTAACTACCTGTGAATGACTCCTCTGTAAATCACAGTATGCCTCACATTACTCCCTCTCCCTAACTACCTGTGAACTACTCCTCTGGAAATCACATTACTCCCTCTTCCTAAATACCTGTTAATTACTCCTCCATAAATCACATTATGCATCACATTACTCCCTCTCCCTAACTACCTGTAAATTACTCCTCTGTAAATCACATTACTCCCTCTCCCTAACTACCTGTAAATTACTCCTCTGTAAATCACATTACTCCCTCTCCCTAAATACCTGTGAATTACTCCTCTGTAAATCACATTACTCCCTCTCCCTAACTACCTGTAAATGACTCCTCTGTAAATCACATTACTCCCTCTCCCTAACTACCTGTAAATTACTCCTCTGTAAATCACATTACTCCCTCTCCCTACATACCTGTGAATGACTCCTCTGTAAATCACATTACTCCCTCTCCCTAACTACTTGTGAATGACTCCTCTGTAAGTCACATTACTCCCTCTCCCTAACTACCTGTGAATGACTCCTCTGTAAATCACATTACTCCCTCTCCCTAACTACTTGTGAATGACTGCTCTGTAAGTCACATTACTCCCTCTCCCTAAGTACCTGTGAATTACTCCTCTATAAATCACATTACTCCCTCTCCCTAACTACCTGTGAATGACTCCTTTGTAAATCACAGTACTCCCTCTCCCTAACTACCCGTGAATTACTCCTCGGTAAATCACAGTATGCCTCACATTACTCCCTCTCCCTAACTACCTGTGAATGACTCCTCTGTAAATCACAGTACTCCCTCTCCCTAACTACCCGTGAATTACTCCTCGGTAAATCACAGTATGCCTCACATTACTCCCTCTCCCTAACTACCTGTGAATGACTCCTCTGTAAATCACAGTACTCCCTCTCCCTAACTACCTGTGAATGACTCCTCTGTAAATCACATTACTCCCTCTCCCTAACTACCTGTGAATGACTCCTCTGTAAATCACATTACTCCCTCTCCCTAACTACCTGTGAATTACTCCTCTATAAATCACATTACTCCCTCTCCCTAACTACCTGTGAATGACTCCTCTGTAAATCACAGTACTCCCTCTCCCTAACTACCCGTGAATTACTCCTCGGTAAATCACAGTATGCCTCACATTACTCCCTCTCCCTAACTACCTGTGAATGACTCCTCTGTAAATCACATTACTCCCTCTCCCTAACTACCTGTGAATGCCTTCTCTGTTAATACTTCACTGTAATTATATAATCACTGTGTACTGTGGTTGTTAATGTGCACCTTGTCTGCTCCCCAGTTTCTGTACCACATGGGCGTGATCACTTGCTGGTCCAACGCTCATTATCTGTCTCCCTCTTGTAAGGCACCTGATCCATGCCTGCCCTGATGACAGTGCATATCTGTAAATGTTTCCGGCTGAAACATCTTGTCATTTCAATAAATACAAATAAATACTGTATGGTTCTCCAAAGTGGTTCTCTCCTTGCATTACACAGCGAGCAGCATTAATCTACCCACTGTCCTTAATCAACACCTGGTGAAGACAAGCTCCACACAGAGCATGGTGGAATGGAAGTGTCAGGGATCGGACATACGATGGGATAAGCAGGAGCTAAATGCAGCTCCTAGGTATCCAGAATGATCGAGTAACCAGGAGCTACCACTGGCGAACAAGACTGCCACATAAGATGCAAACATAGCATTGTGTCCATTACTTATATGCCCTTAAGCTTAAAATGTCATATAGATGTGTCCTAATGTTTATTTATAGATTGTCCCAAATGCAGTTAATTTGACATAAATATTAACGATAATCTTCAAGTGCATGGAAAAGGCCCTCTAGTATATGGGCCGCAAACAAAATACACAAAAAAGAAGTCCAACAGAACTCTGGAGCACGATGAGGAATCCGTCGCTTCACAGCTATGAAATGAACTATACCCAGCGTTGGTCATTTGGCCAAATTTACATGGATCCGAGATCTGACAAAAATCGTCTCCCCGTTACTACGTGTGCCCATTAAGGTACCCCGATCAGCTTTTGTTCCCGAGGCCAGGATTCGAGCTCGGATCACCAGGACCAAAGTCGAGTGACTTAGAAACGTTATGGTCCATATCGAACATGATTGTATCTAATAAATCCATGAACGTCTAGTTGCTGGTCGCCCCTCAGAGAGGTCTGACTAGTGAGGGTCACTTTCCGTCTCCCCAGGCTACCTACAACGAGTGACTAGGCCGGGGAGTCCCTGTGTCCACAGCATGTGCATTAGGCTACTTTGCTTTCGTGTTCTTAGGTGTCAGACAATGAATTCCATAAGCTGTGGAACCGCTAACCTTCCAGTTAGTTTTTCACCATACCGTACGCCCATAAATAGTAAGCAAACGCTTGTTTGTGTTGACAATACAAAGGCTGTGGCTTGTTATCAAACATAATACACAATAAACAAATGAAGTATTATGGGTAATTCCCAACAAAATCGGATCTGGGGTGTCTGCTCATGAACGTTTTGTTCGCGGGTGGACTGCCCGCCAGGGGAGTTGCTAGGTCTGGAAAAGACCCGGGGCTAAGCTGATGTCGGAACTGTTGGGACTGGGGGCTAGCTAGTCTTTTGGCTGTAGCTCCAGAGATTCTATCCGGGGCTACAGCCAAAAGATCAGGGGCTATAGCCCCCTTAGCCCCCCTAGCAACGCCCCTGCTGCCCGCAGTGAAACTGCTCGGGCCCCCATTTTGACCGTTCATTAGAAACAGAGGTCCAAGCAATTTTTGTCTCCTGCCGCCAATGTGAAGGATGCGGGGGACACCCCTGCAACTCCCAAATCCATAGATACCGAACATGGGGAGCGTGGGACACCCCACAACCCCTGCTCTTCATGTTCAGTATTTTCGTAGCGAAATTGATCGAAAAAAGTCAAACTAATAGTAGGGACCGAATTCGGTCAAATCTACCATTCGTTCAAATGTTTTCCATCAATTTGGGTAATACCACAAAACAGGTGTGTAACGATCTCATAATTTGTACTTTTGGGCATTTGGCCAGGAAATGGGAAGCTGTCAGAATCCGTCCAGGCCCATGGCGCCTTCCTGGCTCTTCTTCTCCAGAACTTTCTGACAATGGCCGTTGTCTTCCGTTTGCCCAAATGTGCCTTCCCCAACTGCCTTCTCCAAGGGGTGGGCGGGATCTGGGAAATGAAAAACAGCTGGGTCTGCGAGCGCAGAGTCCAGCTGCACAGTCAGATCAGAGTGTTGTGAGTGCAGAGTCCAGCTGCACACTCAGATCAGAGTGTTGTGAGCGCAGGGTCTAGCAGCACACTCAGATCAGAGTGTTGTGAGCACAGAGTCCAGCAGCACACTCAGATCACAGTGTTGTGAGCGCAGAGTCCAGCAGCCCACTCAGATCAGAGTGTTGTGAGCTTAGAGTCCAGCAGCACACTCAGATCAGAGTGTTGTGAGCTTAGAGTCCAGCTGCACACTCAGATCAGAGTGTTGTGAGCTTAGGGTCCAGCTGCACACTCAGATCAGAGTGTTGTGAGCTTAGAGTCCAGCTGCACACTCAAATCAGAGTGTTGTGAGCGCAGAGTCCAGCAGCATACTCAAATCAGAGTGTTGTGAGCGCAGGGTCCAGCAGCACACTCAGATCAGAGTGTTGTGAGCTTAGAGTCCAGCTGCACACTCAGATCAGAGTGTTGTGAGCTTAGAGTCCAGCTGCACATTCAGATCAGAGTTTTGTGAGCTTAGGGTCCAGCTGCACACTCAGATCAGAGTGTTGTGAGCTTAGAGTCCAGCAGCACACTCAAATCAGAGTGTTGTGAGCTTTGAGTCCAGCAGCACACTCAGATCAGAGTGTTGTGAGCGCAGGGTCTAGCAGCA
Organism: Ambystoma mexicanum; assembly: GCF_040938575.1. Lineage (NCBI taxonomy): Eukaryota > Metazoa > Chordata > Amphibia > Caudata > Ambystomatidae > Ambystoma > Ambystoma mexicanum. The sequence continues at coordinate 46,624,751 of NC_090935.1, read as the reverse complement.
CACTCAGATCAGAGTGTTGTGAGCGCAGAGTCCAGCAGCACACTCAGATCACAGTGTTGTGAGCGCAGAGTCCAGCAGCACACTCAGATCAGAGTGTTGTGAGCGCAGAGTCCAGCAGCACACCCAGATCAGAGTGTTGTGAGCGCAGGGTCCAGCAGCACACTCAGATCAGAGTGTTGTGAGCGCAGAGTCCAGCTGCACACTCAGATCAGAGTGTTGTTGCTTTTGCAGGATTGCTCCCGCAGTTCTGCCTTTATACGGCACGGGATGCCCTGGGGCTATGTCTTTCCCCTGTCTCTGGTGCTCCCTAAAGGTCAGCCTCTGCTGACACCTACCTAGTACCTAGGTGTGAGGCCAGCTTTTTGGGGCTACCTTCTATAGCTTTCTCTAGAAGCCGCTCCCAAGCTTACGGGCCTGTGTCCGTCAGCTACATGTGGGGTGGCGCCCCCATTCCGGGGCACTGGTCATTTCTGTGGCCAAGGCGCATTTGTGTCCAAAATGTCCGCGGTCGCTTGGCCTGGTGTCTGACCCTGTGAAAGGCCACAAGGCCCGTGGGCCTTTCCTGGGTGTGAAACAGGGCCTGAACGGGCTTGGCCAGCCCTCCTGGCTTTGTCAGCCGAGCTGGACGTGCGTAAAGGCCCATTGGGAGCTGGTTTCCTGGCAGTCGTGCATCGGCATTAAGTTGGATCAGAACCTGAATGGGCGAATAGTCGTAGGGTGTTTAACATGTAGAGGCAGAAAGTTCCAGTCAAGCGGGGGGCAGGGGAGGCTAAGCAGAAGCAACAGGAGGCACACGGTGGATGGGGGTCAGAGAGATTAGGGAGGGAAGGAGAGATCGTATTATATAGGTAGGCGGGGGGGAGCGGGGGGAGTCCATGCAGGGAATTAAACACAGGCAGTAGCAATGTAAGGAAAGGCCACATAGTTATTGAGATCTAAACTGGATGAAGGCGGTGTCTATTGGCGGGAGAACCGTGTGGGAGATTGTAGGGTGTGGGGGCGGCACCGCCGGGACCCTTGTGGAGGGAAGAGAACGGGTAGAGGGGGCGGCCAAGAAGGAGGCTGGCTCCGTACCCCGGGTGGCTAAGTGCCGAGGTTAGAATGGCAGTGCTGTAAGGAAAGAGAGGAGGGGTGTTCTTGCCCATTGCCCAGCCTCTGCTCCCTGATGCCCAGCCCCGGCTCCCTGATGCCCAGCTCCGGCTCCCTGATACCCAGCTCCGGCTCCCTGATACCCAGCCCCTGCTCCCTGATGCCCAGCCCCTGCTCCCTGATGCCCAGCCCCTGCTCCCTGATGCCCAGCCCCTGCTCCCTGATGCCCAGCCCCTGCTCCCTGATACCCAGCCCCTGCTCCCTGATGCCCAGCCTCTGCTCCCTGATGCCCAGCCTCTGCTCCCTGATGCCCAGCCCCTGCACCCTGATGCCCAGCCCCTGCTCCCTGATGCCCAGCCTCTGTACCCTGATACCCAGCTCCCGCTCCCTGATGCCCAGCCTCTGCTCCCTGATGCCCAGCCCCTGCTCCCTGATGCCCAGCCCCTGCTCCCTGATGCCCAGCCTCTGTTCCCTGATACCCAGCCCCTGCTCCCTGATACCCAGCCCCTGCTCCCTGATGCCCAGCCTCTGCTCCCTGATGCCCAGCCCCTGCTCCCTGATGCCCAGCCCCTGCTCCCTGATGCCCAGCCTCTGTTCCCTGATACCCAGCTCCTGCTCACTGATACCCAGCCTCTGCTCCCTGATGCCCAGCCCCTGCTCCCAGAAAGGTGGCAGGGCAGGAGAAGGCCATGGCTGCAGCTTCCATCCTCTCTGGACCAGCCTCACAGAGCCACCAGACGGTTTGGGGCGTCTATCCTGCCAAATGGATGGAAGGATCTCTCATATTGAAAGAATGAATGGGGCACCTCCCTCTGCCCTCCCCGCCCGCCCCCGCCACTCAAGCACCCCGTGAAGTTTGATGGAGATCAGCGCCCAGTACCTATAGCCTACACTTGCCCAGACCTGTGACAAGATGGCGGACTCGGTAAACAAGGGCGGCATTGACCCGGCCGCCAGTGGCAGCTGTGACAGCAGTTGGTGAACTACTGAAGGGGCAGAAGAAAGAGGCTTCTGTGCTCTGAATAGTGACCGCCCTCCCATCCCTGACCCGGTTGCACCCGCCAATTATGCAGTCACGCTGAGAAAGAACAGTTCCGGGTACGTGGGAACCAAGAAGGCTCCCTGTGATTTTCCAGTCAATAATTCTGAACAAGTTCATCCTGTCTCCTTCCAGAGCTCTGCTCTAAGGATCTAAGAAACAGAAGCAGCCCTGGCCATGCGCAAAGCCCCACCTTACCCTTAGGTGAGCGTGCACGCTGGAAACTATAGCGGCCGTCGGGTAAAAGTCACTGGGCACTGCCCACTCAGCCACGGCCTTTGCTCACCCTTCAGATTGACTGTAGTCCAGTTAGTGCTTCAACTTCACTTGCACTGGCCCGAGACTACAAAACCCAGAATGCAATTGATAGAGAAATAAAATCCAAGGACTGGTGTGTCTGTGATGACACGGAGACAGAGCCACGTGGTAACCATGGGAACAGTGATTACTACCGGAAAAATGCCACAGAAGGCACAGAAGCAGTCATTGCACCGTGAGATGGCGTGATGAGGAGAGCGGTGTGGTGCACGAGTGGGACTCACCCCAGGTGAAGAGAGGGGACCCCATCTGCAGGGGGGCCGGATTACCAAGGAGACAGCTGAGTGCCAGGGGCCCTGCACGCGTCTACGCTTGGCATGCCTTGGCATGCCTGGGTAGCGTCCAACCCATACTTCTTCCTAGTTTATATTCCTACCCTATGGTCAGACATCTGTGCCATCCTTCGATCAGGAGTGGCAAAGACCAGACCTGGAGCAACCAGGAGCTACAACTGTGCCATGGGAAACGTCCCTGCACCTGTGGCCCACATCCTGCCCACTGCTGAGGTGGGTTACACACTATGCAGTACTGTGGAGTCACTCCGGAGGCTCTGCCTTATGTATTTACCTTGTTAGATTGTGTTGTACTTTTGTGATTTGTGACAGGAGGGAGGTCGCTTGAAAGAGATCAAAAGTCGGATGGTGCGTAAGGGGTTACTGGCCCTGGATTAAGATCGGAGTCAGGAGTAGAATCAGGCAGGCCATTCAGAGTTCTACTCCCCTAGGCAGAGCAGAAGAGGTGAGTCTGCACCAGTCCTCTGGGTTCAGATTGTAGGGGAAGAGTGACTCTTGAATGGAGTAGGAAAGGGGTCAGGAGTAGAATCACAAGAGTAGAATCCGGCAGGTCATTCAGGGCTCTACTCCCCTAGGCAGAGCAGAAGAGGTGAGTCTGCATCAGTCCTCTGGGTTCAGATTATAGGAGAACAGCGACTCTTGAATGGACTAGGAAAGGGGCCAGGAGTAGAATCACAGGAGTAGAATCAGGCAGGTAATTCAGAGCTCTACTCCTGGTAGGCAGAGCAGAAGAGAAGAGGCTGGACTAGTCCTCCACAATCAGGTTGTAGGTGAAGGGAACTGTTGTCTAGAGTAGGATCGGGGTCAGGGGTAGAATCAGGCTGGTGACTCGGAGCTCTACTCCCTGCAGGCAGAGTGGAGGAGGTGACTCTGCACCAGTCCTCTGCATTCAGGTTTTAGGTGAAGGGGGGCTTTGGCAGGCATAGGTCTTGATAAGGCCCACTGTTTGTGCTTAGGGCCGGTCTTTGCATCCAGCCATGCAGGCGGCTGCCTGATGTGCCAGCCTCCAAGGGACGCCACCACCAGCAGGTGTGAATGGGAGTGTGAACGGGAGTGTGAACGAGGTGTGAATGGGAGGCAAAATAAACTCGCAGGATTAAAAGAAGTGCTTTTAATCCTGCAAATTAATTTGGACATTTCAAAGATACATGGCCTGGTGCAAAGACCGGCACTGCACGCATGCACGCACGCACGCATGCACGCAGGTAAGCAGGCAGGCACGCGCACCCGTGCACACACACACTCTCTCACTCTCTCACTCTCACTCTCTCTTACACTCAGACAAGTGTGCACTACACGCACTTTGAAACTCAGGCGCCTATGCTGAACCTTCAGACACCCAGAGACGCCTGTGGCATAGGAGTAAAACGCAGCGGGGAGACTCGGGATGGAGCACCAGACCACACGTGTGTCTGGGGAGCAGAACAGGTTGAACATGCCTAGTCGCTCGCTTTGTGGCACTTAACTCAGATCTCTTTGCCTTCTAGACTATGCCCTATCATGCATGTATAACGGGAATTGAAAACTCTAAGAACCAGAATTTAAACTGATAGTACTTAAGAAAATACCCATTTGCTGAAAGTCTCACTAGTGTGGACACCACGGGGTGTTCTCAGAAATAAGGGACAGTCTTCTTAAAAATATAGGGCGCACACATGCTTTAGTTTACCAAAAAAATCACACGTGGTAGCACATCTGCTACAGGGGCATTTAAAAGCACACTACTGGGCATAGCAGAGTGTGAAGAGCAGTCGCAAAACCTGCCGGGAGCATGAGTTTTTGATGAACACTTGCATAGCTGTTAGGTGGTCCCATATCATGCCCGATACCACAAGCATGTTCTTGCTTTTGACTTTGCATGCTGGAATTTGTAGGCCCATACTTAGTAGGGGAAATATGAAACTACAATTGCAATCATGCAACGAGAAAAGCCTTGAATGGCTCTAAGTAGCCACATGGCAGCTGTGCACTTGGACATCAAGTAGTGGCAGGGAGTTTGGAAATGGAAGCAAGTGTCTGACTGGACAGCAGGGCAGGAAGGCGACCATTAAATGCAGCGCCAGGCATATCGTTTGGGCGACTACATGCAGTGATTGGAAGCATGTGTGTATGTGTGCATTAAAACAACTTCATTTATAGCACAGAAATCCTCCATTGTCCTGTTTGAAAATGCCGGCATAGTCGCTGGTCTAGGACCTCTTTGCAGAAGTCTGCTAAGTAGCCTGGCAGTGTGCACCCCCTCAACGAGAACTCGGTGGCATTCCTTTTGTAAATGACTGTGCATTGTAAGGGCATGTTGGCATTGCCCCCACCAAACACCTGCAAGGATGCTTGTATCACATTATTGCCAAGCTATACGATTTACCCATACCCTTTACCTCTCTCCATCTTACTAACCTTACGTTTAGTTGGTGCAGGAGCCATATTTGTCTAGTGAACTCTAGACTTGAAGTCATTCTAAGGGGCCTCTTTTTATAACCAATTCTCAAGAGAATGATTAACATGTGTATGTTGGTAAATTCTGCATTGTGTGGTGAGAATATTCTGCAGGGAAGTTTCTGCAGGTGTAATTAGTTTATGATTTCTAACCATAGCCTACCCTGAATCACGCCCCCAAGATACTATAGTGAGAGGGTCCGTGCGGATGTGCACCCAATTTATGTCGTTGTCATCTTTTGGTTTGGGGGGAGGGGCGCCACCGATGCTTCCTGCCTGGGGTGCAATCTGATGTAAGACCGGCTCTGTTTGTGCACATACTGGCCAGGGGCCCGCAGTTCTGGGCACCGGCCTTAGGCGTCTAGTTGGCTGGCAGTGTGGGAACAGTGTGCACTGGTAGCCGCGTGTGTCACCGGCCGCCAGTGGCGGGCCCTCTGTGCACGGAAGGTGGTGTCTGAAAAAGAGGCCAGTAGCTTCCGAGGCGATACTTTATTCAGGCGTCTCCATTAAAAACAGAGGCAGAACACATGAATGCATAACTACAAATCCCATCAGCCACCTCCTCTCCAGCTCAGAAATCATTACACAGCTGAGCCCTTATTTCCGTGCAGTGATAATTAGTTGGAAACCTCCCCCTCCCTACACATACATGGTACATGGCCTCCATACCTGTGCTAGAAAACCACACATGCTAACATGTTCCATCCCGCTCCAGGCATGGTGGGCCAGCCCTGCTTTTTCCCTTGCATTGTGGGACTTGTAGTCCTGGACTTGGAATGGTTGATGCGGACATGGCTGGAAAAGGCATGTGCACGTTCATCATTACCCATTCCGGTCGAGAGAAGGGAGTCCAGTCCTGGTTTTAGCTTGGCATTTTGGGATTTTTAGTACTAGGTTCATAGTGGGGAAATCCTGACAATATGTTCTGGAGTGCAAAGCGAAAACCTGGAGTGGACTAGCATCTTCCGAATGGAATGGGGCATGTTGCCATGGAGGCACATGCGGTGCTCTAAACAAAGACACACACACGATGCTGACCCTTTTCACGCGTGTGGATGCTCAAACAGGGGAGGGGGAGGGGCGGAGAGGCCTCAGCTACAAAAGGGTTTTTAAGTGGCTCCAAATCCACTTTTGTGGCTTCCGCGGAATCTTCTGCTCAGACGCTGGCAAAGGAATCCCGAACCGGGGACTTCCCGAATCAAGGGGCATGAGGAACCAGCTGGGAACAGAGGAGATAGCGGGGCTTTAACTGGGCAGGGTCTCCCACCAGCTTGGCGGCACAGGAAAGCAGCTAACACACAGCCCCCAAAGGGATCCGAAGCCGAACCCTGCGAGTCTCACCCTTTCACTTTCATGAGCGCTTTGAAACACTTGCCTGTGTATAGGCGCTATATACATAAACCATACCACACCTTCCTTTACCAGAAGAAGTGCACGAGGGAAGTGGGCAAGATGACGAACGGGTGAAATGGACTCAAACGGAGTCTGCACCCTCTGTCTCTCCAGGTGGTTGGGACTAAAACTCCCATCAGCCCTCCTCTGCACAATCAATGGTGCGGCGTCATGGGGGACATGCTCTAAAACTCATGGAGAGCCACAGGTTGGGAACCCCGGGGATAGAGGGAGGGGACAGTAAAAAGTGGGTCGGGGGTCCTTTAAAATGAGATTGCAGACCCAAAAATATTGAATTCCATAGGAGTCAGCCAGTTTTGACGTCCCACTTAAAACATGATGTGGTTAAGAGGCCGCGTGAGCTGGGCTCACGTCACTCGTCACATGTCTCTCACCCAGATTCATTTAGAACATGAGTAGGGGGAGTCAATAAAAATGGGGACTATGACGAGATGCGAAAAGTGGGGTGTAGACCCGTCCCCCAGAGAAGCAGGCCTGCCCCCAGCCAGCAATTTACACCCTCTCCCTGCCTGTCGCTAGATCATGAAGCAGGCAAGAAGTTGGTAGGACCCTGCTCTGGATACCGGCATGTATGAAAGCTTCCAAGACTGGCAGGGAGGGTGCCCCAGCTCTCCCACCCAGGGTACAAGCGTTGGCCACTCAAAAACTGGCAGGCCGACCTACAAATCCAACGCAGGTCTGGTTGGTTAAGTGGCCCATGTAAGCAGGGCCAGCGGAAGATGTATCGGGGCTCTGGGGGCCCCTTTACAACATGTTTGGTTGGGGGTGCCCTGACCTACAGATGGGGCATACAGTCCTAGCCAGCCATGGCTTACTTAGATTATAAAGGAGATATAAAGGAATGCAGCAAGTGGGTTCACAGCTGCATATTATCCCGATACAAGTTGTCAGCACAGAGCTGAAACTCTAAATAGCCACTGAAAAGCTATTCATCGCTCTTTCCCAGCAGGGAATTAAAAGCAGTAAAAAGGCAACAATGTAATAAGAAAATACCTCACTGCTACAAACCCTGAGGGAGGGGACGGCCTGAAGCCATCAGCAAAAGCAGCCTGTAGTGTGCTGAACTAAAGAAGTGTTTTCCCTTGTGATAAGACTGCCCACATGGGGCCCCTCTGAGGCTCGAGACCCATTTCAGCTGAAACATTTGAAAGGCCCCGACACGGCGCCTGCATGTAAGAGGCAATGGGGCCTGTTTAAGGGGGGAAATGATCCAATGCTTTTCGACCCACATTGCGCTTTCCATTTCAGTATTCAATATTCAAACAGGGTCCCCAATAAGAGACCCTTGGTGGTTTCAAGCTCCGGGCATGGCATGGGATTTTGCCCATTCTGCCCTGCGGGGGTAAGAGGACCGGGTAAGATACCATCTCATGTCAGAATGTCCCCTCATAATAGAACTGATTTAGCATTAGAAGGCGGTATAGAATATAGTGCCTTGAAGGGGTTAGGCACATGCATTCCCATGTTACACCCTGTGAGGATATACTAGGTTATGTTCACGTGTAGGTAGAAGGAGTGTAGTGTTTTACGTGCTTAAGGGCAGCCCAGACTACAATACCTGAACCAGCAGCTGTAATGCTGAACACTACACAAGTATACTCAAGGCGCTTTAGTGCTTACATGGGCTCCTAGAGGCTTATATTAGCATTACAGTGAAATGCAGCTGCACAGCCAAGGGGGTTATTTATCCAGGGGTGAGGCGGGGTCAGGACAGGCACGTCCATTTTCCCTGGGTTTCTTCTCCCAGGCTTCACTTGCTGGTTCCTGCGCTTCTCCTGCAGGGAGTGTGAGCCTGTGCTATGGCAGGAGCTGGTGTTTAATGATTTAATGACCCCATCAAGAGGAAGCCTTTGATCCGGCTGCAGGCAGGAATGTACCCGCGGTGCACCTGTAGTTAATCAGTTACCCCTACTCAGGCCGGGACAGGCAGGGCACAGGGTGTTCTGCACACGGGGCGGGCGAAGGGAGTGCAGAGGAGGCGCAGGGGTCAGGGAAGGGGCAGAGGAGGTGCAAAGCAGGGAGCAGGCGTGGGTGCGGATCTGGAAGAGAAGGGTGAGTGGGAGCAGAGGAGAGGGGTGGGACGTGCCACGCCTCCAAAGGAAGGGGGAGGAGAGACGGACCATACACATATGAAGGAAAAGGGAAAGAGAGGTGAGCAGAAAACAAAATGGCCACCCGAGAAAAGACAGCAAAAGAGGACTTCCGGGAAGACGCAAAGGGATAGCATACAAGCAAGGGTCCAGGGTGATGGGGTGGTGTGGCATTGGCAAGGGATCGTGAAAGGCATCCCTCTCAACCTTTTCGGTCCCCAGGGAAAGTGAAAAAGCACAAGATTTCCTTTTAGGCTAGATTAGAACTGACTGGTGTGGCGGGTGATGGAACTAATCCTGGATGGCTGCCAAAAGCGTGTGCGTTGAGAGTACGCTCCTCGGGTACCAACTCTCTGTGTGTCAAGCGTTTCGCTAAACAGAGGGCCGGTGGCCCTTCTCTCTCCTCAGCTGGCTCCCTCTTATGCGGATCGCCTCAAATTCCGGAAGCTACTCAAGACTTCCCTTTTCACCTCTTCCTTCCCCCTCTCCCTCCTCTGTTAACGCCACAGTTGCTGAGCTTGGTGACCAGGGCCCTTATGTGTCCTTCGGGCCCTGGCCTCCCACACGCAGTCGCCTCCAGCCTCTGCAGGCCCACGGCACTTGCCTTCGCCACCGTAGGCCTGCACTTACTGTAGGCTAGCACTTCCTACACTGGGCACTTACACCTGCTGCTCACTCACAAGCATGGGCACTCGAGCACTTACCCCTACTCCCTCTTCCCCTCTCCTCGCTCTGCACTTGCACCCTCTGGATGCTCACAAGGCCTAGTAGGTTTGTCTTTATCTTCCAATGTATTCGTTGTTTTTCTATCCCATGTTCTCTCCCTGTGGGCGCTGTGAAACACAATTTACTTGTTGTATAAGTGCCTAAGAATCGCACGATAGATAAAGGTATGGAAAGTACTTTTGATCACTCTATATCGATCTGTTGCCTTCCTGCTATCTTTGAGCTTTACAAAGCTCATGCAGACCTACACATGAAGACCTTTCGCTTCGCATTCCTTGTTATGGCTGTAGCATTATAGGAAAAGCAGCAGGCCTCGGACTGGCCTATAAGGCAGCAGCGCAATGCCAAACCAAAAACACAAAATGCGAGTGTGGCCAGTTTTTTTGGTCCAAGTGGGTCACTTTGTTAAGTTCCCGCACCGTGTGGCTAGGAGGTTTGACCAGTACTACTAAATGGATATTCTTTAAAATGCAAAATTTGCATCACATTTTATCAAAACCTCCCCCTTGGGTACTAGTCAAACAGTCTGTCGCAAAAGGAAAGAATTGCTGTTTGCAGGTGTTGTCCACTTTTTCCTTGGTGCCAGAGACAGTGTCATGCTCCAGTCCAGCAATGCCAGTGACATGGGGTCCTATGGTTACACAAGGCAGCACTTAAAGAAGACTGGCAGGGTAGCACAGAGGGGAAGGCTTGGAACACATTAAAAGGGAGAGAGAAAGAGAGCGGCAGAGAGAGAGAGAGAGAGAGAGAGAGAAAGAGAGAGAGAGAGAGAGAGAGAGAGAGAGAGAGGGGATAACGACAGAAGAGGAAGAGAGGCTAGCCCTTGAAGACACGCAGAGAGGGGGGCTAGGTGAGTGGATGGGAGGATGTACATGGGGGCATAGCTGCCAAGTTTCCCACTTCCATGTGTGACCTGTTGACCCAGTCCTGTTTTTCTTTTTTTTACAATTGCATGCTGGAACTTGTAGTTTTGTTTTTTACCACTATAAGGAAGGGGCTTCTAGTCCAGCATGCAGTGGGGAAAAATAGCAGGGCAAGCTCGAGGTGTCATGCATGGAACTGGGAAACTTTGCAGCTATGATTGGGGGTCACCAGGGATAGCAACTGCCATCCTGGCAGCCGCGTGCGGTATAAATGGTGATGGCATAACATCCCTAGCATTCTAATCTGGCACTGTGTCTGCAGCCCAAGGCATTGCCAGTGGCAAAAGCAGACAAGGCCAGGATTCCCTTCTGTGGTTCCCTGACCCTACCCCTCTCCTACTCCTCCACCAGCCTCACAGATCTGGGAAGGGAGTTTCCTTCTCAGCACCCTCTCCGCATCAGCAGAAAACCTAGAAATGGTCAGCATTGTACAGGAGGAGAGAGGTGCGCGGGTGTGGAGTAGCACCGCTCATTCAATCCTCTCCCTTTCTGCAGGGCGCCCTCAGGTGTGGGGTCTGCAGCTCTTTCTCTCTGGCTGTGTGATGGTGCTTAGCTTTCCAGCACCCTGCCTCCCCAGCTCCTCGGAGGCACAGAAGAACCATAAGCTGAGGGGTGCAAGGAGGCAGGGCGGGCATTTAAGCTTGCAGTTTGTGTATGCTGCCACACTTGGACACGTGACTCAGTACCTTACATATGACAACCACGCCTGGCCTGTAAGGCTCTCCCTCATATGACATAGCAGCGATAGGGCATCGCCTGGGCATGTGAGGCTGTGCCTTGTTTTGTTGACCCAGCAACTGGGTGCAGGATAGGAGGTTAAGGCTGTGGAAGGGGGGTGGACAATGGGACAGAGTAACTGGATGGTAGAGGGTGGAGTGTGAAAGGAGGATGTAAGTCTGGGGCTGAGGGTGAAGGGTGGAAGGTAGAGAAAGGAGGGTGGAAGGTGGGAGATGAAGGATTGGAGAGAGGGACTAGATATTACGTGGAGGATTTAAGCCTGGGGCTGAGGGGAAAGGATGGAAGGTAGAGAAAGAAGTGTAGAGATTGGCCCAGTGCCCTCTCTATGCCACCAGGGCCCTTGGATTAGGGAAGGCATGTTGGAGACCAAGTAGGAAGACATTCTGAATTTCAAAGACATTTTTGTCTGCAGGCGCTATATAAATTAACTGTCATATCATATCATATCTCTTTAATTCTTCTCAGGACACAGTAGACAGCATACAGTAGGAACACCAACAGCAACCCCCGGCTCATCAAATGTCAAAATTACTACCTAGAAGTCCAGACAGTATGTCCTCGTCTCCTGAACTTTCAATGAACTGCTATGAAAGGATTATTTAATTATTTCAGTATGATTTTGAAAAACTCAAGCATTTTGTTTTTTCAGCATCGCTCTTAGTTTGCCTGACTTCATCTAAACCAAAATGGCTGACCAAATTATAAAATGACTGACCTTCTATTTTTACTTATAACTAAACCTCTGCTCAGTTTTAAACCTAGGATTTTGGTAACTCTGATAAATGCATGCTACCCAAAATGCCCTCCACCTGGCAAGGCATTCTGACCCCAAAATATATGTCGTCCTACAATGTGCTTGTTTGATCTTTTAAGCACTATAATTCTGATTTTCGCAATACTGAAATTATTGATCAACCCGATAGGTTATCTACATTCAGCTTGGGGGGTGTGGGGTCTGTGCCCTATACAGAAGGGTGGAAGGTGGGAGATGAAGGAGTGGAGAGAGAAACTAGATATTATGTGAAGGATGTATATCTGGGCCTGAGGGTGAAGGATGGAAGGTAGATAATGAAGGGTGGTAGGTGGGAGATGAAGGAGTGGAGAGAGGAACTAGATATTATGTGAAGGATATAAGTCTGGGCTGAGGGTAACGGATGGAAGGTAGAGAAAGGAGGGTGGAAGGTGGGAGATGAAGGAGTGGAGGGAGGAACTAGATGTTATGTGGCGGATGTAAGTCTGAGGGTGAGGGTGAAGGATGGAAGGTAGAGGAAGGAGGGTGGAAGGTGGGAGATGAAGGAGTGGAGGGAGGAACTAGATATTATGTGAAGGATATAAGTCTGGGCTGAGGGTAACGGATGGAAGGTAGAGAAAGGAGGGTGGAAGGTGGGAGATGAAGGAGTGGAGGGAGGAACTAGATGTTATGTGGCGGATGTAAGTCTGAGGGTGAGGGTGAAGGATGGAAGGTAGAGAAAGGAGGGTGGAAGGTGGGAGATGAAGGAGTGGAGGGAGGAACTAGATATTATGTGAAGGATATAAGTCTGGGCTGAGGGTAACGGATGGAAGGTAGAGAAAGGAGGGTGGAAGGTGGGAGATGAAGGAGTGGAGGGAGGAACTAGATGTTATGTGGCGGATGTAAGTCTGAGGGTGAGGGTGAAGGATGGAAGGTAGAGAAAGGAGGGTGGAAGGTGGGAGATGAAGGAGTGGAGGGAGGAACTAGATATTATGTGAAGGATATAAGTCTGGGCTGAGGGTAACGGATGGAAGGTAGAGAAAGGAGGGTGGAAGGTGGGAGATGAAGGAGTGGAGGGAGGAACTAGATGTTATGTGGCGGATGTAAGTCTGAGGGTGAGGGTGAAGGATGGAAGGTAGAGAAAGGAGGGTGGAAGGTGGGAGATGAAGGAGTGGAGGGAGGAACTAGATATTATGTGAAGGATATAAGTCTGGGCTGAGGGTAACGGATGGAAGGTAGAGAAAGGAGGGTGGAAGGTGGGAGATGAAGGAGTGGAGGGAGGAACTAGATGTTATGTGGCGGATGTAAGTCTGAGGGTGAGGGTGAAGGATGGAAGGTAGAGAAAGGAGGGTGGAAGGTGGGAGATGAAGGAGTGGAGGGAGGAACTAGATGTTATGTGGCGGATGTAAGTCTGAGGGTGAGGGTGAAGGATGGAAGGTAGAGAAAGGAGGGTGGAAGGTGGGAGATGAAGGAGTGGAGGGAGGAACTAGATATTATGTGAAGGATATAAGTCTGGGCTGAGGGTAACGGATGGAAGGTAGAGAAAGGAGGGTGGAAGGTGGGAGATGAAGGAGTGGAGGGAGGAACTAGATGTTATGTGGCGGATGTAAGTCTGAGGGTGAGGGTGAAGGATGGAAGGTAGAGAAAGGAGGGTGGAAGGTGGGAGATGAAGGAGTGGAGGGAGGAACTAGATGTTATGTGGCGGATGTAAGTCTGAGGGTGAGGGTGAAGGATGGAAGGTAGAGAAAGGAGGGTGGAAGGTGGGAGATGAAGGAGTGGAGGGAGGAACTAGATAGATGGTTCGTTTTACTCCATTTGAGATTGTTGTAGCAGAACTGCATTTTAAGGTATAAGGCCAGTGCTGTTTTATATATTTTGTAAAATGCTTTAGTACTAGTTGTGGGTTTTATAAATTCATCTTGCTGTGCATCAGAACATTATTTAGGCAACATTGCTTGTACACATTTGCTGGCGACTTGAATCAGAGCTTTGGCTGTGCACGCGCACCTTAGCCAGGAAAACTACACTTCCTAGCAGTATCGGAGTCCATTGAACTACAAATTAGCATTACAGGCGCGAATAAGACTAGCCGGTCCGTGTCGGGACGTTCAAGACTCGCTGTTAATTTTCAGTTACAATGGGAATTGCAGAAGTTCAAGATGCGATTAATGCTGCCAGAAGTAAGTTAAACTCCACCTGCCTTATCATGCCGTGCCAAGGTAGGACGGACTTAGGAGAGGGTGGTGACATGCATGTAGCGGCCGCGCTAAACACGCGAGCAGGGGAGATGCCTATTACTAGTTCCTCTATAACCTCGAACTCTGCTGTCAGGGCTGTCCCACACCATGAGGACATTATCAAGGCCCGTAGGGGGGAAACCCAGTTAATGCAGCTGAAAGAGGCGCCGCTTCTGATGGTGGAAGGGCACACCACTGGGACAGCTATACCAAGCTTAATACAGCAGACTTTACAGATTGATAACGGGCATTGCTCACATCTGGGTACTGCCGAAGGTTCTCCCACCCGGGAGGCTTTGCAATCCAGTCTGAGGAGGCACAAGAAACAATAGGGCAGAGGAACTCAATGGCAGATCAGCCTCGTCCTCGTCCTCAGAAGAATCCGGGTGACTTTATTAAAGCTGCCCCCACGAAGTCAACGAATCTCGCTTTGCTTCACACCAGGCCCTTAGTACAGCACACTTTGGATGTCCATGACTTGATTTAGGAGAAAAACGTGGACATAATGTGGATAACAGAGACATGGCTCACAGGTGCACATGGCCCTGTCATAGAACTACGTCTTTTTTGGGAGAAATCGTGATACAGGTCAAGGGGTTGGAGTTGCTATTATATGGAAAAAGAGAAACTCGGATCTATGAGGTAAAGGTGGACTGCGAAGGGTGTGATATATCACACGCAAAGGTCACCCCTAATCACAATTTCCGCGTCACTTTTGTAACACTCTAGCGGTCACCAGGAGAGTCCCCCCCACCTCGATTCAATGACGATCTCACTAATTTGCTATCCTCCATGCAAAAAACGAATAGTGCTGTAATTCTTCTGGGGGATTTAAAACTTTGGAGAGGGGACCCCGCGGATAGGAAAGCACTGGAATTAGAGAAACGTTTGAACGATGGTAACATTGTCGTTCATAATTCCGAACCGACGGACACAAAGCGAAGCATTTTAGATTGGGTGGCCAGCGAGACTATCACACTGACAGGGGTTACTACCACTCCCTGTGCGTGGTCAGATCGTTCCTCCCTTATGTGTCAGATCCACCTCCCCACACCTTTTAGGCAGCAGCGTAAGCTGCCACTTAAGGTATTGGGGAGAAACTATCGGGCTATTACATCTGAGGATCTTGCAGGATGTATTAATGCCCTGACGACACAAACACACGAGCTGAACCACCCTGAAGTTCTTACAGAGAGCTATAAGAAAGAAATTATGTCGAGAAGGGTAAGGGACTCTCCCAATCACCAAAAGTGGTTCTCCCCAGAATCGGCCCAGCTAAAGACAAATAAACGACAGGCGGGGCACGCCTGGCTCAAAGACAGAAATCATAAAAATAAAGAAGAATGCAAACGTAGGGAGAAGGAGCATAAAGATAAGATCATAGTAGCACAGCGTAAACATTACAATGAACAAATAACAGGGCAGGAAATCAAACAAAGGAACCTTTTCAAACTGTTTAGAACATGGGAAAAACCTAAAGTTCTAAATCAGAATATAAATCCAACAAAGAAAGACTGTGCATGAGTTCAAAGGGCTTTTTCAGACAAGCTTCTGCTCGCTCAGACTAAGATCAGTAAAGAGCTGGATAGGCTGAAGCTCATAGCAATGGAGGAGATTACAGGAAATGGGCAGCAAGAGATGGTGGTCGATCATACACCCCCTGATCCCAGGGAGCAAAACCAGGTGGTGTCCCCCCTCTCTTTAGCTTTCAACCATAACAATTAGGGAAATAGAAGATACTCTTAAGGCCATGCACCCTACTAGCTGTCCGGGGATGTATGGCCCTCTAAGGTCATCCTGGAACATTGACATTTTCGCTCCTTATCTGTGTAGATGTGTAAATGCCTCCTTCAAATATTGCGCCATACCTGAAACTATCAAAGATGTTGCGTTGATCGCACTTCTGAAGAACCAGGGTCTGGATCCTAATGACGCAGCAAATGTACGGCCGATTTCCGACATCCTGTTCTTTCTAAAGCTGGTCGGTAAGGTGGCTACAATGCAGCTCCAAAGGTATTTGGAAGCCACAGGCACCCTACATAAGAAGCAATCGGGTTTTCACTGTTGCCCTGGCACAGAAAGTGCGTTGATCGACCTACAGACGCAGGTGCTGACAGTGTTGGAAAGGAGTGGATCAGGGCTGCTGATCTTGCTGGATTTATCTGCAGCCTTCGATCTACTGGACCACAAGGTTTTGCTCGAGAGATTGGTGCTTACAGGAGGTTTCTCAGGAGAGGCGGTCAGGTCGATGAGATCGTTTCTGGAGGGACGCAGATCCAGGGTGTATTGGGGAGACGCCTCGTCGGACTCAGAACCCTTTGTCTGCGGAGTCCAGCAGGGGGCATGTTTGTCTCCATCGCTCTTTAATATATACATTCAACCCTTGTGTTTGGAGTTAGAGAGAATGGCCTTTTTATTAACTAATTATGCTGTTGATTTTCAGCTCTCAATGGAAATTAGTGGTAACTATGCAGAGGACCAGGAGAGGTTAAATAAAATAGATCTGGTTCTAAATAATTGGATGTCTACGAATTGGTTGTGTTTAAATACCGGAAAAACAGAGTTGATGATCTATGGGCCCAAACAGCTCTAGCGAGAGCCTAGGCCGGGTCTTCTCCAGTTTCCTGATTAACGGCAGCCGGATTTTAGTAGCTTTCAAAGTCTAACCTGAATGCGGAGGCCCACGTGGACTATATTGTAAGGAACACTGATTATTACCTTAGAGTATTGAAATTGGCTGGTCCCGTGGTCACCAAGGAAAACCGTGGAAAAGTGGCATGGGCTATTATATTACCGCACGTGGATTACTGTAACTCCCTGGTGGGAGGGGCCAGCAAGAATGCTACACAAAAACTGCAGAAAATCCAAAACGAAGCGGTGTGCATAGTCCATCACATGGCGCAGAGAGAACCAGTGTCAACTGCCCGGAGAGAGCTGCACTGGCTACCGATGGCAGCTAGAGTTCTTTCTTCAGGACTGCCCCCCAATATCTCAAAGAGAAGGTAGTAATCTGTCAACCTATTAGGACCCTTCGCACAGCCAAGGCATGTCTCCCCAGAGTAAATTGATTTAAAAGAGCCGGGGGAAACGGGCGCTCTTTCCCAGTTCTGGTAGCACGGGCCTGGAATGAGTTGCCAGAATCCCTTTGGAAGGAAGAAAACCATCTAAGTTTAAGGAAATCGTTGAAGGCTAGGCTGTTTATGTAAAGAAACCTGAGATGTCAAAAATCTCCACCTCATAGCTCTGTTTCTCTGTTCAGCGCCTGGACGCCCTAGGGCTTTGGCGCTTTATAAGCAATATAACCTAACATAACATATTATGTGGAGGATGTCAATCGGGGGCTGAGGGTGGAGGATGGAAGGTAAGAAAGGAGAGTGGAAGTTGGGAGATGACGGAATGGAGAGAGGACCTGGATATTATGCGGAGGACATTAAGTCTGGGGCTGAGGATGGAGGATGGAAGGTAGAGAATGGAGGGTGGATGATGGGAGATGGAGGAGGGGAGAGAGGAACTAGATATTATGCAGAGGATGTAAGTCTGGTGCTGATCTGTGAGGGATGGAAGGTGGGAGATGAAGGAGTGGAGAGAGGATGTAAGAAGGAGGGTGAGAATGAAAGATAGAAAGCAGAGAATGGAGGGTGAAGGATGGGACGGAGTAAATGAATGTAGGGTGGGGAAGGGAAGGATGGAAGGGTGAGGGTAGAGGATGGAGGTTAGAGAATGTTTAGTGGCAGATGGAACAGATCTTCTCGATAGGAGCTCGGGGGTGGAGTATGAAGGGTGGCGGGTGGATGATGGAGCATGGGATTGAGTAACTGGACGGAGTGTGGGTGATGAAGGGTGCAGAGGGACAGATTGAAGCCAAAGAGAGGTGAGTGTCATGCTGCAAATGGAAGTAGTATGAGCATTCTCTGAAAGGGTTGCATTTCTGCTGCATAGAAACCCTTTCATCCGATTAACACTAAGCAAGAACTACATTTTGCCCCTGCCCCCCACTCCCTGCTCGAGCAGACATCCTGGTTGTTGTGCCATCCCTCCAGAAGTAGACTGTACTTCTGCGGCGGCTCATGCACATTCGGACTGGATGAGGTGCTGACAATGTGACGCGCAGGCTCCTGCACCTCCCTGCACATTCAGACTGGATGGGGTGCTGACAATGTGACGCGCAGGCTCCTGCACCTCCCTGCACATTCAGACTGAATGGGGTGCTGACAATGAGACGCGCAGGCTCCTGCACCTCCCTGTACATTCAGACTGGATGGGGTGCTGACAATGTGACGCGCAGGCTCCTGCACCTCCCTGCACATTCAGACTGAATGGGGTGCTGACAATGAGACGCGCAGGCTCCTGCACCTCCCTGCACATTGAGACTGAATGGGGTGCTGACAATGTGACGCGCAGGTTCCTGCACCCCCCTGCTCATTCAGACTGAATGGTGTGCTGACAATGTGACGCGCAGGCTCCTGCACCCCCCTGCACATTCAGACTGGATGGGGTGCTGACAATGTGACGCGCAGGCTCCTGCACCTCCCTGCTAATTGAGACTGAATGGGGTGCTGACAATGTGACGCGCAGGCTCCTGCACCCCCCTGCACATTCAGACTGGATGGGGTGCAGACAATGTGACGCGCAGATTCCTGCACCCCCCTGCACATTCAGACTGGATGGGGTGCTGACAATGTGATGCTCCTGCATGCATGTGCAGGAAACAGGAAGAGCTCTGTGCTTCCTGTTTTCCTGCGTGGGAGCCAAAAGACCCTGGTCACGGCGGGCAGTAGCACAGCAAGGAGCAGCATCAGAACCAGGACTAATGGTGGTGTGGAAATTGAATTCTATTTAGTATGTGTAATTGTATGTGTAGTATGTTGCTATGTGTGCATGTATGCGTGAGTAAATGAGCGAGTCTATGATGTATGGATGGTTGAATGCATGTATGAATGAGCAGGTGAATGCTGCGTGAGCGTATGTCCGAATGGGCGTCTGCTTGTATTTGGTGTTTGCCGGCCCGTGGAGCTGTTATGGTTGGGGGATGGGGAAGGAGCTGCAGGGATATCAGTTTCTACTGGGCATCTGTGATGAAGCAAGCATGATGAGTGTTATTATGTGGCTAGAATGGCATTTTGGTGCCACCAGACTAACTACAATATCTTAGAGTGGCATGACTTCTTTACTGGGCATCTGTCATAAAGCAAACATGATGAGTGTTTTATGTGTCTAGATTAGCCTACATTGGTGCAGTCAGTTTGGCCATGCAACAATAAGAATATCTATTCAATCAACAGGAGAATGTTCTTACACTGTGCTGCTGGCATATATTGGCAAAGCCAGCTTGGACATGTTTTTGTATACTATCATTACTGGCATTATGCGTAATGCAAACATGAGCATGCTCTTAAATGGGAATACTGGCCTATCTTTTTGCAGCCAACATGGAAATGTAAGGGGTGCAGAATGCATGATATAAATATATATCCCACTATAAATAGTGTTTATAGTGGGATATATTGCAAAATGCTCCTGTGCATTGGGTTCCATGTGTTAATATCCCCGCAGAAATATCACCATACAATAAAGGTGCCATATTTTAGTCGCAATATTAACCCATTAAACCAGCGGGGGACACCCCCGCAACCCTCATACCATTTTGAAAGGAGCGGTGGACACCACTAAAAACCCCGCTCCATTTACCTCAACAATTATCCCCACTAATAATATCGTCTATGGCCGTTCCCGATGACCACATATCTGCCGATATTATTGGTGGAGATAATATTACCTGATACCCTCAGACGGTGACTACCCTTTATTGTTTTTTTATGAGGTTCTCTACCGAAAGTATGCTGTATAATGCACCATTTAAAATGATTATTCGAATATTTTCTAGAGGTGGGGGTACCCCGAAAACCCCCCTTGTTTGCTTCGGACCCCTTACTATGCTTGATCACTCTGACATATTTTTAAAAATCATTTCCGTCCCTCCGATGAAGACACTCCACAGCCCCCACTGTGGTAGTTGGTACTACTGAAGCGGACTCATGCCCCCCCCCCCTGTTTGGGAAAGTGTTAGGAACTCTACACAACAGCAGGTGCAGCACACATTCTGCAATTTCCCAATCCATGCACCCCTGCCCCCCAGGTAATAGGGGGACACTTACTGGGAAATAACCGTAGAACAGTTTGCAAGATTAGTTGGGTTTGTTGGAACAAAAACACATGTGAAAAACAGAAAACAATGTTTACAAATGTCAGTCTTCTGTATCACTTAAGAACTTCAGACAAGATCCATCCGGCTTCTAAGCACTGTAATGAGAGATGGAGTTGTTATCCAATATAGTGCAGGCTTAATACAGATATCTGAGGCAAGCGCTTAACTAGCAGAGCTATCTTCCATCAGCTTTGAACATTTGCAGGAGGTTTTTGCAGTGACAACACCTCTTCTCCACTGGAGCACAAACATTTCCAAGCCCAACCTGCTGATAGTGAGAGTTAACCTCAAATATTATGTGCCAGCTCCGATGGTGTGTGACCAATCAGCGGTGGAGAGGGTTAGAACAGCACGCATAGAGGGCTTTTATTCCTGATCTGAAAGACTGCACCCGGTCACTCTGTGTGCGCCACTCACCCGTGCACTGAGAGTCTCAGACGACAATGGGAGAGTGTTCGCTCCCCTGCAGCGCCTCCGCCCAGTCCCATTCTACCTTCTCATTTAGGCCGGAGTTATAATGTCCTATTCTCCAGCTCAGAGCAGAAGGCCAAGTCTGGAATGTCTGATGCAGGCCCATGACGCCACGACTCAGCAGTGCAGTTGGGAAGGTCAGATCATGTGAAAATCACAGGAGCATAGCTTCCCGGGAGCGCGTATGCAGAATCAAGGATACGCCCACTTTTTTGCTCATTAAGCATCGCCTACATATAACCTTCTGTATCCTGTCCCTCCAAATCCTTTTGAGTGTACTCTTATTATTTTAAAGGTTGAATTGGCACAGACTTAAGATCTGCTGGCTGCTGCACCAGACAAGGCTACAACCATATGGCATTAAACACATGGGATAAGGGCTGAAGGTCATTTTATATCGTATTTTTGAAAAGGAGTTCACCACTCACTTATGTCCTGCTTCCTCTCCCCAGAAGGGGCTGTAAAGTAAGCACGGAGGGTGAGAGTCCATTGAGGAGATGCAGTAGAGCACATGCTCGCAAGCGGCACCTTATGTCAAACACACTGGTGTAGTGGGGGCCCCCGTAGCCCCCACAGTGCGGGGGTCCGCCACCACATGTCCTGGGAGGGGGCTCCCTCGGAAAAAAGAAAAGATAAGCAAAGAAAAGATATTGTTTTTTTTGAAGTCACTCTACAAAAAGAAACTATTTCTTTTTAAAGTCGGAGGGCTCCGCCCACCCCATGACATGGAAGCCTCCAGGCTGGTGGCCTCCATGTCATGGCGTGTGGGGAGCCCTATGACCATGAAGTCACTGCCATAATTTCTTCATGAAGTCAAAGTGACTTCAAAGAGAAACCATTTCTTTTTAAAGTAATAGGGCTCCTCTCACCCCATGACGTGGAGGCCTCCATATCCTCTGAAGATGATGGGACAAGCGTTCCTGGCTGCTGCGGGGAGCTGAAGGCCTGAAGGCCTCGTTCTCTAGACCAAGGAATTAAAGATCAAGATTACATGTGTGTGCGTGCATGTAAGTGTATGTCTTTCTCTCTCTCTTTCTATCTCTCTCTCTCTATGTGTGTGTATATATATTACACGGCCCGCGGTAGTGGCCGTGTAGTTATGGTTAAGTGGCTAAACTCATAAGAAGAGGACTTTTTCGGCGGCTTATAACTTTTCACCCCCTGGAGGAATCCTCACCAGACTTTGCAAAAAAGAAAATGGGCAGCTCTGAATTCTTTCACAAAGTTGGGGGGGGGTGGTTTTGTGGGGGGGGGGCAAAGTTATAATGACGGTCCCAAAGTTGTTTTTTTTCCATAGACTGGAAGCGAACGGCTGGATGTATTTTCACCAGATTTGCGGCAGTATCAGGGGTATGGGTCAGAAAGCGTGCTTTTGTGTCTTTGGTGGGAATGCGACAAGTACTTTTGTTGGAAACAACTGAAATGTACATCTCTAAAAATGAGTGTTATCTGAGTCCGCTCCGCGGACCCATTTCCATGTTCGCTCCGTGGACTGCAGTGTCATTGCCCTGCGGTACGGCTTGCTGTCGGAGAACTTTGGACGCGGCCGGTGGTTGGCTGAAGGGAAGTGTGCTGTGCATCAACAATGTTTGCCAAACGCTGCCATGGTGTCTCGGAGGACAGTGCGCCGGCGGAAGGGTCTGCAAAATGTAACATACGGCATGTGTTGGCCGCAGCAAGGGAGGGAAAAGGTGGGGAGTGACAAGTGGTTAATGTGACATATGTAAGTAGGTGGAAGAAGATGAAGGAGCGGCTGCAGCATTGGTGCGTATAGCACGATTTTCCAGGTACCTAGACAGCTGACAACTTTGTGTGGTGATTTGAGGCAGCTGTCGTAACGGCACAATAGCCTCTGCCGAGAGCGGTTTGCAGCAACCTCTTTCCATGGTGAGTGGTGGCAGGTGATTTTCAGAAGGGGAGTGATTTGCACATGGCACAATGCATAGGGTGGGTGGGAGCGTGGGTGCCTGTGCTATATGGATGGATTGCGGTAGTTGGGGATATGGTGGCATGCATGGGTGCATGTAGTTGCGGTGTGTCTGTTGAAGGATTAGACTATTGGGTGCATGGCCGAAGGCCGTAGGCCGGAGCCCATGCTCTGAAGAGCCTAGGGCTTCAGATCACCCACCGCAACTATGCATGTGTGACTCTGTATCCGGTAGATGGGAGTGCTTGCATAGTGTGGTGTGGGCAGGTTGTTTGGAGTAGGGCTACTGTAGCGAACACTATGTGGGAAGATTGGCTATGATACCATAGTTTGTGAATGGCCTAGACTCTTGGGTGCATGGCTGAAGGCCGTAGGCCATGCATTCAAGAGACTAGGACTTTAGGACACACACGGCAGCAATGCATTTTGGATTCTGCAGCAGATAGTGGGTGGTGACCTAGCACAGTAGAGCAGGAGAAGTGAGGTGTCATGCATGCATGTTTGGTTTTGCAGTTGAGGACACTGTTAGAACATGGTAAAGTGTTTGATGTGTACTTGGTGATGGTGGTGTGAAAAGGCATGCAGTGTGGGCACTGGGTGATGGGTCTGCATACTGTCAGTATGAAAGAGGATATGGTAGAAGTGCACCTTAAATGTGCTTGGTTACTATGTTATGTGCTGATTTGTTGAGGTAGGGCCAATGTTGTGAAAAGGTTGTGTGTAGGTTGCTAGTGACACAATACTTTGTGAATGGCAGCGGGTCGGGGTGATGGCGGCTGTGGTATGTTTGTGGATGCTGCTAATTGCAACTTCTTTTCGTGAACGGGTGGTTTATGGTGTGAGGGAGTTGGGTTGAAGTGCCGTTATGTATGTTACATTTGTGCACAATGTTAGCTGCCCACATGGTTGCATGCATGGATTCATAGTGTTGGTCTGGGTGTGGACAAGGGTGGACTGTTGTGTGCATGGCGAAAGGTGTTCTGGGTGCACTGCAGGATCATTGTGGATGCTGAAATAGGGCATCCTGTATGAAAGGTTTCTGGTAGAGGGGCTTTGGAAGGAAAGGGCACATGCTCTCAGAGTGTTTAATATGGGGGTGTGTACAGAAATGATACTGTGCAATGCCGAGGTCCAGTAAGTGATTGGTGCAGGCATTTTTGAAAATGTCATAGTCACCAATAGGGGCCACTAAGGGAGTGTTGGAAAGTTCAAGTGCAAAGGGAAGAAGTATTGTGTGTGCTTTACTGGGGCGTGGCCCTATCTGCAGCTGGAAATGCGCACGTGCCACATCATGGCCTTCTGCGCATGGAGCCTTCGCAAATGGAACTGTGGGAATTCTCCAATGAGGATTCGAGGGTGTGGTTCACCGGAAGGGGCGGTGACATATTCACCCAAAGTTGGATGCAGTGAGGTTGGCAGAGATGGACAGACGGCGAGTGCTTATAGTCGGTGATACCTTTGTGTATGATCTGCACAGCTGTGCCGTGGAAAGAGGCTTCGATACTGACTTTCAGTTGGAAGAGTGCAGGCTTTTTGGGGCACAGTTTATGAGTGGGGTTTCGGGTGCATGGATCTCCTTTGCAAATGTGTGGCCTCTGTTGGTACTGTAGATGTGGTGGTCGTGCATTTTGGAGGACTACATCTGGGGCACATGTCGTGCTCACGTTTGCTCGCTTACTTAAAGAAGTTGATGACAGCTGTGATGTAGATATTTCCTACTGCAAAGGTGATTTTCTCATCAATGACACCAAGAGGACCTTGGGAGAATGCCGGTGTAATTTGTCCACAGCCAGAGGTCGGGAGATGTTGGATAAACAGAAGCATGTGCAACTTTATGTGCAGTGCTGGGATGTTCTGCACCGACTATGAAAGCATTAATACCCAGCACGATTTCCAGTGGTTCCAAGGAAATGGCATTTTTATTACTTGTATTGGCAACGCTATTGTGTTTGCCACTCTGAACGAAGCTTTGCAGAGAATCCTTTAGCAATGTAAGATAAGCGTTCATCTTCAGTCGAGAAAAATGTCAGGAGGAGAAGAAAACAGTGAGCAATAGAGAGAAAAACAAGAAAATAAAAACAAATGACAAAAAAAAACAAAAAAAGTGTTTTTGAGACAATCCTAAAAACACAATCTCCACCCCTGTCTTACACCACCCCCCCCCAAAACCCTCTGGACACCCTCCCCCTCCAGTTTCTAGCACAGTAATGCCACGGATTCCGCGGGGCTTTGAGTATTAGACATGGCAGATCTGGCTGTTTTTAGGATGGCACCTATAGCATTGGCACTTTGGAGGCTAAGCCATTGGGCAATGTGGTTGCTGGTTGTGGTGTGTCCATAAGCACTGTGACCGAAGGTCTGTTTGTACAGACAAATGTAGGAGGCTATGGTGAAAGCGTGCAAGGTAAGGGGCATGGATTCTGTTTGTATGCATGCACGTTGCTAATATACATTCCCAGCTGCTTTTGTGGGAACCCTTTTATGACATTTGTAGTACATGCATTACAATGGGAAGACCATATTGTGAAGTGTACAAGGTACGTGGCAGGCATCATGTTGCTATGAGTGCAGTGTGTGCATCATATGATATGATGTGCTATGGTATGTTGTGCCATGTCTATCGCGCCACTATACAAGTGTGTACACACAGAGAAATTGATTCTTCTAGGCCAGCTGACATTGAGAGTGTGCAAGTGAATGGGAAGGGGGAGGGCAAATGGCAGTACATGGGAAAAATAAAAAATAGAAATAGATGCAACTACGGCCGGTGCTGGCAAGTGCAAGGATAAGTGTAGACATCAAGTGGTGGCTGGACTGTTAGGGTTCTTGAAAACAGTCCCCAAGTGCGGGGGTTGGCAGAAAGCCAGTGCAGGGGTCGAACTGAAAGGAGGGAGGTGGCCTGCGGCACAGATTATAGGGTGGGTAGGAAACCAGTGCAGAATACTTTTTAGCCAGGAAGTGAATAGGGGGGGAGGAGGGGAAAAAGAAGAAGCACATGGAAAGGTTTTCAGGTGCTTTCAGAGCCTTCAATGTTTCTCCTCAAGGTCCAGGGAGACAGAGAGCGTGTTGCACAGGGAGGCCCCAGCAGAAGAAAGACATCAACCACCATCTGGTTGTGTTAAGAAGCAACTGACCCTGAGAGAGTAGGAAGCGGATGAGGGAAGAGCTGGAGCAAGCAGATATTTAGGAAGTGAGAGTGCAAGGTATTGAGGTCCCAGGGACCAGAAGGCCTTCTGCGTAATGCACTGGGCTTTTATTTTATTGTTCGCAGCCACTGGGACCTATTGCAGCCATTTCAGTCAAGCAGAGATACGATCCCTGATGTTCAGGCCAAGGACAAGTTGCGCCCTCCTCTTATGGATGAGTTGCTGAGGGCGCAGAGTGGAAGCTAGCAGAATTAAAAAGAGTCTCTGGCAATAGTGCAGCGTACAAAGCACCACACCCGTGCAGACACTGACCTCTTGGAAAGTGACTGTAGGTTGCTAAGATACATTCAGTGGTGGCTTTAGTGACTTCTTTTTACAAGTTATGTAGTAGGTGGGTTAGTGGGGAGCCATTTTTGTAGCATTGTGGGAAGGAAAGAACAGAGTTCCTGTTTAGCTAAAATAGTGTATGATATGGGTAAATGAAAACGTTGCAAGCACATACCAACAAATTGCTACTTCATGGTATGAGATGGGAGGAACATCAGTATGCTTTTTAAACACGTAGTGGACACTTAGAGGCAGATATCGTGCGCAGAGGCTCTTATAGCCGAGTTCTGACCATACTGCCAAAAAATGTTCATACCTTTGTTTTGTGCTGATGGGTGCTTATGTTGATGAATGTACATGTATAACTCCTGCAATGTTTCACTGAACTTTCCACTGGACATGCTTTCCAATAACAGCACACGTGCAGGATGATTTTGTAATGGTAGATATGAAGTCTTGTGGAGAACTGACATTGTAAGATGCTGAAGTCTTGAAGGGCATTGGTGGACGTGTGTGTGAATACTTACCAATATGTAATAAGGGCGTGGTGAGAAGAGGATAGTGGAAAGGGAAGAAGGACTGTTCATGATTTACTGGGGCGCGGCTCTCACGATACTTTGCGAGGCGCACATGCTACATTCTGCGCTTTTGAACATGCTGGCCAATGGAAATGCGATTGTTGAAATTGTACAATCAGGTGGTTAGAATGTGCGTCACAGGGAAGGGCTGCCATATTTGGTTTCGTTTTCATAGTGAGTGATCGCTTTGTGCTAGATCTGCTCCAGTATGCCGTGGAAAGAGGCCTTTAATTTGAATTTGACAAAGTGGAAGCTTTGTGGTGTGGTGTCCCTGTCCATACCTTTGACCATTTGCTTGCAGAATGTCGACGAGTGGTCACTTTAGGTACTGTACACGTTGTGGTAGTGCACTATGGAGCATTGCTTTTGGGTTCCATATCTTGTGCAAGTGTGTACCGTCAACTCAAAAAGATGACGAAAGAATTGCAGCACATTTTTGCCCCTGCAAAGGTGCTTTTCTCATGTATACCACCAAGTCCAGTACATAAGTGTTCCAATGAATGTTGTCGGCAGCAGAGGTGGGAAGGCGTCTTATCAACAGAAGCATGTGTAACTTTTTACGTGCTCCTGGAATGTACTCCTGTGAGAATGACAACAATGGCTATCGATATGTGCACCTTCTCAATGGAAATGGCATTTCAGTGTCGCACAGTGGCAATGACATTAGGTTTTCCAAACTTCAGGCTGCACTGAAGACGCTATTGTAAGAATGTGAGGCTCCGTGCAACAAATCAAAACAATTATAAAAGCCCAAAAAAAGAGTTGTTACTGTGGAAGCTGTTTTAGAAAATAATAAGAACAGCTTTTTTAAGAGCCACAACTACAAAGGACATCCCCTTCCCTGGTTGACATTTACTCCCCTACTCCTGCGCGTGCACACCTGCAAAAGTCTGCAGACATTGCGACAGTTGGTGGGTTGTATGTGTAACATTCACCCCTTTTGCATATGGCCATCTTATATTTGGGATTGTGGAGGACACGGGATTGGGCGATAACCTTTCTGGGTGTGGAGTGCACGCACAGACTGTGGTATACGGTATATTTGTCGACCTAAATGCAGAGGGTGAGTTTATGGCTGTGTGTTGTACGCGCCACAGCGTATGCTTTGTGGGTGAATTGTATGGACATTACTTGACAGTGAATGGAAAACAGAGTCCGGTGGGAGTTGTGTGGAGTGCATCATGTGGGTTTGTACATGTATGGAGCACCTACATTGCAGTGATTGCTTTTTTCGTTTGTGGGTGTGAGACATTGGTGACGCTCGATCCCGACGATATTATTGTTCTTGATTGTGGAGGGACAAATCCACACCATGTAACACGATTTTCAGTGGCGTTTATGCTGAGGGAGGTAGTAGGCCAGGTAATGCTTCTGTTTCCAATCTCCTGCATTATTTTGTATCCCAATATGCAGACACCCATACACGCGCATTATTTTCTATTTGGTCCGGAAACAGAGAAAGCGTGGTACATTATCAAGAACTGTATTTGTGTCTTTTTACAACTTGTGTCGTTGTGGTACTGTAGAAATGGGAATCTATAGTTTCTCAGCACAAGCGGTTTCCCCCACAAATAGCGTTCTTGTTGATATTACCTCATTTCCGTATTCTGCACGCTCTATACACTTTGCCTTGCTGCCCTTTTTGGAAGTATAGGAATAATGTTTGTGCTTGCTGTTGCGCACTTGCGCTCCCGAAAAGGCACGGCAACACGCACAACCATCTGTTTCAACAGCCACCCATTTCTACCTGTTTGCACTGCAGTGTTTTCCACAGTACCATGGTCCCTTCCATTTAGCACACAATTGTGTGGAGGGTATACCATGCGCGTCTCACTGCCTCCCTTCATTGCCACTTACATTGTGACACTCTACAAGGAGCTCTATATCATAATCAGCCACAACAAACATTGCTAAAGAGACGTTATGGTGCAGCTGCGGTCCAACAAACATAGCATCATTTATAAATGCACTATGCTAAAGCAACGTTCTGCTTACAGTGCCCTACTAAAAACCTATGAAATTCACTAACAAAAACGTTGTTACAAGGACGTTATGGTTACAGGTAAAACCGAGAAAAGAAAATGAAATTCGACAGTTATGGTAAGCTAAGCAACCATAACTCGTGCCACCAGTGTGCACTGCAAGGACTAAAAAGATGCCATCACAAATCTCATTATGGCATCACTGATGACATCACATGTGTGGCTCCCTCTGTTTTGTTCACTACCATAAGTAGGGCAGGTTCTTTTCGTCACCAACAGTCAGGAACAAACAATTCAAAAGGTTCTATGTTTGTGTACGGCACCCTTTCCATATGTTCTTACACTACTTTCCTTACGGTCCACTCACATCATGTGATACGTATATATATAGAGGAAGAGGAAAGCGTAAAACGCAGCACTGGTTTCTGTGCATAAAGAGAATGAGTTATGTTATGAACAGTTTCTGGCAATACTGATCCTTTTTAGCTTTAATTCCCTTGTATATGGTCATGTTTGTATGCATTGTGGTGTCTTTATGGTTTCTGTGCAGTAGTGCCATTATGTAGTTATAAAGGCAATGGTAGCTACTTCTTACATGTTTCACAGTACCCGACACTTTAATTCGAATGCATTCATGATTTCAGAATGTAACATGGAATGATATTGAAGGTTACACTAGCATGAGGCATGGTGCAGACAATGGCTACGTTTGCACATGAGTTCCTTCATGTACAGTGAAGAAGTGTGTAATACGATGGCGTGTACAGCAATGCATTCCTCCTTGACCTACTTCTCTCATGATAGTTCCTCCAATAATCTTTCATAGTTTTCAGCCACCATTACAATAACAATCCCTTGTGCAGGCTTCCTATTAAAACTACATGCACATGTGATGTCATCAGTGATGCCATGAATGAGATGTGTGATGGCATCTTTGATGTCAAGGGTGTTAGTCCTTGCAGTGCACACTGGTGGCACGAGTTATGGTTGATTAGCTTACCATAACTGTCATATTTCAGAGGGGGGGAGTTGGTTTTACCTGTAATCATAATGTCCCTGTAAAAACGTTTTTCCATTGAATTGCATAGGTGTTTGCTAGTGTATATGCATATAGTTCCTTTGCACCCGCATATGCTAATCTCACTATGCGCTGGTGGGAGACCATAATTCAATCGGAAATCATATCTGAACATTTTGATGATCACATTGTTGCCTGGTGGTGTTTTAATGATAATGTGTTTGTTTTATGGAAAGGTTCTGAGTTTAGTTGGGTTCAAGTTGTTAAAAGTATCAATGTCAACAGTGTAAATTTAGCATTTACAGAAAGCCACAGTACCGCTGGCGTCGTCTATCTTGACGTCAAGGTTACCATGGATAATGATGGACTACATATCACAGTTTATTAAAGAAAAACACGTCGGGTTTACCATTACATGCGACGAGTAGCCATCCCACCATGTGCAAAAAAGTATTCCCTATGGGGAGTTTGTGCCGTTTCGAAGAAATTGCTTGGTTCAATTTGATAAATGTTGTGCAGAGCCTTTGCATGAGTTTCTATCCTGGGGTTATTCAAAGGGCATCATAGAGAATGCATACATGAAGGCCAGACAATTTGAGCCGGATCTACTTTTAAACACCAACAGATCTCTGAATGAAATGACACGATTTATTGTGACTTTTGGTCCATCCTCCCCCAATGTAAGGAACATTATTCAAAAACATTGGCACAAATTAAGGATGGACAAAGATTTCATGCCCTTGCTCTCTGTGCAGCCTACATTGACTTTTAGACAAGCATCTTCCCTGCGTGACACATTGGTGTCTAGTTTTCTTCGGCCCTGTGGTAAAATGTCTGTGCAGACCGCCTGGTTATCTACTCCACCATCTGGTTTTATTAAATGTTTTAAACGCAAGGTCTGCACCCACGCGACTCCACACAAAGAGTTTGAACATCCCATTACTGCCGTATTTCACACTATTGCAGAGCTGATAACACGTGATACCACTTTTGTTGTATACGTACTGCATTGTCCTTGCATCAAATGGTACGTAGGCAGCACTACGTGCAAATTGAAGATGAGAATTTTACAACATATATGAGCATCTTTGACTGATCCCTCTTATCCGATGGCCAAACATTTTAAAGAGTTTCATGGCAATGACTCTCAGTTGTTAACATTCTTTGGAGAGGCCCATATCCCTTTACAAAGATGAGGGGGTGATAGAACCTTAAAATGATGTCAGTTGGAGACAAGATTAATTTTGGACTTTGATACCAAAGTCCCACATGGTCACAACATTGATGAGGAGTTATAAACATTTACCAGAGTCTGAATTTCAACAATTGCTCTAATTGCTTTATGTGTATTACTACCTTAATGCACTGCTGAGGGTTTTTTAGGAGGGTGTTTTTTGCTGTTTGTTTATAAATTATATGATTTTATTGCTGTTCTTTTTAATTAGCTTACTTTAGGTTTAGTTGTATTGTTTTCTCTCTATTTTCACTATATGTATTCCCTTGATGTTCTCCATTCATGATTTAGAAACTGTTTAGTTAATGTTTTTGCAGGTTGCCCTTTTCACAAGATAGTGCCAACCCACTGTATATTGCAGAATCATTAAAATTATTTCACACTTTTTATGTAGAATGATTGTCTCTCCTTTTTGAGGTGCTGGTAGTTCACAAACCCTCTTTATCAATTGATTGGTTTCAGTGTTATCGAACCATGTGTACTTTTAACTATCTAGGCTACTTCTATCATTGGACTAATTTGTCTCAGCTGGGTAAGGTATTTCAAGTATTTGTACTTGATTATGTTTGTTTGTTTGTTTATTTGCATTTAGAAGTGTGCCCAATAGCCTCGCTGTGAAAGTTGCATTTAGAAGTGTGCCCAATAGCCACGCTGTGAAAGTTGCATTTAGAAGTGTTCCCAATAGCATCCGTGAAAGTTGATTATAGAACTATATCCAATAGACACTCTGGAAAGTTGCATTTAGAAGTGTGCCCAATAGCCTCTCTGTGGAAAATTGTATTTAGAAGTTTGCCCAGTACCCTCGCTATGGAAAATTGAATTTAGAAGTTCACCCAGTAGCCTCTCTGTGGAAAATTGTTTTTAGAAGTGTGCCCAATAGCCTCTCTAGAAAATTGAATTTAGAAGTGTGCCCAGTAGCCTCTCTGTGGAAAATTGAATTTAGAAATTTGCCCTGTACCCTCTCTGGGAAAGTTGCATTTAGAAGTGTAGCTCATTGAAAGAGCATATAACCCATCATATCACACCACCACGCTTACTCTCTCCTTACATCACCACTCAACTAGAACACAGAGATACTATGACACCATTCGGTATAACTGTTCTCATACCAACATCCGCCGCTTACTCCACATCATTCTATGTAAACACTGCTGTTTTCACACCCCCAGCCAGGCCTTTTCCTCAGGCCTAACGCAGCCACATCCGTTCCGGATAAATCCTGCAAGAACGAACACATTCTCCTGATCTCTCAACCACCACACCTACCGATAAGAAGCAGCTATTTCACGAGTACCGCACGAGCAGCACACATACCCTGTGCTCACACGCACCTTTGGACTCTCCCTACTTTCTCTACTGATCTGAACTTCGGTTCCCAAGGGCGTTCAACCTACCAGCGCCTTCAGACCATACCAATGGTATATAAGGCACTATATAAGTGCAAAATAACATAACATAACATTTATTTATAAAGCGCACCAGACCCAAGGGTATTAGGGCGCAGAAGAAGGAAAAGAGGATCGTTCAGCTCAGGTTATATTGCTGGGTGTTGCAGTACAAAATATTAATAACCAGTGCGGGCCTCGATCACACAAATGAGCAAAAGGCAGCAGAGAGCATCAAGCAACAGCTATATACAATACATACAATTATACAGATACAGATGTATATACAAATATACGCAGCAGTGGACCGTGTTGTGGTAGTGTGGTAACGGGTCACATGTCCTGCTCCTTAATCCATTGGATGAGGTTAGATCTGAAGCGTGGGTAGGGCATGTTTACTCTTAAAGAGGGTGGGAGTGAGTTCCAGTTTTGGGCAGCTTTGACCGGGAAGCTACTACCACCAGTCTTCATACTTCTGAATCTAGGGACTTGAAGTAGGTTAGTATTGGCTGTTCTGGAAGGGCGGTTAGTGGATTGTCTCCGGAATCTAGAGGTAAGGTACTGGGGGGCAGCCATATGTAGGCATTTATGAGTTAGGGAGGCTGACTTGAGGAGAATGTTTATCTTTGGTGGAGAGCCAGTTGTTGGATCTTCTCAAGTCAGATTTGTGGGCTTTCTTGGGAATGTTGAGGGCTGCTCTTAAAGCATTATTTTGTAAGATCTGGATCTTGTTGGTAATGTATTTGTTGCAGCCTATTTATAGTGCGTTGCAATAATCCAGTTTAGATAATACCAAGGCTCTTGCTAGGGTGAGGGAGTTATTAGGTGTGAGGAATGGCTTAGCTGATCTAATTAACTTGCACGTGTAAGCGGTGGCCAAGGCCATGGAGTTTACTTGTTTTTTTAAGGTGAGAGTGGAGTCTAGGTAGAATCCAAGAGTTTTCACTTCCTTGGCTACTGGGATGTTGTTGTTGTCTATGGTAAAGTTAGAATATAGATGGCGTAATTTATTGAGATTAGCTGTGCTGCCCAAAATGAGGAGTTCCGTTTTATCATCATTCAGGCATAGTCCATGAGTGGCCATCCATGCCTGGATGATGAGATATACTCTGTTTACAAAGGCCAAACCCTTGTCGTAATCTCCCGTCAACGGGATGAGGATCTGTGTATCATCTGCATAATTAGTGTAGGTGATACCCAGGCCATCTAGATCATCAAAAAGGGGCTTCGTGAAGATGTTGTACAGAGTGGGTGAAACACATGAGCCCTGAGGCATACCACAAGTGATAGGAATAGGGTCTGCGGCTGCTGAAGGTGCGAAGACCCGCATGGTTCTATTATCTAAGAAGGATTGAATCCAGCCTATGGCTTCTTGTGGGAATTGAGTGGCCGAGTCTAAGTGGTGGCAGAGAGTCTTATGATCAACCAAGTCAAACGCTGCTGAGAGGTCGAGCAGCAGAAGTAGTGCTGTGTTACCATTGTCCCTCAGGGTGTCTATTTGTGCTTTAAGGTCAATCAGTGCAGTTTCTGTTCCGTGTTGCGGTCTTAATCCTGACTGACGTACTCCTAGGAGGTGGTTGCATTCCAAATATTGTTGAATTTGGAGGTACGCTACCTTGTCCAGAATTTTAAGAAGGAATGGCACTGTCGTAATGGGACGATAATTTGTGGGACTGGTCGGGTCAAGTGTTTGTTTTTTTAGAAGTGGGAGAACCCACGACTGTTTAAAATTGTTGGGAATGGTACCGGAGAGAATGAGGCATTTATACGTTTGGTTATGAATGGGGAAAGGTCCCTTGCGGCATCCTTTATGATTTGTGCAGGGCAAGGGTCGCCGTGGCAATTGGAAGGTTTGAGAGTTAAAATGACTTTTTCAACTTCTAGAATGGCTACTTTCTTAAAGTTGAAAAGTGGTTTAGGTAGTTCGGACAGGGTGAGAGGTGAGGTGTTCGAGGGCACAGGGGCCGTAACATTGTTAGAGTTGGAGGCGAGGAGGAGGGATTCTTTTTTGTTGTTGATTTTAGCCTGCAAGGTCGTTATTTTATAAGATAGAGCACTCTGAATACTGGTGCACCAGGTTTTGTCCTTGAGGCTGGTGTCAGGGGCTTGGACAGGTGTTTCCAATTCTTTAAGGATTGTGAATAGTTCTTTTGTTTTGGAATTAGCTTGGGTGATACACAAATTGTAGGATTCTTGTTTAGCAAGGATTGTTTCTTTTTTGTATAGGGAGGCTAGTTTTTTTAGGTTGTTTTTGTTAGTTTCAGAAGGGTTTAATCTCCATATCTGTTCACATTTACGTTTCTCAAGTCTAATGGCTTTTAGGTGGGGAGAGAACCATGAATTAACATGTTTTTTCTGTTTGCATTTTCTGATTTTCAAGGGTGCTATGGTGTCCAGAGCAGATAACATTACCTTATTGTACTCTTCAACCAAGGTAAATGGGTCTGCAGAGTCAGGGAGAGAATTCAAGGTAGGGATGATCAGAGGACTTAGATTGTCAGCTGTAATGTCCTTTATGTTCCTTGTGGGAATAGTAGGAGCTATACTGATGGTATGATAGGGGGCTGTGACATCAAGGGCGAAAGAGATCAGGTGGTAATCAGACCAGGGCAGGGGTGTTATGGTATTAATGGCCGTTAGACAATGGTGTTCCGCTATCCAATCAAGGGTTCTGCCCTTAGTGTTAGTGGCACCTGTTACCTTTTGGGCAAAGCCTAATTCCTCGATGGACCGTTGATCTGTGTGGCATTAGGATCTGAGGGGTCTTTGTAGGCAAGATTAAAATCTCCTAGGAGAAGACTTGTGAAGTATTTTTGAGGTTATCCGAGAGGATGTTATTAAGATCTTCTTCAAAGGATCCTAGAGGACCTGGAGGTCTGTAGATAAGGTGGATAGATATGGTTTGCGTAGTTGAGGTAGTTAGTTTGGCAGTCAGGAGTTCACAAGAGACTACCTTTAGTGGAGGAGCAAGTCTCAGTGCTAGGCTAGTTTTTGCAATTATTGCTAGGCCACCGCCTCGAGAGGAAGTGCGGTCTATTCTTAAAAGAGTGTAGTCCTCAGGAATAGCTAGCATAATTGCTGGGCCGGCTGCTGAATGCAGCCAGGATTCCGTAATGGCGAGGAAGTCCACTTTTCAGTTGTGATAAGGTCGGATATTTCTGTGGCATGTGCCACCAGAGACCGGGCATTTTTTTTTAAAAATATGTTTATTTTAAACAAGGCAGGAAACAAATACAGTTGTACATTACTGTGGCCTTTCGATCACCATGAATCACATCATGAGCACACACCCCCCTCCCGCACGACCATCCTAGTCACAAACCTGGACGTCAGCACCTCCCCCTTCCCCCCATGCCTCACACCCCCTCTTGGAGGTGTCTCTGCTATCCAGAAACCGCTTAGCTTGTTGAGGCTTATATGTGAGAGCCGGGAATTTTAGATCATAGTCGAGAAAAGGGCCCCACACATTCTGAAAGCGATGGAGGGTCCCTGCCTTTGCCGCCGTCACCTTCTCCGCGATAAGGATGTCCCACATTTTGATCCACCATAGGGGCAAGAGGGGTCCTTCTCTGGTTTTCCAAGAGTGGGCAATTGTTATTCTTCCTGCTAGGAGGCACTGGGACAGGAGCTTGGCTTTGGGCCCCGACCTTGAGTATACTCCCGGGATTGGTGCGCCCAGCAAAATGGGTTCAGGCTCTAGGGGGAGCGCCGTTTGGGTAATGTCCTTAATAGTGTCTAGGCATTGTCCCCAAAATTGTCGGGCTTGCGGGCATGTCCACCACATATGAAGAAAAGACCCCGGGTGTCCACATTGTCTCCAGCATGCCGGATCCAGGGAGCTGTTCATGTGGTGGAGTCTCAGGAGGGAGTAATACCAGCGCAATAAAAGTTTGTACGCACACTCTCTGTTGGTGATGCAGGCCGAGGAAGAGTGTGCCCGGGACCAAATTTCAGTCCAGGTCTGGTCCTCTATAGGATGACCCAGGTCCGCCTCCCACTGTGCCATGGCGCGAGTTTTAGAGATGAGGAAGTCACCCTGGAAGCGTTTATATAGGGCCGAAATCTTACCTCGGGCCGGCAGGTCCATCAGGGTCAGTTCCAGTGCTGTAGGTGGACGGACTGCCTCAAGGCGAGTCTGCGGGTGGGAGCACCAATGGCGAAGCTGTATATAGGAAAACCTGTCGGTCTCGTGCAGTTGAAAGGTCTCTTTGCATTGAGTGAACGTCCGCGGTTCCCCTCCCTCATACAGTTGCCCCAGTGATTCCAGGCCCCCCGCAATCCAGTTCTTAAAGTTCCGGGGGTTTATACCTGGCGGAAAAGTTGGATTGAGAAAAATTGGCGATGAGGGGCTCAGGCCTCTGGGGACGACCGAGCATTTATTGAGGCTCCTCTTATACCTCTTATATGTCTTTTAAGAGCTAATATATGCACTTGCACTTTAATTGCATTCGCACTTTGAAAAGCCCTTTTGAAAGCTGCTATGGGCATTGTCCCTTTTCCTTGTGTAGAGGAGCAGCTGTGTACATCTGCAGGAGACTCCGCCCCCTACCCCCTGAAACCGTGCCTTGCCTGACACCAGCTATTGTACCAAAACCACTGTCTTTGGAAGGAAATACCCATTGAGACAACCCTATTGAATGTACCCTCAAAGGGATGAAAACCTGCAGGAGGAGCTCCCTGAAAGAATATGAGCAAGAGCAAAGGAAACGGCTGATAGCGTCATACGAAAGTGTGCACGACATCGCAAGATATTGACTGAAGATAATGGACCTCATTACAAGTTTGCCGGTCCGGTAACTATGGTACCAGTATGCTTGCCGGTACCTTAGTTACCAGACCGGCATACTACGAGTTCTGCTCGCGGTGCCTTTGCGCCCGCCAGGTCTGACCTGGAGGGCGGACCGGCACCCGCGAGCAAAGCATGTCGCATGCACCGCCACCATTCATGAATGGTGGCGGTGCATCCGGCCTCCCCATTCCCATTGAGCCCTGTGGGGAGCCCCTATGAGGCTCACATGGGAATGGGGAAGAATATTTTCCGGCGCCCGGGAATGGGCAATTACTGGGTCTACCTGGGTTGTAATACCCCGCTAATTGCCCATTCCGGACTCTGGAAAAATGTGTACGTTCGGCGGCAGGCTATCGCCGAACTTGTAATGAGGCCCAATGTGTGGATCCTGAAGAACCTAATGATGAAGGAAGGGGCCGAGAGAACTCTCAAGTGTAAGAGAAGCAGATCATACGTGCACCAGGTGCTGCAGAACACAAAGGGTCAATGAATGTACAGACGCTGAAGCGCCGGGTAGACTACGTTACCATAGAAGCCGGCTACGAGTAGTGAATAGAACGCAGGCAAAGCCGCCATTGTACAGAAACTGGACATTGGTATCAGGAGTTAAGTAAGCCAGAAACCTGAAGGGAGAGTGGAAAACTGTGTTGCAGCAGATCAATAAATTCATTGTTACAAAGAAAAGTCTTTCCTAGAGGTGATACAGGGAATACGTAGGGAAGTGCTGGGCCGAGACGTTCTGTGCTTAGAGATGAGTTCTTACATGAGAACATTCACAGGAGGGGCGGGTCCAGTGCATGGGAGATCCCATAAAATGGCTCCAGCACCTGGCAGCGTGATTGGTCCCCATGGGGATTCAAGCCTGGGGCCTTGGTGCAGGTGTGCACGCGTAATGCTCAAGTCTTTCTCACCAGCTAGGTTTGGGGTTACCC
The DNA here is from genome assembly GCF_040938575.1 of Ambystoma mexicanum. Classification (NCBI taxonomy): domain Eukaryota; kingdom Metazoa; phylum Chordata; class Amphibia; order Caudata; family Ambystomatidae; genus Ambystoma; species Ambystoma mexicanum. The sequence goes on along the minus strand of NC_090935.1, from coordinate 46,586,725 downwards.
CCCTTATTTACAGACCCCATCATAATGAGGGGCTCACCTGAGGTGAAATATTGTGCACGTTAGCCTGTATTTCAATTCCCAAGCACCCCCCATTACACCAGAGAGATCATGCAGCACCTGGGATGCATGGAGCTGGTGGGCCCCACAGACGCCCCTATAGCCCCGCCCCACAGACACCCCTATAGCCCCTGGGATGCATGGAGCTGGTGGGCCCCACAGACGCCCCTATAGGCCCTGGGATGCATGGAGCTGGTGGGCCCCACAGGCGCCCCTATAGGCCCTGGGATGCATGGAGCTGGTGGGCCCCACAGACACCCCAATAGCCCCTGGGATGCATGGAGCTGGTGGGCCCCACAGACGCCCCTATAGCCCCTGGGATGCATGGAGCTGGTGGGCCCCACAGACGTCCCTATAGCCCCGCCCCACAGACACCCCTATAGCCCCTGGGATTCATGGAGCTGGTGGGCCCCACAGATGCCCCTATAGCCCCGCCCCACAGACACCCCTATAGCCCCTGGGATGCATGAGGCTGGTGGGCCCCACAGACACCCCGATAGCCCCTGGGATGCATGGAGCTGGTGGGCCCCACACACACCCCTATAACCCCTGGGATGCATGGAGCTGGTGGGCCCCACAGACGCCCCTATAGCCCCGCCCCACAGACACCCCTATAGCCCCTGGGATGCATGGAGCTGGTGGGCCCCACAGACGCCCCTATAGGCCCTGGGATGCATGGAGCTGGTGGGCCCCACAGACGCCCCTATAGGCCCTGGGATGCATGGAGCTGGTGGGCCCCACAGACACCCCTATAGCCCCTGGGATGCATGGAGCTGGTGGGCCCCACAGATGCCCCTATAGCCCCTCCCCACAGACACCCCTATAGCCCCTGGGATGCATGGAGCTGGTGGGCCCCACAGAGGCCCCTATAGCCCCGCCCCACAGACACCCCTATAGCCCCTGGGATGCATGAGGCTGGTTGGCCCCACAGACACCCCGATAGCCCCTGGGATGCATAGAGCTGGTGGGCCCCACACACACCCCTATAACCCCTGGGATGCATGGAGCTGGTGGGCCCCACAGACGACCCTATAGCCCCTGGGATGCATGGAGCTGGTGGGCCCCACAGAGGCCCCTATAGCCCCTGGGATGCATGGAGCTGGTGGGCCCCACAGACACCCCTATAGGCCCTGGGACGCATGAGGCTGGTTGGGCCCCACAGACACCCCTATAGCCCCTGGAACGCATCTGGCTGGTCAGGCCCCGCAGACACCCCGATAGCCCCTGGGATGCATGAGGCTGGTCGGGCCCCACAGACACCCCTATAGGCCCTGGGATGCATGTGGCTGGTCGGGCACCACAGACACCCTGATGGCCCCTGGGATGCATGCGGCTGGTCGGGCGCCACAGACACCCCTATAGCCCCTGGGACGCATGCGGCTGGTCGGGCCCCACAGACACCCTGATGGCCCCTGGGATGCATGCGGCTGGTCGGGCGCCACAGACACCCCTATAGCCCCTGGGACGCATGCGGCTGGTCGGGCTCCACAGACACCCCTATAGGCCCTGTGATGCTTATGGCTGGTCGGGCCCCACAGACACCCCTATAGGCCCTGGGATGCATGCGGCTGGTCGGGCGCCACAGACACCCCTATAGCCCCTGGGACGCATGCGGCTGGTCGGGCTCCACAGACACCTCTATAGCCCCTAGGACGCATGCGGCTGGTCGGGCCCCACAGACACCCCGATAGCCCCTGGGATGCATGCGGCTGGTCGGGCCCCACAGACTCCCCTATAGCCCCTGGGACGCATGCGGCTGGTCGGGCCCCACAGACACCCTGATAGCCCCTGGGATGCATGCGGCTGGTCGGGCCCCACAGACACCCTGATGGCCCCTGGGATGCATGCGGCTGGTCGGGCCCCACAGACACCCTGATGGCCCCTGGGATGCATGCGGCTGGTCGGGCCCCACAGACACCCTGATGGCCCCTGGGATGCATGAGGCTGGTCGGGCGCCACAGACACCCCTATAGGCCCTGGGATGCATGCGGCTGGTCGGGCCCCACAGACACCCCTATAGGCCCTGGGATGCATGCGGCTGGTCGGGCGCCACAGACACCCCTATAGCCCCTGGGACGCATGCGGCTGGTCGGGCTCCACAGACACCTCTATAGCCCCTAGGACGCATGCGGCTGGTCGGGCCCCACAGACACCCCGATAGCCCCTGGGACGCATGCGGCTGGTCGGGCCCCACAGACTCCCCTATAGCCCCTGGGACGCATGCGGCTGGTCGGGCCCCACAGACACCCTGATAGCCCCTGGGATGCATGCGGCTGGTCGGGCCCCACAGACACCCTGATGGCCCCTGGGATGCATGCGGCTGGTCGGGCCCCACAGACACCCCGATAGCCCCTGGGATACATGCGGCTGGTCGGGCCCCACAGACTCCCCTATAGCCCCTGGGACGCATGCGGCTGGTCGGGCCCCACAGACACCCTGATAGCCCCTGGGATGCATGCGGCTGGTCGGGCCCCACAGACACCCTGATGGCCCCTGGGATGCATGAGGCTGGTCGAGCGCCACAGACACCCCGATAGCCCCTGGGATGCATGCGGCTGGTCGGGCCCCACAGACACCCTGATGGCCCCTGGGATGCATGAGGCTGGTCGGGCGCCACAGACACCCCTATAGGCCCTGGGATGCATGCGGCTGGTCGGGCCCCACAGACACTCCTATAGGCCCTGGGATGCTTATGGTTGGTCGGGCCCCACAGACACCCCTATAGGCCCTGGGATGCTTACGGCTGCCAGGTCCCACAGATACCCCTATAGGCCCTGGGAGGCATGCAGCTGGTCGGGCGCCACAGACAGCCCTATAGCCCCTAGGACGCATGCGGCTGGTCGGGCCCCACAGACACCACCTGTAATTCAGCCTGACTAGTTGCTTCTGAAAAGCAGAAAGTGCTGAAACAGTGTCCCCGTTTCCAGTTCCTGCTTCTCCTTTTGGCATCACAAATCGAGACCTTTTCATCCTTATCAATTCACCAAAATGCCAGGAGTAGTGGAAGTGACATCATCCATCAATGACATCACAGGAAGTGATGTCATGCGCCCTTTGGGTCCGATGACATCACAGGAATTGATGGCACAGGAGCTGCGATTACACACCCGGAAGTGGTGTTAATACCCTAAGTTTAATGCACAGCACATAGTTGCTAAGGCAGACAAACGACTAGTTTAGTTACCAACCATATTTAAACTCGGGTGCTGCATTGATGGGCCTTGGGTGGTTTCATACAGTGACAGAGGTTCACCCAAAAAAAGAAAAATTATAATAGACCAGGGCACTGCCCTGACATGGCAATACAGCAGCAAGTGCTGCCATGCTATGCCAAGTGCAGCTTGGTACATTGAGACACTTCCATCCTGTGCCTTTCGCAGCCTAACTGGCCATTTGGTCATGTTATGTCAGGTGCAGCCTGACATGTCCAGGTGCTGCCACGATAGTGCAGTCTCCAGGGCCCCGGAAATGCGATCTCATACCGCATGATGCCTCATAGCTCAGACATAGTGCACCCTCAGAAGTGCAGAATCTGTCCTCAAATGCCAAGTGCACCCTCAAAAACCTCCGAAAACAGATCTAATGCCAGTTAAGGCCTCTTAAGCGTTTGCAATCAAATGCAAGATCGCGCTACACGTGTGCCTAGGTGCTGCCATTGGCTACCAAGTGTGGCCTCAAGTGCTATCCATTGCCACGGTAAAGTGCATACTCACACGCTGCCACCGTTTACTCGGCACTGCCAGCTTTCTCTGTGCGCATAGCAATCTGCTTTTCTAAAAGCCCTCCTTCTAGCCGCCCCCTCATGTCCTAGCGGGAGTAAGTGATGTCTCTGTGGGCAGAGTCCCCAGAGGCTGCTGCCCCTGAGCTCTGGTCCAGCTGTAAAGTCGGGTCTTTCTGAAAGGGCCTTGCATAGCGCCTATATCCACATGTTCTTTCTTCTGAACGCTCTATTTTAACTTAACGCTTTAGTATTCCGTGTCAGGCGGTGCACAAGGCAAAGGGCAGCCTTCACCGGTTTCCACAGATGATGTGAGCTGAGAGAAGCGATGGCGGGCTCAGGCTACTGCACAAAGCATGTGGGCCAGTTTCACCGAGACTGTGCTCCCGTGCAGTTCTGTTTGTAGCTGCCCTTTGCACTGGAGCAGAAAGTGACGCATCAGTGCAATTATTGCCCCGTGGCAGCTTTCACTGGTTCAAAATGTCTGCAATAAGTCACTCTGTGACAATAGTCTAGAGTCTGTGGTGTGTTTTTGTATCAAACTCAAGCAGCCCAATGTGCATTGCCATCTGTATGTATGCATCTAACCCTGTCTCCAACAGCGTCTCTGACGCCCTCTGGAACTAGGTTTCCCATGTAACAGCGCCTCGATGCCCCCGGGCTGTTTGTGCGCTATATAAATCTAAATAAATAAATAAATGGTCTACCAGGATGCAGATACGCATGTATCTATGAAGCAACAGAGCGCTGTACAACACACACAGGGGTAGAGTGCTCGGGATCAAAGACACGGCTATACTCGGAAGGACAGACTAGTAAGGGTAGACTTGGAGAGATATGGAAAGAGGGGGGCAGAGGTGTGCCGGGAGGGGATACAGGTTAAGGAGGAAGGTGGAGCCAGTCATTATTGTTGTGGGTGGACCAGCAGCTGGGAGCCTATTGGAGCTAGGTTCCAATGGGAATATGGAATTCCTAAGGACTCTTTTGATTGGAAGATGGATACAGATGGATTGTCTGGGACTGCAAGTAGCAGCCACTACCGTGCGCATAATCCATGCAGTAGTTCTCCAGCCTGATGAGAACTTAAGACACCTGGAAACCCATGCTCATGGAACTTCCTTTAATTCCCTGCTGGTCACCTGAAGAGGGCAGTAGATGCTCTCGAAGCCTGGCCAAGGATTATCTGCTTAGGACACATACCCCGATCAATCCCCGAAGATCGAGGATCGTAGAACGATTGACTCTATGATATATTACTGGTCCTTTAGGACCGGTTGGCTTAGCCCAGGGATGAAGATGCAGATGCATACCCCGATCAATTGCCCAAGATCGAGGATCGTAGGACGACTAACTCTCTGCTATATTACAGGTCCTTTAGTGCAGGTTGGCTTAGCCTAGGGATGAAGGTGCAGATACATTCCCCGATCAATTGCCTAAGATCGAGGATCGTAGAACGACTGACTCTATAATATATTACTGGTCCTTTAGGACGGGTTGGCTTAGCCCAGGGATGAAGATGCAGATGCATACCCCGATCAAATGCCCAAGATCGAGGATCGTAGAACGACTGACTCTATGGTATATTACTGGTCCTTCAGGACACATTGGCTTAGCCCAGGGATGAAGATGCAGATGCATACCCCGATCAATTGCTCAAGATCGAGGATCGTAGAATGACTGACTCTAGGATATATTACTGGTCCTTCGGGACACATTGGTTTAGCCCAGGGATGAAGATGCAGATGCATACCCCGATCAATTGCTCAAGATCGAGGATCGTAGAACGACTGACTCTAGGATATATTACTGGTCCTTCAGGACACGTTGGCTTAGCCCAGGGATGAAGATGCAGATGCATAACCCGATCAATTGCCCAAGAACGAGGATCGTAGAACGACTGAGTCTATAATATATTACAAGTCCTTCAGGACCCGTTGGCTTAAGCCTGGGAAGAAGATGCAGGCACATAGCCCAAACAATTGCCCAAGATCAAGGATCATAGAATGACTGGGACAGGGAGTTTTAACCGCAGTAAATTTCATCAAGGTAGAAATCACCAAATGTTTTACAACTTATTTTACCGCAAATATATGTGGTATTTGGGTTTAGGTGAAGAATGAATGTAGGGGGATTAAAGAGAGCGGGGAGGTTTCTGCAGTGGTCTCCCCCCCCCGCAAATCATATTACTGGTCCTTTAGGACAGATTGGCTTAACCCAGGGATGAAGATGCAGATGCATTCCCAGATCAATTGCCCAAGATCGAGGATCGTAGAACGGCTGACTCTATGATATATTACTGGTCCTTTAGGACGGGTTGGCTTAGCCCAGGGATGAAGATGCAGCTACATACCCCGACCAATTGCCCAGGATCGAGGCTCGTAGAATGGCTAACTCTATGCTATATTATGGGTCCTTTAGGGCAGGTTGGCTTAGCCCAGGGATGAAGATGCAAATACATGCCCCGATCAATTTCCCAAGACCGTGGATCTTAGAGCGATTTCCGCTATACGGGTCCTTTAGGACAGAATGACTTAAGCCCAGAGATGAAGATGCAGATACATGCCCCGATCAATTTCCCAAGACCGTGGATCTTAGAGCGACTCCTGCTATACCGGTCCTTTAGGACAGAATGACTTAAGCCCAGAGATGAAGATGCAGATACATGCCCCGATTAATTGCCCAAGACAGTGGATCGTAGAGTGACTCACGCTATACTGGTCCTTTAGGACAGAATGACTTAAGCCCAGGGATTAAGATGCAGATGCATACCCCGATCAATTGTCCAAGATCGAGGATCGTAGAACGACTGACGCTATGATATATTACTGGTCCTTCAGGACAGGATGGCTTAGCCCAGGGATGAAGATGCAGATGCATACCCCGATTAATTGCCCAAGATCAGGGATCGTAGAACGACTGAATCTATGATATATTACTGGTCCTTCAGGACAGGATGGCTTAGCCTAGGGATGAAGATGCAGATGCATACCCCGATCAATTGCCCAAGATCAAGGATCATAGAACGACTGATTCTATGATATATTACGGGTCCTTTAGGACAGGATGGCTTAGCCTAGGGATGAAGATGCAGATGCATACTCCGATCAATTGCCTAATATCGAGGATCGTAGGAAGACTAACTCTATGATATATTACTGGTCCTTTAGGGAAGGTTGGCTTAGCCCAGGGATGAAGATGCAGATGCATACCCCGATCAATTGCCCAAGATCGCAGATCGTAGAACGACTGACTCTATGATATATTACAGTTCCTTTAGGACAGGTGTCTTAGCCCAGGGATGAAGATGCAGATGCATACCCCGATCAATTGCCCAAGATCGCAGATCGTAGAACGACTGACTCTATGATATATTACAGGTCCTTTAGGATAGGTTGTCTTAGCCCAGGGATGAAGATGCAGATGCATACCCCGATCAATTGCCTAAGATCGAGGATCGTAGGATGACTAACTCTATGATATATTACTGGTCCTTTAGGGAAGGTTGGCTTAGCCCAGGGATGAAGATGCAGATGCATACCCCGATCAATTGCCCAAGATCGCAGATCGTAGAACGACTGACTCTATGATATATTACAGGTCCTTTAGGACAGGTTGTCTTAGCCCAGGGATGAAGATGCAGATGCATACCCCGATCAATTGCCCAAGATCGCAGATCGTAGAACGACTGACTCTATGATATATTACAGGTCCTTTAGGATAGGTTGTTTTAGCCCATAGAAGAAGATGCAGATGCATACCCCGATCAATTGCCTAAGATCGAGGATCGTAGGATGACTAACTCTATGATATATTACCCAGGGATGAAGATGCAGATGCATACCCCGATCAATTGCCCAAGATCGCAGATCGTAGAACGACTGACGCTATGCTATTTTACAGGTCCTTTAGGACAGGTTGTCTAAGTCCAAAGATGAAGATGCAGATGCATACCCCGATCAATTGCCCAAGATCGCAGATCGTAGAACGACTGACGCTATGCAATTTTACAGGTCCTTTAGGGCAGGTTGTCCTAGCCCAGGGATGAAGATGCAGCTTCAGACCTTAAAACACATGCAACACTACTCATAAGAAGGCCTCTAGGGAAACACTCCAAGCCAGTGATGAAGTCATTGATTTCTCTAACGATAAAGCTTCTTAAGAACTATTGCCAATCCCGCTTGATGATTATCTGATTATAATGAATTATGAACCTGCCTCTCGTTTTTGTTTATTTATTATTCATTGTTGTTTGGCTTAGAAAAAAACCTTTACCAGTTACAATCATTAACTTCAACATACATTAGTCTTCCAATACAAATGTTAAAAACGAAAGTTTACATCGTTAAGCGGTCCATGTGGTTTATGAACTTTCAATTTGAACAAAGATTTCTTTTAGAAAGTTTATCAAGGCAAATGTCAATGATAGTCTTCCCCCCTGTAAGGTCCACCACTGGTCAGCCAGTAACAATGGTTCGTTGTTGATGAACGTTCCAACCATTTTGTCCTCAATTCTGTAATTGCCGAGCAAAATAGCACTAGGTGCTTCAAGGTGTCCTTGGAGTACTTTTGACTGCTCAGTCTGAGTTCAGTTCCCTTTCTCACCGACCTGCCCCCAAGATCTCTCTGGTAGGAGATAAGTTTAGTCTGAAGCGCAAGAACAGCGCACGGAACTATGGGCTGCAATCTTAGCAAGCATGTTGGAGGTGAGTTGAGTGAACGGGAGTCAAAGAGGTTTTTCCCATAATACTTGAGTCCCGACCTTTCTTGCTGTGTCCTGATCTGATCTTAGTCCCGTAAGGTGCATTTCACGCTTGTGGGGTCAGTTACTAGTGTGTCTGCAGAGGTGTCTAGACTCTCAAGGATTGCAGTACAGATGTGTTTCCATTCTCGCAACGTAGCCTCGGCTCTGTCCCGCAGGACTGCTTGCAACAATTCGTAACTCAATGGCGGCTTAGGCAGGATACATTTTCGAAACAAGGATAACGATTTCCAGACCAGCATTGCATACATGGAGGTCAGGCCCAGCTCCATTCGTATAGCCTGGATTAGTGTACTTCTCGGTAGACATAGGACCTTCTTCCAGACTAGCCTTCCAGTATCGAACATACTGTCGCCGGGAGGGTGAAGAACGCTTCAGCTCCGTGTGTAAGAATAGGAACCACCTTCATGCAGTAGAATGAAAACATTGGGCTGATTGAGAATTTACAGTACTTTTTAATGATTATCCTAGCCTGTGCTGCTAAATTCGTGGCTTTGCTTCGGAGAATGCCCTCTCTTGGAGCGTCCTTTCTACTGATGTTTAAGCACATTCCCAGGTAAGTCAGTGAGCTTGCCTTTGTAAGCTTCTCGCCGTTCAAGAACCGGGATCCTTTACTTCCCACTGTGCCCCCCGTTCTCCCTGTCTCTCATTAGATCCAGCTGCAAAGCTGATGTGCGAATGGAGAGTTAGTCGCATGTTGCTGAGGTCACAGTAGTGCAGTCACCCGCCAGGGCTGGCCGAGCCTTGGAGGCCTTCGCGGGCCATTATAAGAGTAGTGTAGCGGTGGGTACTACGGATGTTTCCCTGCATCTGTACTGGTGAGGCCTTGCAGCGCCGAGGGCTTTTCTGGGAGCTTTAGACTCTGCAGCAGGGATGCCGGGATGCCAGGATGCAGTGATGCAGGGAGGCAGGGAGGCAGGGATGCAGGGAGGCAGGGATATAGGGATTCAGGGAGGCAGGGAGGCAGGGATGCAGGGATGCAGGGATGCATGGAGGCAGGGAGGCAGGGAGGCCGGGATGCAGGGATGCAGGGAGGCAGGGATCCAAGGAGGCAGGGAGGCAGGGAGGCAGGGAGGCAGGGATGCAGGGACCCAGGGAGGCAGGGAGGTAGGGAGGAAGAGATGCAGGGATGCAGGGAGGCAGGGAGGCAGGGATGCAGGGAGGAAGGGATGCAGGGATGCAGGAATGCAGGGAGGCAGGGAGGAAGGGATGCAGGGAGGCGGGGAGGCAGGGAGGCCGGGATGCAGGGAGGCAGGGATGCAGAGATGCCGGGATGCAGGGATGCAAGGATGCAGGGAGGCAGGGATGCAGGGAGGCAGGGAGGCAGGGAGGCAGGGATCCAAGGAGGAAGGGAGGAAGGGATGCAGGGATGCAAGGATACAGGGAGGCAGGGATGCAGGGATGCAGGGAGGCAGGGATGCAGGGATCCAGGGAGGCAGGGAGGCAGGGATGCAGGGATGCCGGGAGGCAGGGAGACAGGGAGGAAGGGATGCAGGGATGCAGGGAGGAAGGGATGCAGGGAGGCGGGGATGCAGGGATGCAGGAAGGCAGGGAGGAAGGGATGCAGGGATGCAGGGAGGCAGGGATGCCGGGAGGCAGGGATGCAGGGAGGCAGGGAGGCAGGGATCCAAGGAGGCAGGAGGCAGGGAGGAAGGGATGCAGGGATGCAAGGATGCAGGGAGGCAGGGAGGCAGGGATGCAGGGATCCAGGGCTGCAGGGATCCAGGGATGCAGGGATCCAGGGAGGAAGGGATGCAGGGATGCAGGGAGGCAGGGAGGCAGGGAGGAAGGGATGCAGGGATGCAGGGAGGCAGGGAGGAAGGGATGCAGGGAGGCAGGGATGCAGGGAGGCGGGGAGGAAGGGATGCAGAGATACAGGGAGGCAGGGATGCAGGGATGCAGGGAGGCAGGGATGGAGGGATGGTTGGAATGTGTAATAGGTGATGCTCAAGAACCAGAGAGGATCTTTAAAGAAAGGAGAATTTTTAAAGAAATACTACAGCCAAAGGCCAGCCACCACCCATTCTCCCTTGCAGGGCCCCTAAATATTTCCTGCGCCCCTAAATATTTCCTGCGCCACACACAAATTAAAAAATATTCCATTTCACGTGGGATGTACAATTCTAAGAAGCGGGCGGAAACGTGCCTTTCTGTACCTGTCCACTCCATCTTGAAAGATAAAGGTTGGTTCCTTCTGTGTTCTGCCGGCCGCTCTTCAGGGTGGCTTTGGGTCCCGCTTTCGTCAAAACGGTCCACTCGTTCCCACAGTTGTATTTAATGTAAAAAACCGTTTTTTTAGTTTGGGGGTTCTCTGTAACTATTGTCCTTTCTGTTCACCAACAATTATAAACCGAATCCCCTGTAATATAGTTTGATCTTCTTCTAAAGGGCAGGACCGAACCCCCCACTTTTCAGTTAACCGGCGCACGTGCATTAACTGATTGTGCCACAGAGGCCATGTGGTGGAGTGTTTCATTAAGGCCTGCAATAGCAATGAAAGTATTAGGTCCTTGGTTCTGAGCGTACTTATGCCCAGGGGAATAAGTGGCCCACCCTCTGCCCTAATACCGGGCCCCACTCGACGCACACTGCGTCCCACTACTTAAGTGTAGCCATGGTAGCAAACGGTAGTCCTACTTTTATGTTGGTGGCCAGAGAGTTTTTTGAAAATCTGATTACCGTACCACAAGCTGAAGCCGCATGCCCCCGGCCCCAGTGTTACAGGGCTGACGGTAGGAGTGAGGCGTTCACACTATGCACCTACAGAGGCGTTGCTGGGGAGAACGGAGGGCTGAGGAGACCATAGCCCCAAGTCTTTTGGTTGTAGCCCCGGATAGAAGCTCAGGGGTTACACCCAAAAGGCTAGCTAGCCCCGAGTCCTGACAGTCCCAACATTAGCGTAGCCTCGGATCTTTTCCAGACCTAGCAACACCTACGTCCCCACAGTGCTTGCTTCTTCCCATTGCCCTGCCTCGTCCTAGCCTCGTCCTACCTACTACCCATTGTGAGATGGGAAAGGTAGACACACGATCCCGTTTGTCAGCCAGGTGACCTCAACAGAAAGCCTCTGAGACTATAAACTACAAGTCACGCTTATTAAACCAGGGGTCAGCAATCTCTGGCATTGCAAATATTTTGAATTACTACACCCAGCAGCCACAGCCAACCTATAAAATGGCGAGGCATCATGGGAGTTGTAGTCCAAACATCAGGTGGGCTGCTGATGGCAGAGCCCTGATGAAACCATTGAAGACACTTTGTGGCGTCTACGCACCCATGCACTGCACCACTGCTGTGCACCTTTTTGAGCTGCCGGTGTATGTTCTTGCGAATGCTTTTGGCATCATTAGGGCGTGCATCCTTTTGAAACACAACTGTGAACACAGGCCTCTTCGTATCTTTCTCCATATTAAAAAAGTTGTGCATCATAAAAACATGTATATACTCCTTTTAGCGACCGTTGCGTCCCCCACAAACTGAGGTTGATGAAATGTGAGTACAACTGCACCACATGTGAATAGCAAAGTAACTGCCGAGGTGAGGAAAAATGTCCTTAATACCGCAGAACAATCTCTAAGCGTGAACCAGGATTCGAACCAGTGTTGCTATGACCAATAAACTTCCGGGGCACCACTGGTCCAGGGATGAATATCGATTTCTAAACCCTCAATCAGCCCCACACCTCTGGTACACCAGAAGGGATCCGAACAGAATGGAAATGCAAGCAAATTATAAACCTCCTTGTACAATTTTGGTAACGTGGATGGAACGGCAGGCTTATCTCTGCAAGGTCCTGGATCGTTGGTTAGTTTCAACACAGCAAAAATACAATTATTACTCAAAGATAAAAGGGACTGTCCAGTCAAGGTTGTATACAAATATCTACTTTATTATTATCACAACTGACAGTTCAAGCACACTACAAATTACAACCCACCCTGTAAAGGAATGCAGAGGACCGACAGTTTCAAGAAGGAAAAGGGATGCACTCTGGATACTGAATGGAGGGTAGTCGGTAAAGTAATTAATCGCAATAGTTCAAGGATACTTGGTTTTAGCACAAAGGGAGCAATAGGTCTTAAAATGTCACAAGCGGCCTTCGGAGAAGAACCAGGGGGACAGAACCACAATGTACCTTGTGCTTGTAGAAGTTCTTGGTGCTCGACAGGGTTGGGACGGTTTCAGGCCACCTTGCAGCTTCTGCGACAGAGTTCAAGAGGGGAGATAGCTGCGGATATCAGGCGGCAGGTAGTTCAGTGAGCGAGGCTGGGTGGACAGTTGCAGGCTGGCCTACATGGCAGCTCAGGGTCAGGAATCATTGTCTCAGTGCTGGTCAGTGGGTCTGAAGCACTGGTTGAAGCATCTCGGACAACGTAAGCGACTGCGGCATGACAACAGTCAGTGGTGCAGTTGGTTGCAGCTCGAGGGGCTCTTCTGGCTCGAAAATCTCCTTTAAGGCAGAAGCTGAGAAGAGTGTTGGAGGCACCAGCCTTGTCCTTGGTTTGGTTCAGAGACTCTCTGGCACTTCCCACCTCGGAAGCTTGCTGCAGAGCCCAGCAGGGCACTCTGAGTGCTGGCTGGGTACGAATTCTGCAGCTGCTTGACGGTCCTCTGGGTTCAGTATCTCCCTCTGTTAGGGCAGGGATCTTGCTTCCCTCTTTGTAAATCCTGGCATTCCTTCACTGGCGGAAGCTGTAAGGCAGACTGTACCAGGGTACAGCCAGGGTCCAAATGTGTTCTTCTTGTTACTCTTTGTGAAGTCTTCAGATGATCTGCTAAGAGAGGGCCTCTGCCATTTTTAAAGCCAAATGAGCCCCAGTGATTGGTGTAGGCTAAGCCTACCTTATTGAACCAATCCTGGGTCCCCACCAATAATCTCCTGTATGGCTGAGGTCCTAACCAGAGTGTGTTGCAACAGAAAAGGCAAAGAGGTAAAAGCAAGTCCCACCCATCTCTCTGTCTGCTGTGGATCAAAGGATCTCTCTGGTTAATTGAGCTTTCTGTGATTCCTGATTACAGTGAAAGGTTTCCCTTGAAGACGTGGCGAGACAAGACTTTCTGTCTCCATCATATCAAATACTCCTACCCTCTGAATGAGGTCCCCCTGTGGGGGTTGCCTACTGTAAACACATGTACCAGATATGACAGCTCACTGTCATTGATACTGAGAAGTGGGAGCTGGCTTCAGATTGACACAGTGCATATCAAAGGTTGTTGGGGTTTTCTCGTCTTTTGTTAGTCCTGCTGCCACGCCCCATGTGGGCCTTTTTGAAGTATTCTCTATTAGTATGCTAATTATGTTTAATTGCTGCCACCATCCTGCAGGGCCAACAAAGGATAGGGCGGGTCCATGGAGACTTTGTTATTTAATTAGGCTGGCCATGGCAGGAGGAAAGTTTTGCCCTCCCCCTTTTGAGTTACATCCCAACTAAATGTGACAGGGAGGACTGCACCTGTAGGCTGTGTCCACTCAGAGTTTGTGTTTATCCTGCAGTGAGCATAGGAACATGTGTGCGGACTAGCCCCACACATTTTCCGAGGTTGATGTACCATCATTCAATTTCATATATAATTTCAAAAAAGCCCAGGCGAGTGCACACCCACTGTGCAGATGGTCGAATTTCTCACAGGTGCTCTGCGTTATCTTGCTTCCAAGACAAACATCTTCCCCTGAGCTATCCACATCCCAGCTGGCTACATAGGTAGTTGCAAGCAGAAGGTGTGGTAGACTGACATGCCACCCACCAGCTGTCAAGAGTGGTCGAATATGACCAAATATAACCACTTATTGTTGGTCATTTTTTGAGTGCAAACCTATCTGCGGGAAGTGATAGAACGCTGTACATCAGTGGGTGCTACTGACACAGACGCACTGGTTGCAGGTTACCGTACACCTCCAACAAGGACTGCTTTGCCGTCACACCATGTACAATACATGTCCAGTAACAGTGCTACAGGGTGGGTGTGGGGGAAGAGGCTGGACATCAGGAAGAATGCTGTGCAAGGTGGGTTACAGGGGTTGTGGTGTATGTAGTGTGAAGCATTTGCTCATTTAAGAGGCAGGTCTACGTTTGTGCTATTAGGTGGTGCTTTTTTACCACCCATAAGCTGAAGCTATTGCACTGGAGTATAGCTAGGAAGTAGAGAGGATGTGAGGAGGGACACAGAGCCTGTGGATGGTGTTTGTTTATTTACCCACCCATTGACCGGCCACAGCAATGCCAATTCAGGCCTTTCCCACCCATTACTTGTTCTTTCCCACACACAACAGATCCTGCGGCATTCCTTCCAGCTATCCCCGTCACTCAGCAACACCAAGCTGTGTGCTTTATAGGGGCGTCCAATGTTATTACACAACAGTTCCTCCTGGGATCCCTCTCAGCTAGCCCCGTCACTCAGCAACATCAAGCTGTGTGGTTTATAGGGGTGTCCAATGTTATTACACAACAGACCCTCCTGGGATCCCTCTCAGCTAGCCCCGTCACTTAGCAACACCAAGCTGTGTGCTTTATAGGGGCGTCCAATGTTATTACCCAACAGTTTCTCCTGGGATCCCTTTAAGCTATCCCCGTCACTCAGCAACATCAAGCTGTGTGTTTTATAGGGGCGTCCAATGTTATTACACAACAGTTCCTCCTGGGATCCCTCTCAGCTAGCCCCACACTCAGCAACATCAAGCTGTGTGCCGTATAGGGGCGTCCAATGTTATTACACAACAGTTCCTCCTGGGATCCCTTTCAACTAGCTCCAGCACTCAGCAACATAAAGCTGTGTGCTTTATAGGGGCGTCCAATGTTATTACACAACAGTTCCTCCTGGGATCCCTCTCAGCTAGCCCCGTCACTCAGCAACATCAAGCTGTGTGCTGTATAGGGGCGTCCAATGTTATTACACAACTGTTCCTCCTGGGATCCCTCTCAGCTAGCCCCGTCACTCAGCAACATCAAGCTGTGTGCTGTATACAATGTTATTGTAAGCGGTCTCCTGAAAGTTACTGGCTTAATTGTAGCTGTACAGGAGGTCCTGGTCTAATGAAAATGTCTGAACCAAGTGTGCCTTCAGATCTGTCTCCTCACTTCTGTTCTTTTCTTTGAACTCCTGTTAAAAACAGGCACTGGAACTGGCACAGCCACCATTTTTGGCTTGTATGTAGGGATTAGATAGGCACTTGCCAGGCACTGACATAATATGCTCTGAACCACACCTTCTGCCAGCTGTTGCCATTCTATGGGCAGGCAGTGCCATTAGTGCAGTGCCTGTCAAATGCCTTTTATATGCCTACACAGAAGCAAAAACTGTTGGCATTGGCAATGCTTGTGTACATTTGCGTTGCTGTAGTCTGGTGATGTAATGACCACCAGAGATGGCTCGTCCGGCCGAGCTTTAGTCCCCCAGGTGGGCAGGAGCATGCATGGCAGGGGTGGGGGGGGGCTTTGCATATGATGCAGCTGGCTTTGCAGGTGATGCATGCTTGTCGGGTACCCAGTGAAGCTTGCTGGGTGCGGGCATTATGTGCTCATATTGGCAGGGTCGTTGGATGAAGCGGGCAGAGGCATAGACCCTGCTTCCAGTGCTAGGGTGTGCTGGATAGAATCTTGATTGGGGTGTTTACTGTGTCCAGGTGTTTAGCAGAACCGTGCTCGGCCTATGCCCTGAGTTACATGCACATGACAACAGATCTAAATGATCAAGGGTGGCCTTGGGCGGAGACCCAGCAAAAAACCCTTGCAAGGACAGTGAGGTCATTCCAGGCAACCTTTAGCTCTCCAGTTGTTTGGACTGGTTTATAGAGATTGCATCGAAAATAAAGGGTCGACATACCAAACCATTGAATACAAAGCATCTAATGCCAAAGCATCGGCAGGTTATCTTTTACATGTAAAAGTGCTTCTCCATAGAAACCAGTCCATCGGAAATATAAATGGACTGGTTTCAATGGAAATGCACTTCTACATGTAAAAGATAGCATTTCAATGCTTTTCTCTGTAACTTTAAAACGTTACATGGAACTGTCCAGTGCTGAAATTTCAGGGGTTGGCCAGCTCCTTGTAACGTTTTCATTTTTTTTGTATATTGGGGTGGGATCCCACCCCCCCACCCCAACCATAACCCTAATATAACCCTTAATCTAACCCCAGCCGCTACCCTAACCCTAACGCTAATTTAACCCTTAATCTAACCCTAGCCCCAACCATAACCCTAACCCTTATGTAACCCTTAATCCAACCCTAGCCCCAACTCTAACACCAACCCTAACCCTAATGTAACCCTTAATCTAACCCTAGCCCCAACCTTAACCCCTAATATAACCCTTAATCTAACCCTAGCCGCTACCCTAACCCTAACCCTGATATAACCCTTAATCTAACCCTAGCTGCTACCCTAACCCTAATGTAACCCTTAATCCAACCCTAGCCCCAACCCTAACCCCAACCCTAACCCTAATGTAACCCTTAATCTAACCCTAGCCCCAACCCTAACCCCCAACCCTAACCCTAATGTAACCCTTAATCTAACCCTAGCCCCAACCCTAACCCCCAACCCTAACCCTAATGTAACCCTTGATCTAACCCTAGCCCCAAACCTAATACCCAACCCTAACCCTAATTTAACCCTTAATCTAACCCTAGCCCCAACCTTAAACCGTAATATAAACCTTAATCTAACCCTAGCCGCTACCCTAACCCTAACCCTAATTTAACCCTTAATCTAACCCTAACCCTAACCCTAGCCCCAACCCTAACCCTAATGTAACCCTTAATCTAACCCTAGCCCCAAACCTAACCCCCAACCCTAACCCTAATGTAACCCTTAATCTAACCCTAGCCCCAACCTTAACCCCTAATATAACCCTTAATCTAACCCTAGCCCCAACCCTAACCCCCAACCCTAACCCTAATTTAACCCTTAATCTAACCCTAGCCCCAACCCTAACGCCAACCTTAGCCCCAACCATAACCCTAACCCTAATGTAACCCTTAATCTAACCCTAGCCCCAACCTTAACCCCTAATATAACCCTTAAAATAACCCTAGCCCCAACCCTAACCCTACCCCGACCCTTACCCCCTAACCATAACCTTAATCTAACCCCTAATCTTAACACATTTCGATGGATCCATCAAATTTTATGCAACGAAATGGCCATTCTATGGAATGGTATTTCGATGGATATAATTCAATGGTTTGGTGGTTAGATGGTTTGCCAAATCGATGGAATGACCAGATACCGTTTGGACTACAACTCCGATAAGCACTAGCCAACATAGCCTATTGAGTAGGATCATGGGAGTTGCAGTCCTTCCCATCTGGTGAGCCACTGGTTGCAGGCCCCTGTGGAAGGCACTTTAAATCCTGCAGCATACTGCTGGTATAACATGCTTGCGGGGGTAGCCAGGGATTGACGGTGCTGTCTGAAGACGAATTTAGTGAACACTGGCAAACCCATGCGTTCAGGCATTTGCAGTTGTTTGTTGCGTTTTACGTTTGGGAAAACATTGAAACTCAGAGCAAAAGGTTGGTGAAGGGAAATTAGGAGTGCGTTTCCTCGGGCAAACATTCCAATTCAGTGAAAACCTTGCCAACACATGAAAAAAGTCCAGTTATGCTTTCTAGGGGAACCATAATGGTACTATTGTCATCATAAAACAACAATAACTTGCCCACCGTGACACCACACATGCCAACACAAGCACCCGCCTAAAAGAGGAATTCTCCAAGCTGGGAATGAGGAACACAAGCAGCACGCGCATAAACCCACTTGCCCCTAAAACAATCCTCCGAGCTGGATGTGGTCAGTGAAATTTAATGTGAGGGAAACTATGAAAACGAAGGCCCTCGTTACCAGGGGGGCGACCTACAGAGAGACCTGAGCAGTGCATGGCGGTGGTCGAGGTATGGTTGGTTTACGAGGGCACTGCCAGAATTACTAGTGGTTTGCTGTTTTTGTACTTAGACTGCAACCATAATAGTGTACATGAGTCCTGTACAATGCAGAGTGCATGCGTTTAGCGCATGGCTGTCAGCACGTATGCCTAACAACCACGCATGCATTCACTGCACTTGTGATTGGCACATTTCTGTACGATTTGCATACAAGTCCATTGAAGCATGTGCAGTATGAGCTCGTGCCGAAGTGCTAAAGAATGCAATGTGCATTCTGTGCCGCAGAGAAGAATGCACTCTCTGCACTGCGCCAGCTGCGATTGTTCCCTGATGCCACTGCAGATGTTCACAGAAGCAGGATTGCAATTGCAGCCAGTGCCGGTCATTGGGCCGGCTCTCGGCGGATCCGGGATCCGGCCCCAGATATGGGGGCGGATCGCGGGATCCGGCCAGAGTCAGCCGCCCAAGCCCATGAACCACGCAGGAACACTTAAAACACAAAAAAAGGCACTGGTTTGTAATGCAGAATGCTCGCTACATGTACAACTGATTCCTTTCAATTGTACACGTGGTGAGGATTGTGCAGTACACACCAGTGCCAAAGCCACAGTAAAAGGCAATGCCGCCGTCGCGTGCTTTATTTTTTTCTTTTTTCTTCTTCGTTTTTTTAAGTATTCCAGCATTGCTGAATGTCCACTACGTGCCCCGCCCCTCTAGACCGCCCCCCCTCCGGCATGCCCCCCCCCCAGCACATTTGTTCCATTTCCACCAGTGATTGCAGCTGACTGTGTCGTCATGGAGGGCAACCTATCATCATGTCTGATGACATCATCGATTGAAAGACATCTCATGAGGCAGCACATGCCTTTTAGCCCGCCTCCCGGATGGCGAGACAGGAAGTGACATCACATGACCTTCGCTCCGAATAACAGAACAGGAAGTCATATCTCTGCATGTGAGCACGGCTGTTGCTTTGCATGGCAATATATCCTTGTGCTTTGAAACCTGTCAGGAGCGTTGCGCCCCAGAAAGACACGTTTCTAAGGCCTTTAGCTCACTGTCCACTTGGGCACTCAGGATAGCCTTTTGGGTGGTTAACCCCTCAAGTACTGGTCTCAAGGCGAGTTTCATCTTGACTCGGTGTCTGCCCATAGCCCTGCAATCAGGGGAGTTGCTAGGTCTGGAAAAGACCCGGGGCTAAGCTGATGTCGGAACTGTTGGGACTGGGGGCTAGCTAGTCTTTTGGCTGTAGCTCCTGAGATTCTATCCGGGGCTACAACCAAAAAATCAGGGGCTATGGCCCCCTTACCTCCCCTAGCAACGCCCCTGCCTGCAATCTCATTGGCTGATGGGCAGCGATAGCAAACAATCTCACAGGGGTTCCAGGCTGAGGCTTGGGGGCAACACGCTCGCCTTGAAAGCAAGAGGACACGGGGCACCACAGGTTCGACCCCCGGGGCGCACTTAGAAACCTCTGGATATTAAGCGCGTTATAAATAACCAATCATATCAGGCTCAGGGGTAGCAGCCGGTACCCTTTGCCACCCTAAATGATGTCGATGACATGTGTAAATAGTCCTCTGAAATGATGGGAAATGTTTTCCTTTCAAGGGCTTTACAAATCATGAGCACGTGGCACATGGTCTGTATCAGTGTGGCTGCGTCTTTGGTTTATATTAAAGCTGGGGTTTTCTGAAACATTCCTGCCGGGTGCCTCCCTAACACACACACCCACATCCATAAAAACCCTCTTAAGCAAAGCGGATTGCGTCTGTGGGGAGGTGCACACTCGCCTGTGTGATGTAGGTGGATGCATAGCTTGGTGCACACTCGCCTGTTACAGAATGCATGGCCTGTGATGTAGGTGGATGCATAGCTTGGTGCACACTCGCCTGTTACAGAATGCATAGCCTGTGATGTAGGTGGATGCATAGCTTGGTGCACACTCGCCTGTTACTGAATTCATGGCCTGTGATGTAGGTGGATGCATAGCTTGGTGCACACTCGCCTGTTACAGAATGCATGGCCGGTGATGTAGGTGGATGCATAGCTTGGTGCACACTCGCCTGTTACTGAATGCATGGCCTGTGATGTAGGTGGATGCATAGCTTGGTGCACACTCGCCTATTACAGAATGCATGGCCTGTGATGTAGGTGGATGCATAGCTTTGTGCACACTCGCCTGTTACAGAATGCATGGCCTGTGATGTAGGTGGATGCATAGCTTGGTGCACACTCGCCTGTTACAGAATGCATGGCCTGTGATGTAGGTGGATGCAGAGCTTGGTGCATACTCGCCTGTTACGGAATGCATGGCCTGTGATGTAGGTGGATGCATAGCTTGGTGCACACTCGCCTGTTACGGAATGCATGGCCTGCGATGTAGGTGGATGCATAGCTTGGTGCACACTCGCCTGTTACGGAATGCATGACCTGCGATGTAGGTGGATGCATAGCTTGGTGCACACTCGCCTGTTACGTAATGCATGGCCTGTAATATAGGTGGATGCATAGCTTGGTGCACACTCGCCTGTTACGGAATGCATGACCTGTGATGTAGGTGGATGCATAGCTTGGTGCACACTCGCCTGTTACAGAATGCATGGCCTGTGATGTAGGTGGATGCATAGCTTGGTGCACACTCGCCTGTTACGTAATGCATGGCCTGTGATGTAGGTGGATGCATAGCTTGGTGAACACTCGCCTGTTACAGAATGCATGGCCTGTGATGTAGGTGGATGCAGAGCTTGGTGCACACTCGCCTGTTACAGAATGCATGGCCTGTGATGTAGGTGGATGCATAGCTTGGTGCACACTCGCCTGTTACAGAATGCATGGCCTGTGGATGCAGAATGCATGGCCTGTGATGTAGGTGGATGCATAGTTTGGTGCACACTCGCCTGTTACAGAATGCATGGCCTGTGATGTAGGTGGATGCAGAATGCATGGCCTGTGATGTAGGTGGATGCATAGCTTGGTGAACACTCGCCTGTTACAGAATGCATGGCCTGTGATGTAGCTGGATGCAGAATGCATGGCCTGTGATGTAGGTGGATGCATAGCTTGGTGCACACTCGCCTGTTACAGAATGCATGGCCGGTGATGTAGGTGGATGCATAGGTGGATGCATAGCTTGGTGCACACTCGCCTGTTACAGAATGCATGGCCGGTGATGTAGGTGGATGCATAGCTTGGTGCACACTCACCTGTTACAGAATGCATGGCCTGTGATGTAGGTGGATGCATAGCTTGGTGCACACTCGCCTGTTACAGAATGCATGGCCTGTGATGTAGGTGGATGCATAGCTTTGTGCACACTCGCCTGTTACAGAATGCGTGGCCTGTGATGTAGGTGGATGCATAGCTTGGTGCACACTCGCCTGTTACAGAATGCGTGGCCTGTGATGTAGGTAGATGCATAGCTTGGTGCACACTCGCCTGTTACAGAATGCATGGCCTGTGATGTAGGTGGATGCATAGCTTGGTGCGCACTCGCCTGTTACAGAATGCATGGCCTGTGATGTAGGTGGATGCATAGCTTGGTGCGCACGCACCTGTTACAGAATGCATGGCCTGTGATGTAGGTGGATGCATAGCTTGGTGCACACTCGCCTGTTACAGAATGCATGGCCTGTGATGTAGGTGGATGCATAGCTTGGTGCACACTCGCCTGTTACAGAATGCATGGCCTGTGATGTAGGTGGATGCATAGCTTGGTGCACACTCGCCTGTTACAGAATGCATGGCCTGTGATGTAGGTGGATGCATGGATTGGTGCACACTCGCCTGTTACAGAATGCATGGCCTGTGATGTAGGTGGATGCATGGCTTGGTGCACACGCGCCTGTTACAGAATGCATGGCCTGCGATGTAGGTGGATGCATGGCTTGGTGCACACTCGCCTGTTACAGAATGCATGGCCTGCGATGTAGGTGGATTCATGGCTTGGTGCACACTCGCCTGTTACAGAATGCATGGCCTGCGATGTAGGTGGATTCATGGCTTGGTGCACACTCGCCTGTTACAGAATGCATGGCCTGCGATGTAGGTGGATGCAAAGCTTGGTGCACACTCGCCTGTTACAGAATGCATGGCTTGCGATGTAGGTGGATGCATAGCTTGGTGCACACTCGCCTGTTACAGAATGCATGGCCTGCGATGTAGGTGGATGCATAGCTTGGTGCACACTCGCCTGTTACAGAATGCATGGCCTGCGATGTAGGTGGGTGCACAGCTTGGTGCACACTCGCCTGTTACAGAATGCATGGCCTGCGATGTAGGTGGGTGCACAGCTTGGTGCACACTCGCCTGTTACAGAATGCATGGCCTGTGATGTAGGTGGATGCACAGCTTGGTGCACACTCGCCTGTTACAGAATGCATGGCCTGCGATGTAGGTGGGTGCACAGCTTGGTGCACACTCGCCTGTTACAGAATGCATGGCCTGTGATGTAGGTGGATGCACAGCTTGCTGCACACTCGCCTGTTACAGAATGCATGGCCTGTGATGTAGGTGGATGCATAGCTTGCTGCACACTCGCCTGTTACAGAATGCATGGCCTGTGATGTAGGTGGATGCATAGCTTGCTGCACACTCGCCTGTTACAGAATGCATGGCCTGTGATGTAGGTGGATGCATAGCTTGGTGCACACTCGCCTGTTACAGAATGCATGGCCTGTGATGTAGGTGGATGCATAGCTTGGTGTACACTCGCCTGTTACTGAATGCATGGCCTGTGATGTAGGTGGATGCATAGCTTTGTGCACATTCGCCTGTTACGGAATGCATGGCCTGTGATGTAGGTCGATGCATAGCTTGGTGCACACTCGCCTGTTACGGAATGCATGGCCTGTGATGTAGGTGGATGCATAGCTTGGTGCACACTCGCCTGTTACGGAATGCATGGCCTGTGATGTAGGTGGATGCATAGCTTGGTGCACACTCGCCTGTTAGGGAATGCATGGCCTGTGATGTAGGTGGATGCATAGCTTGGTGCACACTCACCTGTTACTGAATGCATGGCCTGTGATGTAGGTGGATGCATAGCTTGGTGCACACTCGCCTGTTACAGAATGCGTGGCCTGTGATGTAGGTGGATGCATAGCTTGGTGCACACGCGCCTGTTACTGAATGCGTGGCCTGTGATGTAGGTGGATGCATAGCTTGGTGCACACTCGCCTGTTACTGAATGCGTGGCCTGTGATGTAGGTGGATGCATAGCTTGGTGCACACTCGCCTGTTACTGAATGCGTGGCCTGTGATGTAGGTGGATGCATAGCTTGGTGCACACTCGCCTGTTACGGAATGCGTGGCCTGTGATGTAGGTGGATGCATAGCTTGGTGCACACTCGCCTGTTACGGAATGCGTGGCCTGTGATGTAGGTGGATGCATAGCTTGGTGCACACTCGCCTGTTACAGAATGCGTGGCCTGTGATGTAGGTGGATGCATAGCTTGGTGCACACTCGCCTGTTACAGAATGCATGGCCTGTGATGTAGGTGGATGCATAGCTTGGTGCACACTCGCCTGTTACAGAATGCATGGCCTGTGATGTAGGTGGATGCATAGCTTGGTGCACACGCGCCTGTTACAGAATGGATGGCCTGTGATGTAGGTGGATGCATAGCTTGGTGCACACTCGCCTGTTACAGAATGCATGGCCTGTGATGTAGGTGGATGCATAGCTTGGTGCACACTCGCCTGTTACAGAATGCATGGCCTGTGATGTAGGTGGATGCATAGCTTGGTGCACACTCGCCTGTTACAGAATGCATGGCCTGTGATGTAGGTGGATGCATGGCTTGGTGCACACTCGCCTGTTACAGAATGCATAGCCTGTGATGTAGGTGGATGCATGGCTTGGTGCACACGCGCCTGTTACAGAATGCATGGCCTGCGATGTAGGTGGATGCATGGCTTGGTGCACACTCGCCTGTTACAGAATGCATGGCCTGCGATGTAGGTGGATTCATGGCTTGGTGCACACTCGCCTGTTACAGAATGCATGGCCTGCGATGTAGGTGGATGCAAAGCTTGGTGCACACTCGCCTGTTACAGAATGCATGGCCTGCGATGTAGGTGGATGCATAGCTTGGTGCACACTCGCCTGTTACAGAATGCATGGCCTGCGATGTAGGTGGATGCATAGCTTGGTGCACACTCGCCTGTTACAGAATGCATGGCCTGCGATGTAGGTGGATGCACAGCTTGGTGCACACTCGCCTGTTACAGAATGCATGGCCTGCGATGTAGGTGGGTGCACAGCTTGGTGCACACTCGCCTGTTACAGAATGCATGGCCTGCGATGTAGGTGGGTGCACAGCTTGGTGCACACTCGCCTGTTACAGAATGCATGGCCTGCGATGTAGGTGGATGCACAGCTTGGTGCACACTCGCCTGTTACAGAATGCATGGCCTGCGATGTAGGTGGATGCACAGCTTGCTGCAAACTCGCCTGTTACAGAATGCATGGCCTGCGATGTAGGTGGATGCACAGCTTGCTGCACACTCGCCTGTTACGGAATGCATGGCCTGCGATGTAGGTGGATGCACAGCTTGGTGCACACTCGCCTGTTACGGAATGCATGGCCTGCGATGTAGATGGATGCACAGCTTGGTGCACACTCGCCTGTTACGGAATGCATGGCCTGTGATGTAGGTGGATGCACAGCTTGGTGCACACTCGCCTGTTACGGAATGCATGGCCTGTGATGTAGGTGGATGCACAGCTTGGTGCACACTCGCCTGTTACGGAATGCATGGCCTGTGATGTAGGTGGATGCATAGCTTGGTGCACACTCGCCTGTTACGGAATGCATGGCCTGTGATGTAGGTGGATGCATAGCTTGGTGCACACTCGCCTGTTACGGAATGCATGGCCTGTGATGTAGGTGGATGCATAGCTTGGTGCACACTCGCCTGTTACGGAATGCATGGCCTGTGATGTAGGTGGATGCATAGCTTGGTGCACACTCGCCTGTTACTGAATGCATGGCCTGTGATGTAGGTGGATGCATAGCTTGGTGCACACTCGCCTGTTACTGAATGCATGGCCTGTGATGTAGGTGGATGCATAGCTTGGTGCACACGCGCCTGTTACAGAATGCATGGCCTGTGATGTAGGTGGATGCATAGCTTGGTGCACACTCGCCTGTTACTGAATGCATGGCCTGTGATGTAGGTGGATGCATAGCTTGGTGCACACTCGCCTGTTACTGAATGCATGGCCTGTGATGTAGGTGGATGCATAGCTTGGTGCACACTCGCCTGTTACGGAATGCATGGCCTGTGATGTAGGTGGATGCATAGCTTGGTGCACACTCGCCTGTTACGGAATGCATGGCCTGTGATGTAGGTGGATGCATAGCTTGGTGCACACTCGCCTGTTACGGAATGCATGGCCTGTGATGTAGGTGGATGCATAGCTTGGTGCACACTCGCCTGTTACGGAATGCATGGCCTGTGATGTAGGTGGATGCATAGCTTGGTGCACACTCGCCTGTTACGGAATGCATGGCCTGTGATGTAGGTGGATGCATAGCTTGGTGCACACTCGCCTGTTACGGAATGCATGGCCTGTGATGTAGGTGGATGCATAGCTTGGTGCACACTCGCCTGTTACGGAATGCATGGCCTGTGATGTAGGTGGATGCATAGCTTGGTGCACACTCGCCTGTTACGGAATGCATGGCCTGTGATGTAGGTGGATGCATAGCTTGGTGCACACTCGCCTGTTACGGAATGCATGGCCTGTGATGTAGGTGGATGCATAGCTTGGTGCACACTCGCCTGTTACGGAATGCATGGCCTGTGATGTAGGTGGATGCATAGCTTGGTGCACACTCGCCTGTTACGGAATGCATGGCCTGTGATGTAGGTGGATGCATAGCTTGGTGCACACTCGCCTGTTACGGAATGCATGGCCTGTGATGTAGGTGGATGCATAGCTTGGTGCACACTCGCCTGTTACGGAATGCATGGCCTGTGATGTAGGTGGATGCATAGCTTGGTGCACACTCGCCTGTTACGGAATGCATGGCCTGTGATGTAGGTGGATGCATAGCTTGGTGCACACTCGCCTGTTACAGAATGCATGGCCTGTGATGTAGGTGGATGCATAGCTTGGTGCACACGCGCCTGTTACGGAATGCATGGCCTGTGATGTAGGTGGATGCATAGCTTGGTGCACACTCGCCTGTTACGGAATGCATGGCCTGTGATGTAGGTGGATGCATAGCTTGGTGCACACTCGCCTGTTACGGAATGCATGGCCTGTGATGTAGGTGGATGCATAGCTTGGTGCACACTCGCCTGTTACGGAATGCATGGCCTGTGATGTAGGTGGATGCATAGCTTGGTGCACACTCGCCGGTTACGGAATGCATGGCCTGTGATGTAGGTGGATGCATAGCTTGGTGCACACTCGCCTGTTACGGAATGCATGGCCTGTGATGTAGGTGGATGCATAGCTTGGTGCACACTCGCCTGTTACGGAATGCATGGCCTGTGATGTAGGTGGATGCATAGCTTGGTGCACACTCGCCTGTTACGGAATGCATGGCCTGTGATGTAGGTGGATGCATAGCTTGGTGCACACTCGCCTGTTACGGAATGCATGGCCTGTGATGTAGGTGGATGCATAGCTTGGTGCACTCTCGCCTGTTACGGAATGCATGGCCTGTGATGTAGGTGTATGCATAGCTTGGTGCACACTCGCCTGTTACGGAATGCATGGCCTGTGATGTAGGTGGATGCATAGCTTGGTGCACACTCGCCTGTTACGGAATGCATGGCCTGTGATGTAGGTGGATGCATAGCTTGGTGCACACTCGCCTGTTACGGAATGCATGGCCTGTGATGTAGGTGGATGCATAGCTTGGTGCACACTCGCCTGTTACGGAATGCATGGCCTGTGATGTAGGTGGTTGCATAGCTTGGTGCACACGCGCCTGTTACGGAATGCATGGCCTGTGATGTAGGTGGATGCATAGCTTGGTGCAAACTCGCCTGTTATGGAATGCATGGCCTGTGATGTAGGTGGATGCATAGCTTGGTGCACACTCGCCTGTTACGGAATGCATGGCCTGTGATGTAGGTGGATGCATAGCTTGCTGCACACTCGCCTGTTACGGAATGCATGGCCTGTGATGTAGGTGGATGCATAGCTTGGTGCACACTTGCCTGTTATGGAATGCATGGCCTGTGATGTAGGTGGATGCATAGCTTGGTGCACACTCGCCTGTTACGGAATGCATGGCCTGTGATGTAGGTGGATGCATAGCTTGGTGCACACTCGCCTGTTACGGAATGCATGGCCTGTGATGTAGGTGGATGCATAGCTTGGTGCACACTCGCCTGTTACGGAATGCATGGCCTGTGATGTAGGTGGATGCATAGCTTGGTGCACACTCGCCTGTTACGGAATGCATGGCCTGTGATTTAGGTGGATGCATAGCTTGGTGCACACTCGCCTGTTACGGAATGCATGGCCTGTGGTGTAGGTGGATGCATAGCTTTGTGCACACTCGCCTGTTACGGAATGCATGGCCTGTGGTGTAGGTGGATGCATAGCTTTGTGCACACTCGCCTGTTACGGAATGCATGGCCTGTGGTGTAGGTGGATGCATAGCTTGGTGCACACACGCCTGTTACGGAATGCATGGCCTGTGATGTAGGTGGATGCATAGCTTGGTGCACACTCGCCTGTTACGGAATGCATGGCCTGTGATGTAGGTGGATGCATAGCTTGGTGCACACTCGCCTGTTACGGAATGCATGGCCTGTGATGTAGGTGGATGCATAGCTTGGTGCACACTCGCCTGTTACGGAATGCATGGCCTGTGATGTAGGTGGATGCATAGCTTGGTGCACACTCGCCTGTTACGGAATGCATGGCCTGTGATGTAGGTGGATGCATAGCTTGGTGCACACTCGCCTGTTACGGAATGCATGGCCTGTGATGTAGGTGGGTGCATAGCTTGGTGCACACTCGCCTGTTACGGAATGCATGGCCTGTGATGTAGGTGGATGCATAGCTTTGTGCACACTCGCCTGTTACGGAATGCATGGCCTGTGATGTAGGTGGATGCATAGCTTGGTGCACACTCGCCTGTTACGGAATGCATGGCCTGTGAAGTAGGTGGATGCATAGCTTGGTGCACACTCGCCGTTTATGGAATGCATGGCCTGTGATGTAGGTGGATGCATAGCTTGGTGCACACTCGCCTGTTTCGGAATGCATGGCCTGTGATGTAGGTGGATGCATAGCTTGGTGCACACTCGCCTGTTACGGAATGCATGGCCTGTGATGTAGGTGGATGCATAGCTTGGTGCACACTCGCCTGTTACGGAATGCATGGCCTGTGATGTAGGTGGATGCATAGCTTGGTGCACACTCGCCTGTTACGGAATGCATGGCCTGCGATGTAGGTGGATGCATAGCTTGGTGCACACTCGCCTGTTACGGAATGCATGGCCTGCGATGTAGGTGGATGCATAGCTTGCTGCACACTCGCCTGTTACAGAATGCATGGCCTGTGAATAGCTTTAGAAGAATCACTTTCACCCTTGCCCTGATAAATACCAGTGCATGAAAGTTTGGAGAAATGGGCGTCATAATAATGTGCTGGCACGCAATTTCCTGAAAAGATACAGGGCCTCATTACAAGTGTGGCCGTCAGGGTAAAAACAGCAGTAATTTGGTGGCAAATCCTCTACCTTACCGTCAAAATTACCAGAATTACCACAGCTGGTAATTCTCCAAAATCCCCATGGTGTTTTATGGAGTCCAAAAATGGAGATTAACCCCGAGATTAACACAAGAGATGGTAACGGCAATCGAGATTGTTGGTAATTCGGCAGATTTCCCCTGAATTACCACCAAACTCGGAACGAGGCCCATAGACCTTCCCGTTTGGCGCCTCTGGTGTAGACTATTCCTGGGCATTCTAACCCCAAGCTACCATGCGGATTGGTAATGGAAAAGAGTACATTGCATGACAGAAACCAACAACATTGCCTTGTCAGGTGTGGCTCTGATGGGCGCAGAGGGTATGGATGCCCTTCTCCCCCATTTTAGTTTTTACAGATGTCCCCACCCAAAAAGAACATGTTTCAGAATCAACCCAATTCCTTCTTATATAAATGTTGCCATCATTTGAATGAGTACTTTCTCCTTTTTAGCACAAGCACCCAATAATGCCCCGAAGGGGTGGATGGCTGGGCCCGACCAAAATACTATACGAGGTAATTAACAGTGTGCTGATCACATTCAGGTATTTGAATTGTGCTGATTTCTTCCTGGACGCTTCTAAGGGCCTCTCATTTCTGCATGATTCCGAGTCATTCCCCTTTTGGAGTCGCATAGCATTGGGATTTTATTTTACTGCATGTGGCAATGTTGTTATGAGGGGTACTAACCTTCTCACAAAAGCTGGCGTGAAAGAGGAGTTTCGTACTGACACTCAGTCTAAAAGAGCGGTGTGACATCCGGTATTCTAAAATAGCAGATGTTTTAGCACTACGGCCAAACTTATCAGGTACTATATTTAGGTACAAAGACTCTAATAACATATTGGTTTCTTTGGATTATTTCTATTTCCATAAAATATTACACATAAAAGGATGCAGTCAGGTTGTTAATCGGCTTGCTATGGGTTGACGACCACTTCACCGAGAAGCTAACACTCCTTCCAGTGGCCTTCTTACAAATAGCCCGTTATTGTCGCCCTTTATGTCATTAGGGGTTGACATAAGCCCGAAGGGGTTGCCCGTTATTGTCGCCCCTTAGCCCGAAGGGGTTGCCCCGCTACTGAATTCCCACTCAAAACCAATGTGAGGTGTTCCATTGTGAAAGTCTACCTGTCCATTGGGCATGGACTTCGACTCCCATCCTCTCTCACCATTCTGAAGGGAGGCTAGCACAGGGGCAACGCGTTCGTCTTGGAAGCAAGACAACGCAGAACAACAGAGGTTCGAATCTCGGATCCACGCTTAAAGGCCAAGCTTGGGATGGTATTAGCCGGGTTATAAAAAAACAACTAAATAAATTAAAATAAATACATTGTCTATCCTGGATAGGGCTGATGGAAGTTGTAGTCCAAACACCTGGAATACCAGATGTTGATAACGCCTGATCTAGTCAGCTAGGGAGCCCTGCTTCCACAATTTAGGTTTGAAAGTTTGGAGAAAGAAATGCTCATTATGACACAGTTTCCTGGAAAGATACGGGGCCTCATTATCAGCGCGAATGCATGTAGACCTCTGTCACAAAAAGGACATCCTCCTATTGCTTCCGGCCATTTTTCCTTGTTTTTCTGTGGGTATGTTTCTGAGGCAGGCATTGTCCATAAGGGGTGGTATACATGATTGGCACTTTATTAATGATTATAATGTATTGATTGGCTTTAATGTGCTGTCTTATAGATTGCATGTGTTTCCCAAAACACATAAGGTTACTGGGACCGATGGAACTTTTGCAGAGATGGGGGAGGGATGAGATGCTCTGCAGATGACAGACACTGCGAGGGAAACCGCTTCAGCGCTCTCGCTTCCGCCTTTATGGAAGTCCTTGGAAATAATCGTCTTTTTTCTCTTGTGTTTCCTCTCTGTAGGTTCCCCTTCTCATCACTGGACCTATGGAGGTAACCGCGCCTGCTTCTGAAGAAACCTGGATTCCAGGCCAGAAATGTGTTCTCTGTTACCCTCTATTGCCTCCTGTCCTACCCACACGCATGTGTCTCTTTCCCTCCCATGGTGCTTTGCTCCTTCACTTACGGCCCCCTTCCTTTTACCCTGCAAACAACATCTCTTTCCGATCTCACTGTGTCTAGGGCTCTGCAACCTTTGGCTCGCTAGATATTTTGGACCACAATTCCCATGATATCTCGCTGTTGATTATGCTGGCTAGGGATGCTGGGAGTTGTAGTAAAGCATATCTGGAGACCACATGGTTGCAGGCCCTTTCCTTCTGTACATAAGTGGCCATTGCCTGTTGACCTCTTTCTCACGCAACCTGTGTGAACACTGCAACAACCTTTGAACATATGTTTCTTCACCCCTTTGTGAGGTCAGAGTTATGTGGGTCTGTGCTCATGGAAACGGCCTAACACTTGATGGTGGCCGCACGGTACTCACCAATGTACCTTGTGTCCGGTTCCTCATACTGCACCCCACCTATCTCAGTCTCTGGCCTCCTGTCTACTTTGCCATTTCAAGCAGTTTATCTAAAGGGCTGTGATGTGCTCTTAATGCCCCATCAAGGGACCATGACCGGGGTCCCCACTGGAGGTGTTCAGTGGGAGGAGAACACCTTCTGAGTGGGTGGGGGCCTCAGGTCTGCACAAGGCGAGGCTAAGTGTGTTGAATACAAGATTTCTCAAAGGGAAAGATTTGGATAATGAGCGAGGAGCTCTTGGGTGGGTTGCCTGTCCTAAAAATTAATATACCCATTAATTTATTATGTAGGCCCATGATCAGAAACATTAGTGGCAAGGGCAGCGCCTAGATGCCTTCGGGCTATAGACTGCGCTCTATAAATATGGTTACATTACATTAGAAGGAGAACACAGTCGCTTGAACTTCATTGCATAACACAAAATGAGAAGGCTCTTTGCAAAACGTGTGCAGGAGCCCTTCACATTGCTAATACTCAAAGGCCATGAAAGAGTAGCCCCCCTACCTGGACACAGGGTACCCCAAAGCAATGCAGGGGATCTAGGGGCGCTGCTACCCCCACAATCCATACCTCCTGCTTTCACTTGATCCTTCGCTACACTGGCATCGAGTGTGGTGGTCTAATGAAGGATGAGGTGTGGGCTCCCTGCACTGCAAGAGGAACTGTGGGGGGTCGGGAAGGTACTGCAGCCAGGCTGGCCTTACCCTCCATTCCCAGGCACACACCATACAATAAATACACACACAAACACAACACACACACGCGCACACACACACGCACACACACAGAAATAACTAGTCTCACAGGAAAAGAATAACACTACAACGTGGCTTGGGTGTCAAATGGTAACCAATAAAGTGATGGGTGGAAGGTTTTGATTTCATCTTAATCATTTGCAATGCTCTTGGTAACCCTGCATATCATTGTTTTTAGCCCATCTGTGCCACGTGGGACAAACTATATGCAAATCAGTCTGGTGCCACGTGGGACAAACTATATGCAAATCAGTCTGGTGCCACGTGGGACAAACTATATGCAAATCAGTCTGGTGCCGCTACCAATCCCTGACCTGCTCGGCCTCATCCGCTCTGCATGGACAGCGGCAGCCCAGACTCATTCCGGCCTAGTTGGGCCTCCTTAGGGAGGTGCGGCCGGCGCGGGACCCACGTCTGGCCATACTCTCCCTCATATACGAGGCAAGCTCGAGACAAAGCAGCTGATGGGGGGACGGTCTTCATTTCATTTCAAGCACTGGCAGTGTTCTGGGTGCCCTCGCCGTGTTTTATCCCCATCTGCGCTACTAGTTCATAATGTTGCACAGCTCTGGTGCTTGCCTTTGGGTTTAAAATAGTTATTATTCATGTTAGAGGGGAAAATAAATGGCTGAGAGGAACCCGCTAGAAGCGGGCACCTGCTGCCCCCTGCCACCATGATGTTTGCCACTGGAAGGGATGCCAGGGCACATGTAGCATTATGTCAGCAAACCCCTGTTCCTTCATGCAACCAGCATCCTCCCCCTACCGCCCTTGCCTCCAGCAGCCTCCCCTACATCGTGTTCCTCCAGCATCCCCCCTACCTCCCGTGCCTCCAGCATCCTCCCCCTACCTCCCGTGCCTCCAGCATCCTCCACATACCTCCCATGCCTCCAGCATCCTCCCCCTAGCTCCCGTGCCTCCAGCATACTCCACATACCTCCCATGCCTCCAGCATCCTCCCCCTACCTCCCGTGCCTCCAGCAGCCTCCACATACATCCCATGCCTCCAGCATCCTCCCCCTACCTCCCGTGCCTCCAGCATCCTCCACATACCTCCCATGCCTCCAGCATCCTCCCCCTACCTCCCGTGCCTCCAGCATCCTCCACATACCTCCCATGCCTCCAGCATCCCCCCTACCTGCCATGTCTACAGCATCCTCCCCTACCTCCCGCATCCTCCACATACCGCCCATGCCTCCAGCATGCTCCCCCTACCTCCCGTGCCTCCAGCATCCTCCACATACCTCCCATGCCTCCAGCATCCTCTCCCTACCTCCCCTGCCTCCAGCATCCTCCACATACCTTCCATGCCTCCAGCATCCTCCCCCTACCTCCCCTGCCTCCAGCATCCTCCACAAACCTCCCATGCCTCCAGCATCCTCCCCTACCTCCCGTGCCTCCAGCATCCTCCACATATCTCCCAAGCATCCAGCATCCTCCCCCTACCTCCTGTGCCTCCAGCAGCCTCCACATACCTCCCATGCCTCCACCATCCTCCCCCTACCTGCCGTGCCTCCAGCATCCTCCACATACCTCCCATGCCTCCAGCATCCTCCCCCTACCTCCCGTGCCTCCAGCATCCTCCACATACCTCCCATGCCTCCAGCATCCTCCCCCTACCTCCCGTGCCCCCAGCATCCTCCACATACCTCCCATGCCTCCAGCATCCTCCACATACCTCCCATGCCGGCAGCATCCTCCCCCAACCTTCCATGCCTCCAGCATCCTCCACATACCTTCCATGCCTCCAGCATCCCCCGTACCTGCCACGTCTACAGCATCCTCCCCTACCTCCCATGCCTCCAGCATCCTCCACATACCTCCCATGCCTCCAGCATCCTCCCCTACCTCCCGTGCCTCCAGCATCCTCCACATACCTCCCATGCCTCCAGCATCCTCCCCCTACCTCCCGTGCCTCCAGCATCCTCCACATACCTCCCATGCCTCCAGCATCCCCCCTACCTGCCATGTCTACAGCATCCTCCCCTACCTCCCATGCCTCTAGCATCCTCCACATACCTCCCATGCCTCCAGCATCCTCCCCCTACCTCCCGTGCCTGCAGTATCCTCCACATACCTCCCATGCCTCCAGCATCCTCCACATACCTCCCATGCCTCCAGCATCCTCCACATACCTCCCGTGCCTCCAGCATCCTCCACATACCTTCCATGCCTCCAGCAGCCTCCACATACCTCCCATGCCTCCAGCATCCTCCCCCTACCTCCCGTGCCTCCAGCATCCCCCACATACCTCCCATGCCTCCAGCATCCCCCCTACCTGCCATGTCTACAGCATCCTCCCCTACCTCCCATGACTCCAGCATCCTCCACATACCTCCCGTGCCTCCAGCATCCTCTCCTACACCACTTGCCTCCAGCATCCTCACCCTTCCTCCTGTGCCTCCAAAATCCTCCCCCTTCCTCCCGTGCCTCCAGCATCCTCCCCCTACCTCCCGTGCCTCCAACATCCTCCCCCTACCTCCAGTGCCTCCAACATCCTCCCCCTACACCCCATGCCTCCAGCATCCTCCCCCTACCTGCCATGTCTACAGCATCCTCCCCTATCTCCCATGCCTCCAGCATCCTCCACATACCTCCCATGCCTCCAGCATCCTCCCGCTACCTCCCGTGCCTCCAGCATCCTCCACATACCTCCCATGCCTCCAGCATCCTCCACATACCTCCCGTGCCTCCAGCATCCTCCACATACCTCCCATGCCTCCAGCATCCTCCACACACCTCCCATGCCTTCAGCATCCTCCCCCTACCTCCCGTGCCTCCAGCATCCTCCACATACCTCCCATGCCTCCAGCATCCCCCCTACCTGCCATGTCTACAGCATCCTCCCCTACCTCCCATGCCTCCAGCATCCTCCACATACCTCCCGTGCCTCCAGCATCCTCCCCTACACTGCATGCCTCCAGCATCCTCCCCCTACCTCCTGTGCCTCCAACATCCTCCCCCTTCCTCCCGTGCCTCCAGCATCCTTCCCCTACCTCCCGTGCCTCCAGCATTCTCCCCCTACCTCCAGTGCCTCCAACATCCTCCCCCTACACCCCATGCCTCCAGCATCCTCACCCTACCTCCTGTGCCTCCAACATCATCCCCCTACTTCCCATGCCTCCAGCATCGTCCACATACCTCCCGTGCCTCCAGCATCCTCCCCTACACCCCATGCCTCCAGCATCCTCCCCCTACCTCCCGTGCTCCAACATCCTCCCCCTTCCTCCCGTGCCTCCAGAATCCTCCCCCTACCTCCCGTGCCTCTAGCATCCTCCCCCTACACCCCATGCCTCCAGCATCCTCCCCCTACCTCCTGTGCCTCCAACATCCTCGCCCTACCTCCCATGCCTCCAGCATCCTCCCTCTACCTCCTGTGCCTCCAACATCCTCCCCCTTCCTCCTGTGCCTCCAGCATCCTCCTCCTACCTCCCATGCCTACAGCATCCTCCCCTACCTCCAGTGACTCATGTTCAGTTTTCATTACTTGTAAAATGGCGCACTTTGCTCAAGGGTCCATCTGTGACACAATAAGAGCTCATGGACCTATCTCGGTTATGTTGCACTCGATGGGCGGACCACAGCAGGTGGCACAATAAACATTTACAGGCCCTTGAAAATAGTGGGCCTCTGTGGTCCCGTAGTTCAACGGGCCTAAGTGGCACAATAACAGCGCACCAACTTTGGGGACATCAGGGTGGCCAGTTACCTCAACTGGTACTGCCCCTTCCCTTCTCTGGGTGCAACAATGAACTCGTCGCTGACCAATGGCTCGCTCTAAGGGAGGTGCTGGAGGAAGCAACCGCCTGCCGCCTGATGCCACAAAAGACCTTGGTGGCAGACAGCAGCTCTAAACAAATCCCCTGGCCTGACACAAGCTAATGACGTCACTGCGCGCTGTTAAAGATCCAGGGGCCAGGCCATTTGGTGCCTCCTTCCTTTGGTGTTGTCCCCTTTAAGGATGTATGTCATGACTATGCCATGACTGCCTCCCAATAAAAGGAGCCTCAGCCGGCACGTGCGTTTGAACGGCAGCAGACTCCATGAATGGCAATTCTGTCTCCTATCTCATTTATTGGGCCCGCAGACTGATGCCGTGTGATCACAGTACAGCAACCCTGGCCTGCAGGCTGACGCTGTGTGATCACAGTAGTGCAACCCTGGCCTGCAGGCTGATGCTGTGTGACCACAGAACTGCAACCCTGGCCTGCAGGCTGACGCTGTGTGATCACAGTACTGCAACCCTGGCCTGCAGGCTGACGCTGTGTGATCACAGTAGTGCAACCCTGGCCTGCAGGCTGATGCTGTGTGACCACAGAACTGCAACCCTGGCCTGCAGGCTGACGCTGTGTGATCACAGTAGTGCAACCCTGGCCTGCAGGCTGATGCTGTGTGACCACAGAACTGCAACCCTGGCCTGCAGGCTGACGCTGTGTGATCACAGTAGTGCAACCCTGGCCTGCAGGCTGATGCTGTGTGACCACAGAACTGCAACCCTGGCCTGCAGGCTGACGCCATGTGATCACAGTACAGCAACCCTGGCCTTCAGGCTGATGCCGTGTGATCACAGTACTGCAACCCTGGCCTGCAGGCTGACGCCGTGTGATCATGGTATTGCAACCCTGGCCTGCAGGCTGACGCCATGTGATCCCGGTACTGCAACCATGGCCTGCAGGCTGACGCAGTGTGATCACAGTACAGAAACCCTGGCCTGCAGGCTGATGCCGTGTGATCACAGTACTGCAACCCTGGCCTGCAGGCTGACGCCATGTGATCACAGTATTGCAACCCTGGCCTGCAGGCTGACGCCGTGTGATCCCGGTACTGCAACCCTGGCCTGCAGGCTGACGCCATGTGATCCCGGTATTGCAACCCTGGCCTGCAGGCTGACGCCATGTGATCACAGTACAGCAACCCTGGCCTTCAGGCTGATGCCGTGTGATCACAGTACTGCAACCCTGGCCTGCAGGCTGACGCCATGTGATCCCGGTACTGCAACCATGGCCTGCAGGCTGACGCAGTGTGATCACAGTACAGAAACCCTGGCCTGCAGGCTGATGCCGTGTGATCACAGTACTGCAACCCTGGCCTGCAGGCTGACGCCATGTGATCACAGTATTGCAACCCTGGCCTGCAGGCTGACGCCGTGTGATCCCGGTACTGCAACCCTGGCCTGCAGGCTGACGCCATGTGATCCCGGTACTGCAACCCTGGACTGCAGGCTGATGCTGTGTGATCACAGTACTGCAACCCTGGCCTGCAGGCTGATGCTGTGTGATCACAGTACTGCAACCCTGGCCTGCAGGCTGACGCCATGTGATCACAGTACTGCAACCCTGGCCTGCAGGCTGACGCTGTGTGATCACAGTACTGCAACCCTGGTTGCAGGCTGATGCCATGGGATCACAGTACTGCAACCCTGGCCTGCAGGCTGACGCTGTGTGATCACAGTACTGCAACCCTGGCCTGCAGGCTGACGCCATGTGATCACAGTACTGCAACCCTGGCCTGCAGGCTGACGCTGTGTGATCACAGTACTGCAACCCTGGCCTGCAGGCTGATGCTGTGTGATCACAGTACTGCAACCCTGGCCTGCAGGCTGACGCCATGTGATCACAGTACTGCAACCCTGGCCTGCAGGCTGACGCTGTGTGATCACAGTACTGCAACCCTGGCCTGCAGGCTGACACCGTGTGATCACAGTACAGCAACCCTGGCCTTCAGGCTGACGCCGTGTGATCCTGTTACTGCAACCCTGGCCTGTAGGCTGACGCCGTGTGATCACAGTACAGCAACCCTGGCCTGCAGGCTGATGCCGTGTGATCACAGTACTGCAACCCTGGCCTGCAGGCTGACGCTGTGTGATCACAGTACTGCAACCCTGGCCTGCAGGCTGATGCCATGTGATCCCGGTACTGCAACCCTGGCCTGCAGGCTGACGCCGTGTGATCACAGTACAGCAACCCTGGCCTTCAGGCTGACGCCATGTGATCCCGGTACTGCAACCCTGGCCTTCAGGCTGACGCCATGTGATCACAGTACAGCAACCCTGGCCTTCAGGCTGATGCCGTGTGATCACAGTACTGCAACCCTGGCCTGCAGGCTGACGCCATGTGATCCCGGTACTGCCACCCTGGCCTGTAGGCTGACGCCGTGTGATCACAGTACAGCAACCCTGGCCTGCAGGCTGATGCCGTGTGATCACGGTACTGCAACCCTGGCCTGCAGGTTGACACTGTGTGATCCCCATACTCAAACCCTGGTCTGCAGGCTGACGCTGTGTGATCACAGTACTGCAACCCTGGCCTGCAGGTTGACACTGTGTGATCCCCGTACTGCAACTCTGGCTTGCAGGCTGACACCGTGTGATCACGGTACTGCAACCCTGGCCTGCAGGTTGACGCCATGTGATCCCGGTACTGCAACCCTGGCCTGTAGGCTGACGCCGTGTGATCACAGTACAGCAACCCTGGCCTGCAGGCTGATGCCGTGTGATCACGGTACTGCAACCCTGGCCTGCAGGTTGACACTGTGTGATCCCCGTACTCAAACCCTGGTCTGCAGGCTGACGCTGTGTGATCACAGTACTGCAACCCTGGCCTGCAGGTTGACACTGTGTGATCCCCGTACTGCAACCCTGGCTTGCAGGCTGACACCGTGTGATCACGGTACTGCAACCCTGGCCTGCAGGTTGACGCCATGTGATCCCGGTTCTGCAACCCTGGCCTGTAGGCTGACGCCGTGTGATCACAGTACAGCAACCCTGTCCTGCAGGGTGACGCCGTGTGATCACAGTACAGCAACCCTGGCCTTCAGGCTGACGCCATGTGATCATGGTACTGCAACCCTGGCCTGCAGGCTGACGCCGTGTGATCACAGTACTGCAACCCTGGCCTGCAGGCTGATGCCGTGTAATCATGGTACAGCAACCCTAGCCTGCAGGCTGACGCCATGGGATCACAGTACTGCAACCCTGGCCTGCAGGCTGACGCTGTGTGATCATGGTACAGCAACCCTGGCCTACAGGCTGATGCTGTGTGATCACAGTACTGCAACCCTGGCCTGCAGGCTGATGCCGTGTGATCATGGTATTGCAACCCTGGCCTGCAGGCTGACGCCGTGTGATCACAGTACAGCAACCCTGGCCTTCAGGCTGAGGCCGTGTGATCACAGTACTGCAACCCTGGCCTGCAGGCTGACGCCATGTGATCCCGGTACTGCAACCCTGGCCTGCAGGCTGACGCCATGGGATCACCGTACTGCAACCCTAGCCTGCAGGCTGACGCCATGGGATCACGGTACTGCAACCCTGGCCTGCAGGCTGACACCGTGTGATCACTGTACAGCAACCCTAGCCTGCAGGCTGACGCCATGTGATCACAGTACAGCAACCCTAGCCTGCAGGCTGACGCCATGGGATCACAGTACTGCAACCCTGGCCTGCAGGCTGATGCCATGGGATCACAGTACTGCAACCCTGGCCTGCAGGCTGATGCCGTGTGATCCCGGTACTGCAACAATGGCCTGCAGGCTGACGCTGTGTGATCACAGTACTGCAACCCTGGCCTGCAGGTTGGCACTGTGTGATCCCAGTACTGTAACCCTGGCCTGCAGGCTGACGCCATGTGATCCCGGTACTGCAACCCTGGCTTGCAGGTTGACATGTGTGATCCCCGTAATGCAACCCTGACCTGCAGGCTGACACAGTGTGATCACGGTACTGCAACCCTGGCCTGCAGGTTGACACTGTGTGATCCCGTACTGCAACCCTGGCCTGCATGCTGATGTCGTGTGATCATGGTACTGCAACCCTAGACGGCAGGTGATCACAGTACAGCAACCCTGGCCTGAAGGTTGACACTGTGTGATCCCTGCACTCAAACCCTGGCCTGCAGGTTGACACTGTGTGATCCCCGTACTGCAACCCTGGCCTGCAGGCTGACACCATGTGATCATGGTACTGCAACCCTGGCCTGCAGGCTGACGCCATGTGATCACAGTACAGCATCCCTGACCTGCAGGCTGATGCCGTGTGATCATGGTATTGCAACCCTGGCCTGCAGGCTGACGCCGTGTGATCACAGTACTGCAACCCTGGCCTGCAGGCTGACGCCATGGGATCACAGTACTGCAACCCTGGCCTGCAGGCTGACGCTGTGTGATCACAGTACTGCATCCCTGGCCTGCAGGCTGACACTGTGTGATCACAGTACAGCAACCCTGGCCTGCAGGCTGAAGCCATGTGATCCCGGTACTGCAACCCTGGCCTGCAGGCTGACACAGTGTGATCACAGTACAGCAACCCTGGCCTTCAGGCTGACGCCATGTGATCATGGTACTGCAACCCTGGCCTGCAGGTTGACACTGTGTGATCCCCGTACTGCAACCCTGACCTGCAGGCTGACACCGTGTGATCACGGTACTGCAACCCTGGCCTGCAGGGTGACACTGTGTGATCCCCGTACTCAAACCCTGGCCTGCAGGCTGACGCTGTGTGATCACAGTACTGCAACCCTGGCCTGCAGGTTGACACTGTGTGATCCCCGTACTGCAACCCTGGCTTGCAGGCTGACACCGTGTGATCAAGGTACTGCAACCCTGGCCTGCAGGTTGACACTGTGTGATCACAGTACTGCAACCCTGGCCTGCAGGCTGACCCTGTGTGATCACAGTACTGCAACCCTAGCCTGCAGGCTGACGCCGTGTGATCATGGTACAGCAACCTTGGCCTGCAGGCTGATGCTGTGTGATCATGGTACAGCAACCCTGGCCTGCAGGCTGACGTTGTGTGATCACGGTACTGCAACCCTGGCCTGCAGGCTGAACCTGTGTGATCACAGTACTGCAACCCTGGCCTGCAGGCTGATGCTGTGTGATCAGGCTGACGCTGTGTGATCATGGTACTGTGGTACTGCAACCCTGGCCTGCAGGCTGACGCCGTGTGATCACAGTACTGCAAGCCTGTCCTGCAGCTTGAAGCTGTATGATCATGGTACGGCAGCCCCCATTGATCTGGGTGCCCCCAGATCAGTGTGGAACCTGGGTGCCCCAGGCCACTGTCCGGCCATGTGATCATGGTGACCTGGAAGCCCATGTGCCCCGGCAACAGTCCCCCACTGCGTGAACACGGCAACCAAAGAATCTGCTGGATGCCGCCAGCACTGGATCAGGATGGCTCATGCACCCACGGGTCCACCCCTTAATACTCCTCTCAAAGGTTCTCCCTCCCCCGGCGTAGAGGGCTGCATCAGGGGCACAGGCTGCCGAGATAAACTACCCAGAAGGCAGATATTCAACATGTAAAGCCTGATAGAAAGATCAGGCTAACAGTGAGCAGAGCCTGTGAACTCAATGAACACAGGTTCTACTGAACAGAGTTTACACAGATTTGTTAATGGAAACTTGGTCAGTGAAAATGGTTGTTTTTTAAGTGGGATGCCTTTTTAATAATTGAATTGCCAACAGATAGAAAAAAAATCCCTTTGTGAGTAGTTAGTTTGAGTGTTTTGGTGCAGGTTGTGTGGCACCGTGTGCAGGGCTGAGGGACATTGTGAATGGAGCCTAGATGTGGGACGGGCTATGATTGTAGCCGTGGGGTTTTATATGGAAGGCTTCTTGAGACGGGTGTTTCTATTAATTATGAGAGAAGGCAGAGGTAGGCAGAACTGTAAAAAGTGATAGAAGCAGGCGGTAGGTAGAAATGTGGAGAGCGATAGAAGTGGGAGGTAGGCACAACTGCGAACAGTGGGAATAGACTGAGCTGAGCAGAAGCTGGAGGTAGTTCAAACTGTGAACAGTGCTGGAAGCTGGAGGTAGGGAGAACTGTGCACAGTGGGAGAAGGCAAGGTTGAGTGGAAGTGTGAACTGTGATGGAAGGTAGGAGATGGTGAAACTGTGAAGAGTGATTGAAAGTGGGCCGAAATATGAATTAAGGTAGCCGTCCTCACTCTGTGCATGTTTGATGTTGACATTAAGAAATAACTGTTGTGAGGAAGGCATGGTATCAACAGTAAGACAGACACAAGTGACCACAGTTCAAGGGTGTTTATTGAACTTTAAACAAGAGGTTTGATAAACGCTTATCTAATCCTAAATCTAAAGATGGGAGCATGCTACGACCATCAAATAATATTAGCGCAGTCCTAGTGGTGTTGTGTCAAAATTAAGAGGGCCTATACTACCAATTGCCAATAAAACCTATTGCCAATCCTTACCGCTAATCACAAGTAGTGTGGGAAACAGTGTTATGTAAAAGAAAGAAGTGTCCAAGAAATTATATGTCAGGATATTCAGGCCGTTGACCTCCTTCCCCATGTTTTCAGCACAGGATTAGGCAGTACACTCGAGCTTAGCACAGTCTCTGGCTTTTCTAGCACGGGGGTACAGTTCAAACATTAACATCAGGGCCTTCCGTGCCCATATGCCTTTGCTTTTCAAAGTCTCTTCTTCAGAGGGCCTGATGCGACAAACAATGCATTATTTTCCTCTCAGGATTTCATACGCACTCAATTTCTCAAGTGATTCACAATTCACCCTGCTTCCCCCTGCGCCAGGCTCAGACCCATTTCAACACAATGTTCAATCAGTCTCCCTCTGCCAGGCTCGGACCAAGTTAAATTTACTTTAACACAAACTTGCTTTCACCAAAAGCTCTCAGCTGATCTCCCTCATTCGGGCTCGGACCAACCTTATCTACTTTGTCTTCAACTTTCTTTACTCTATTAACATTGAAGACTTTTGATTGTGCACAGGTTTTTGCTTGACTCATTGAAGGACCACTTCAATTCACAACCCTTTGTCACTCTTACGCCTTTACCACCTCTCAGTTGGATACCTTACAGAGACCTTCGAATGAGCATGCACACAGTGCCGGACCACTCTGTCTAAAAAATTGTATCTTGTTTTCAAAGTTCAATCACTGATCTGTTGTACAACTTTACTCACTTGGTTATCACATGCGCTTCATACAGCGTTCACTATACAATGTTGCTGCTTGCAACCTTGGCTTTAACACAGACTGGTCTGGTATCGGCCTCCCATCTCACCGTGTTGATTTCATTGGCACTGCTTTGTTGTAGGAGCCAATGACAGTACCACAGCAGCACCTTGATTACCGGCATGGGAGAGCCCCGGGTACCTCTGACACACAATGCAGAATTCTTCAGCCTGGTTTCCAGGTCTTGCACTTTCTATTCTCAAGGTTTTGTGAAAGTAACGGTTCCTTGTCGAAAAGGTCTAGGGCATTTCCGTCCTTGCGATCCTTTTCTGTTTTGCCATCTTTCACCTTGCGTTAAACTGCCATCATGGAACTGTTGCTTCCTCATGTGCGTTGCCCTGCTCAGAGCGTGCTCTCGGGCTCCGCCTTTTATCTGTGCGGGGAATTATAATGGAAATCAGGTGTGGGTGATGGTCAGTAATTTCCTGACCCTGCCTGAATATCGTATTGGGACATGTCAGGTATGCGGCTCGGGAGTTAGTCTGTTTTCACTCATAGTGAGCTGTCCGTGAGAAAGTGTTTATGTTGCAATGGGGGTTGGGGCGGTTGAGTTCCTAAGTATCCTACCTAGTAGGATGGGATAGAGGTGTTACAGGGAAGGGGATACCACCTCTCGTCATCCGGTGTCCCTCTTCCACTCCCTGGAGACTCCTCATCTAGGTGATCCTCCCGCACTGGTCCACCCCCAGGAACTGGATCCAATAGCGATGGCCGTGTCCTGGCCACCTGGATGACAGATCCCCGGGCACTAGCGGGTGAGACACCTTCAGGTTTCTCACATACCCGTCCCTTATGGGAGGTGGATATAATTGATCTTTTTCCAGGGCCTTCAATTTGAAGACCTGGGAAAGAACAAGAATGACATATATCCGAGGACTCTCGCATATTCCACCGGTTCCTTTTACTCTGTATTGACAGAGGCCAGGTGTTCTTATTTGTCTCTCCAAGGT
Organism: Ambystoma mexicanum; assembly: GCF_040938575.1. Lineage (NCBI taxonomy): Eukaryota > Metazoa > Chordata > Amphibia > Caudata > Ambystomatidae > Ambystoma > Ambystoma mexicanum. The sequence goes on along the minus strand of NC_090935.1, from coordinate 46,542,432 downwards.
ATCCCTGGGGGGTAACCCTTGGATTTACGTGTTTTTTATGTCGTGTGGAAGATTCTCGGGAAACGGTAGGTTCACAGTGTTCTGTCTCCTTCCAATCCAATATTGAAAAGTTTGGGGAACAACAGTTAGCGTGCCAAAAGTCATGAGGTATACATTCCCTACGGGGAGTTGGGGATGCCTGTAAAAGAGTGGAGAATGCAGGGAAGTCCCTTCCCACAATGACTTCTTCGAGGAGCCGAGGAATGATGACTGATGATATCAGACATGACTCACCCCGGATGTTAATGTATACAGGTATTTGAGGGTATGTTTCATTATCCCTATGTACACAGGTAACTCTAACTAGGGTGGCGTTCCCGAGTTCTGTTGTTGTGACCACATCAGCCTTTATGGCGGTTCGCTTGCTACCTGAGTCAATTAATGCTTTCACTTGTTTCCCATTCCCAGGCCTTTTTCATATGTGAAGTCAACGGAGGACTGACACAAACACATGCTAAAAGTTTCCAGATCTTATTCGGGTTCTCCCCACTCTTCCCCCTTTTAAACAATTTCCATGGGTTCTTCTTTTAAATTTTCCGGACAGTATCTGAGCAAATGGGCAGTTTCCCTACATGAAAAGCAGATTAGGGGGGATGGGGGGGGTGGTTTGCTTCCTTTAGGTTCCTCCCTTTTACTTTCCTCCCTACTTCTAGGGTCAGGTCTTTTAACTTCCATTCTTTCATTTGAGATCCATTCCTTAATTTTATATAACCGTCTCCCTTATCTACTATCTGGGGTTGGGGTCAGTGAGTAGGTTTGTAATCTTTCCGCTCCTCACCTCGGTGTACCGAGTGGAAGTGGTTGGCTTCACCCGAGTGGTTTTGGGCAGTCTCAATGGCCATGGCTAGGGTAGGGCGATTTATATGTAATACAGCCTTTTGCAAAAAAGGGGGTAAAGAATTTGTGAATTGTTCGAAAGTAATAATTTCAACCAATTCTTCCATCCTTTTGTTGTTAATCCAAAGATCGATCGTGTTTTTAATTCATGTTCCCATTTCAAGGGGGTTTCTCCGGGGTTTAAACTAATACCTCTTATTTTTGCAGATAGAAATTACAGGGTTTGACCTACTCTTTTCAAAAGCCCCTCATTTATGGATATAAAGGGAGCTATCTGGGCAAGATTAAGTAGCTGTTGGAGGGTCTGTAGCTCACCTTTCAGCAGAGGTCCCAGATAACATATTTTTAGATTTTCTTCCCATCCCAATTGCTCGGCTATTGGTTGGAAATTCAGAAAGATATGTTCTATATCTTCGCCCTCTAGATATGGCAGAAGTATGGCACAAAGATCGTCTCGGCACATGCCCTTATGGAGGGCTGTGGAAGGCTCTTGAATAGTTGCACACAAGCATTGACTTAATAGGTGCAACCTAATAATTAATATTACGTGACCAGAGTCAGAACAGGCACATATCCCCAGATGCTTTCTATGTGGTTTGATAAGAACTATATACTTTTGCAGTAAAGCCTGTTTTGAAGAGCAATATTGACTCTTATAGGCCTCAAGCCCATGTATGGTCAGCCAGAGCAAAGCAAGGGTCGATAAGGCTGATTTTGGGAACACAACTTCCAGGCATGTCCACGGCCATGGTCTTTACCACTGTTACACCCCCGGCCGCAGGTGCAGCAGTATTCTGAATGTATGTTTGTACATTGATTGCATACTGATTGACATATGTACCTGAAAGCAGAACATCTGATGAACAGCAACATTCCAAGATGGCCGCCTGGAAACAGTCGTCCACTGGTTGTGAAGGGAGGAAATACGAAACAGGGGCGCAAAACGTAGACAAAAAGATCTGCATACACACAAAAAGTTAAAGGTCTGCCCGGGGTTAGGCAGGCGGCGTGGAGAAAGTGCAAGGTAAGTGCAGGAGGAGCAGACAGGCATGGGGTGGGGGGTCCACTGGCCACCAGCGTCCAGAATTCTTGGAATCCTCTTCAACACTGGGGTTTCTTTCCCCGGAAGTCAAGGATCCTAATTGTCTCCCTTGAACTCAACGTACAAAGGTGGGTGCTTGTTAAAGATAAGCAACACCACAGCACCCATATATTTAATGCACGCATGAGTGAGTGGATCTCAAGTTACAAAAGTGAAGATAGATATGACTGTTACTGCTGTGATTTACACATTACCCTAGCCAGACTAATGGCAATAGCAGGTACATGTGAACTCCTACAATGCTTTATCTGTTTAGTGAATACATTATGTATTCTTGTCTTGGTAGTGTGATGAATGGATTAGTGAGAGAGGAAATTCAGGGAGAGGTGGAGGGGAATGGAGACCAGGAACGCATTCAGGGTATAAAAACCGTGGATTCTGCAAGGAGAACATATGGACTGAACACGATCAGAACCAAGGAGCTTTTTCGACATCCCACACAGTGGGCCTCATTACGACCCTGGCGTTGGACCATGGTGCTATTAGCACCATGGTCCATGCCGGATTCCGCCATGCTGGATGGCGGATTTACCGCCCCATTCCAAGGTTGGCGGGGCGGTAATTCCCCATTCACCATGGCCCTTTCCCCATTGCCATTTTTGGCCCATATGGCTCAATGGGAATGGGGAAGGCGCTAATTACGGCACCGTAAATTACGGTGCCGTAATTAGCACCAAGGTCCCTTAGCGGGTTGGACTTTAACGCCTGCAAAAAGCAGGATTTAAAGTGTGAATCGGGCGTTAAGGGTTTTAACAGCGCTGCAGCCTTTTTATGGCGCCGTTAACCCCTTAACGCCTGGGTTGTAATGAGGCCCAGTGAGATATAAGAGATGCAAGGGATGCAGTGGCAGATTTAAGGCAAAGGCCCCGTGGGAAGGACTGACAGGGAGCCCAGGGTTGGCAGGAAATAGGGCGGAGCTTGGGATGGATGACGTTAATGGATGTCACGAGTGCTACAAATGTTCCATGTTTAAGTGATCTTTTCTCTTATTGGAGTTGTGAGTTAAAGGTGTGCCGGAGTACAAATATGAGTAGTGGCTAAACCGCCTACTCAGCCCTCACACTTTTACAAAACAAGAGTGATTGCGATCATAGAGGTGAAACGGGCACAGTCAGGATGTGTCTCCTTTGCCTTTTGTGTTAATGTGGGCAAAGGGAAGGCTATACTCTTAAGAGGAGGTGTGAGTGTGATCCAGTAGCAACCCAAATAGCAAAGTACTGAATTCCAAAATAAAGAAAATGCCTGATCTATGTTCTATAAAAATATATAACCACGCCCGCTTTTCAGAGCCAAAGCATCAAAGGCCCTTGGTGTGAGACTAGCACCTTTGTGTAGGTTGTGCTCCTTGATTTCTGTTTCCCAGGAAAGACCCGGCTGCAAGGTTGTCCTGCTGGAAAGAGGTGTTACCCAACCACGCAAACGATCAAAAGGGTGGCATGGTCTTTCTGTCTCCTGTCCTGCTGGCTGGCAGAGACAGGTGATCTGATTAGAGTACAGGCAACCCTTCAACAGCTGATCTGAGCCCACAGTGTTGACATGTGTCTCATACAAATCAGATGTGTCTCTACATAATCATAACAACCCGCCGTACCATACCATGTGTGGTATGGATTATATTTCCAGATTACCCTGCCACCAGGCGGGGTGTTTGTCATAGGTTGCCAGACATTTTGTCGAAAAAAATTCGTCGACAGGTCATTTGGTCGAAACCATTTGGTCGAAAACCAAATGGTTGAATTTTTTTTAATTTTTATTTTCACTATTTTTTTGGGGGGGTTTCCCCCCAACCCTCTTTTTTTCTAAAAAACCCTTTTTTCCCTAAACTACAACCTAAAAAATATATATATAATTAAAAAAAAAAATTCTACCATTTGGTTTTCGACCAAATTACGTCGACCAAATGTCTTTCGACGAAATGACTTTCGACTAAATGTCCGGACACCTTTGTCATAATCATGAGGAAATTGCAACCTCTGCACAGGAGTTACTTGGCGGTTGCAGCAGCTGTCAAGCAGGGCACCTGTGACATCTGAACCTTTTCTGTGCCCCTGCGGAGCAGGAGCTGTTCTGTGCCCCTGCGGAGCAGAAGCTGCAGATCAGGAGACTGGTGCAGCGGGGCACCTGTGCCCTCTGAACCTGTTCTGTGCCCCTGGAGAGCAGGAGCATGGTGCAGCAGGGCACCTGTGACCTCTGCACCTGCTCTGTGCCCCTGGAGAGCAGGAGCTGCAGAGCAGGAGACTGGTGCAGCAGGGCACCTGTGACCTCTACACCTGCTCTGTGCCCCTGGAGAGCAGGAACTGCAGATCAGGAGACTGGTGCAGCGGGGCACCTGTGACCTCTGCACCTGCTCTGTGCCCCTGGGGAGCAGGAGCTGTTCTGTGCCCCTGCGGAGCAGAAGCTGCAGATCAGGAGACTGGTGCAGCGGGGCACCTGTGACCTCTGAACCTGTTCTGTGCCCCTGCGGAGCAGGAGCTGCTTTGTGCCCCTGGAGAGCAGAAGCCGCAGATCAGGAGACTGGTGCAGCAGGGCACCTGTGACCTCTGAACCTGTTCTGTGCCCCTGCGGAGCAGGAGCTGTTCTGTGCCCCTGCGGATCAGAAGCTGCAGATCAGGAGACTGGTGCAGCGGGGCACCTGTGACCTCTGCACCTGCTCTGTGCCCCTGGAGAGCAGGAGCTGCAGATCAGGAGACTGGTGCAGCAGGGCACCTCTGACCTCTGCACCTGCTCTGTGCCCCTGGAGAGCAGGAGCTGCAGATCAGGAGACTGGTGCAGCAGGGCTCCTGTGACCTCTGAACCTGTTCTGTGCCCCTGGAGAGCAGGAACTGCAGATCAGGAGACTGGTGCAGCAGGGCACCTCTGACCTCTGCACCTGCTCTGTGCCCCTGGAGAGCAGGAGACTGGTCCAGCGGGGCTCCTGTGACCTCTGCACATGCTCTGTGCCCCTGGAGAGCAGGAGCCGCAGATCAGGAGACTGGTGCAGCAGGGCACCTGTGACCTCTGAGCCTGTTCTGTGCCCCTGGAGAGCAGGAGCCGTAGATCAGGAGACTGGTGCAGCAGGACACCTGTGACCTCTGAGCCTGTTCTGTGCCCCTGGAGAGCAGGAGCCACAGATCAGGAGACTGGTGCAGCAGGGCTCCTGTGACCTCTGAACCTGTTCTGTGCCCCTGGAGAACAGGAGACTGGTGCAGCAGGGCACCTGTGACCTCTGAGCCTGTTCTGTGCCCCTGGAGAGCAGGAACTGCAGATCAGGAGACTGGTGCAGCAGGGCACAGCTGTACACTATGCTTTTGGCGCAGGGCTCGCTGAAAGGGTGGTCTGATTGGCAGGCCACCATTTCTGAGATGGAATTGTCTGCATTATTTTATGAATCAAAATAAAAATAAAGCCGGGGTTTCTACACCCTTTCCAGATGGCAATTTCTCACATGGGGTATGACTCAGGTAGGACGCAGTCTGGTCACCTTACTAGGTTTTTCTGCTATAAAATGATTTTCCCTGGAGCACTCAAGTTATTCGAGTAGGATATTTGCGCTCCCCTTTGCGCTCCCCTTCCAAGTGCTCATCCCTTCCAAAGTGATCGGCTCTTCTCTTGCATCCGCTCTACTTTGACCTTCCATTGGCTGCTATCTCCAACTTCCATCAGTCCCTATCCCTCTTACTTTCCATCCATTACTCTCTCCACCTTCCGCCCAGATTTCTATCCCTGGATGACGTCACCTCATACAAACATTCATGATGGCGCAAGTAGAAGCGCGTAGATGCATGTGTTGGGTGGAGGTCGCAGTCCAAACATCACTTCACCTTTCAATTTCCCAGTTTTACCCGAACCTCCCTAACTCGCCTTCACTACATATTCCTTCTCTTGCGGTTTGGGGGTCTCTTAAGGACCATGGTGTTTATGGAAGTAGAACTAAGCTGCAAGGTTGAGTAGAAGAACCCGGAAACACTTTGTACCACAGTCTAGTAACAAGATCCAGACCTCATGTCTTTGTAAACCGGTTGCTTCATGGTCTGAAAGTGTGGCATTTCTAAATGTGTGTGCCATCACTCCTGTGGGTTTGGCATGTGGCGCCCTGAGGCGGCCTATGGTCGAAGGTACCGCTGTAATGGTGTAGTTTCCCGCGTCTTCTCCATCCATGCGCGGGCACATACTCTTGCTCGGTCTTCCTGATTACGCTATGTGTGTCCCCTCTGTCCAGCAGGTGTGCTGGCAACTGGAAAGATTATGTCGAATGCATGTTAAATTCTGTTTATGTCACCTTTTCATACAAAGCAGTGCACAAGTGGGTTGAGCGTTGAGTGTATGCCCGATGTTGCCCGATGTTGCCTTGTACATGTATCATCAACTCTTCTTGCAAGCTGAAGGCCAGCTGTGCCTCGTCCATTAGACAGCTGGATCACTGTCCCACGTCTCTCCAATCCTGGGGGTCAAGCATCTACCTGAGGTTCCCCCACACCAAGCTCAGCCTCTCCAGAAACACATTCAAGCCTCGATAGCTGGCATGGACCCCAAAGGGGTTCAAGCCCTCATGAGCAAGTGATGCTTCAAACTTCACATCACCAAGACCACATGGTTTCGCTAACACTCCTTTCCAACATAAACTGTTTCTTCCACCCTGTGACTTCAGGACCATGGTCTGTAGATGGAGGCCGTGTACTTTTCTCTGGTGGCGCTGCATCAGTCCTCACCGCACCCAAAGCAGTGCAAAGAACCACTCACTAAAATTCACCTGCTTCTCTCCAATATTCACAAAGCTTCACTGCCTGCACAACCCAGCCCTGATCATCTTTAAAGCAGCCTGTATTACATTCAAGACTATACCATCTGGAGCACTGCCTTGCCTCGCCGAAAGGCTTGCCATGGCTGGGGGCCAGCGCAGCTCCAGAAGCAGAATTAACGTGACACAAATACCTGGGAGAAGTTACTAGTAAACAGGCCTTCTCCTGTAATCCACTGGTTCTGCGGAACAACAGCCCACCAGACACCTGTACAACATCCATGCCCCGGAAAGAGTGGCTATTCAGGCAGGTCCTCCTGGAGCAGCTAGACCGGCCCATGCCCACTTGTCATTTTTGGACACTGCTATAATTAAGCCATAACCACCAGTTCCATGGGTTAACCAAGGGTCCCGGTGCCGCTGCCACCCGTTCCAGCCCATGGAACGGGTAGTTATGGCTATTAGCACCCCGGGTTTGTATTGCAGTAACCTGGGGTGCTAAGACCGATGTATTTTGTTTCGTGGTATCCCTTTCATTGAAACAAAATACTTTCTTAAGATGGCCGCCATGGATCAGAAAGGCCCCTCTTCTATTTCCATGGCGGCCGGGAGGGACACAGAGTGGCAGCAGCGGGCGGCGCCGCCGCTGAAGCAATAAGGTAAATCAGGCTGAGAGTGGGTGGCGAGAAATAGAAATGAAGGGAAAGGAGACTGGGGGGGTGAAGGTGGGCCGGGAGATGCAGCCATCATGTTGCTTGAAACGTGGGCTTGCATTGGTAGATTCAGCCTGCGATCCAAGCAACCTGATTGGTTGGTCCACCCGCCCCGGGTACTAATGTGTTGTTGTTCTTGTAAAGCTTGTATTTAGCCGTCCACTGTGCTTCCAAGCTAGGTTTTCTCCATATAAATATAACATATATACCTACAAACTGTAAACTCTCGTGATGTGAGATACCCTGCTTGCTTTTGTGTCTCCTCCTAAACTCGTGTGGGAAGAGTGAATTTGCTCTGTTTCTGTTTCTACATAATCCTTGATGCAACACGCTGAAAAATGGAGGCCACGTGGCCATTCACCCTCCTCTGGTAAATTGTCATTCTCAATTGGTGACTAGACGGGGCCCAACAGGGAAGGAGTGGGCATTGGCAGAGTGCGCTGCTAGAGGATCACGCAGCTCATCCACCAATCACACACTGGGTAAGCTAGGGGCTGGGGACTCAGAAAGCAGTGTTTCCTCTATTTCCATTACTTCAATCTTTGGCGCCTGTGTGCGTTAGTGTGCGCAGAGGTTATATCCAACTCCCTCAGCCTCTCAGCTATCATCCTGCCCATTGCAGCCTATGACCAATGAGGCTGGACAATAGGACAAAGGACCATAGCATCAGCTGGCGAGCATTGGAACCATATGCATTCTGCTTTACTGTTCTCAAGGATGAAACTTTAGTTGAACTAGGCTATTTCTTTAGGGGTTACTTTGGAAATAGTTAGCTTTTATCTACTGTATTTGTTTTTCTTGCTCTTATAGATTATATAAGTTCCATAAAGCACACTGGTATCAGCATAGAAGCTTTGTGCTGCCGTTATTTGCAAATATGCCTGTTCTGAATTTCTCTCCACCCCAGAAATGCCTGAAATGTGCCCATTTAGGGTGGCCTGAGACACCCATTCCTTTGCTACCAGCTGGCCCACATTCAGAGAAATGACAAGGGGCTGATCACCTACCCTGTCTGCAGCCCCACGTACTTCTTGGGTTGCCTACTCTTGAGGCGGGAGGCGCGACTGCGCAAATGTGTCCCAGTGGATAGCTGTCAAGTTAAGCAGGTGCCACAGACATGGGGGACACCTGTTAAGATGGATTTCTGAACTCTGACATGGAGGGGCAGAGGTTCAGAAGGCCAGCCTAGTTTCTTGGAACAGGGTAACCTCTGGACAAGCCAGACCAATCAGGGTAGCGATGGCGGCGGTCAAGACTAAGTCTCAAGAGGGGTGAGGGTGACTGAAAGACCTCAATGAGCACACAAAGCAAGGACACTTACAAATTACTTCAGACAGGTGTTATATTTGTAACATCGACCATAGCAAAGAATCACAATAATACGAAAGTAAACCAACACATCACAATCAATACAATATATATACAAGACCGTGGGGTCTAAGGAGTTATGAGCAAGTAATATGTAGACCACCTAGATGGGGAGGAAAGCAGGCAGTGCAAGTAATCATTAGACCCAGTTCGACATCTGAAATACACCTAACTAGGAGGAAGTCCGAACCCTACGAAGAGAGGAGCCTTATGCTCAAAAGTACCTGCACGCGCTGGTGCCAATGGACAAAAGAGGGCCTCTTCGAGGATATGAGGCAGTTCAGGAAGGTGAATGAAGCGATGCAGAACAAGTCCCCACTACTCAAGCAAGGCCTCCACTTGTGGGCAGAGGAAGGGTGAGAGTGTGCGGGATAGAGTCGCTATTTCGCAACAGCGGTAGAAAAGCAACAGGCTCCTGCACGAGGGGCCACCGGTTGGGTTATGGACTACTCACCGGTCCCCGGCGCAGGCAGACCCCGACTTCTCCAGTTCAGTTCACGTTGCTGGCAGGTTCAGGTGCGATGATCAGGACGTCTCGACACCGTGTAGATTCTGCGTAGCAGGATGCAGGGTCGAGGGTGTCCCAAATGCAGCGGACGTGCACAGGTTGTTACCGCAGCAGGGCAACACGGCAACCACGTTTACTCTGGTCCGGGCGCACTCGTCTCACTTCAGACTTGGGAATGCCAAGTGTACAAAATTCAGTGTGAGGGTGTCGTGGACGCAGAGCAAGCAGTAGACCAAGTTTCGAGGGCTTCCCTGAAACGGCAGCAGTGACAGAGCAAAGTGTCCTGCATAAGCTGGTCAGCCCACTGGTTGGCCCAGGGACACTTCCGAAGAGTCTTACTTGCAGGGTTTGGTGAAGGTGCCGAGAATAGTTGATCCCACTATTCCAATGGGTCGAAGCGTCTTCGCAGACCTTCTAGGACGATCAGAGGCAGAGGGGTCCCACAGGACGACAGCAGGCTCAGGGTGCCAAACCTTCCAGCGGGTCACCAGCAGTTCCTCGACTCAGCTTCTTGTTGCACGATACTTGGCTCCTTATCCCTTGTTCGGTGTGAACTCAGGAGATCGACATGGTAGTGGTGTTTTCGGCCTCTTCTTATCCAAAGTTCCCTTCACGCCAAAACGGAGAGGACCCAATGGGAGATCTGCTCACAAACACTCACACCATACATGGACCTATCACGGACTACGGTGGTCCCAGGCATTCAGGACACTCCAGACTCTCTGGCACCCAGGATGTGTATTGGGAACAGACATCCCAGCCCACATCCTGGAGGCGCACACACAAGGCACGCAGAAGCTCGTGAAAGCATTGGGTTTCGCGGGAAAGTGCATGACCAAATAAGGACGGACCCGGGTCGGCTCGACCTGGGGAAGGTGAAGGGGCAAGATGGCCGAAGGACAGGACAAAGAACCTCGTGCCATTTTGGAGCCAGGCCACTCATTTGTGCCAAACGCAGCAAGCGCAGATAACATGGCAAAAAAGGGTTCAAAACACAAGAGAAACGATAGCCGCCACCAGTCCTGTCCGTGACACACTTGCACAGTTCATAATAAGTCCAGCAAGAGTTTCTAGGGCCTTTGGAATGACTAGAGACCCAAGAGCGCGGTAAAGTAAGTTACAGTGCACTCTTGTTTCATGTTACACAAAAGCTGCAACATGAGGAAAGGACTAAGGGAAACGAAGTCTCCCAGTACTGACTGTCTTAAGGGCATGTCAGTTTCCCCATAAGAATTGAGCGAAAGCCCAGAAGAGTGCGGCAGAAGGCTGCGCTTCTCTGGCAAAGTCTAGATCAGGGTGTAAAGCGACAGCAAAAACTTTGGGGGTTGCCATATGGAGGGAAAATTACATAAAATAATGAAATCTTTCCTAACAACAGCCCATACTTCACAAGATCAAATCCTGAGTTAGGGCTGGCTCAGGCATTCCGCTTCAGAGGTTGATAAATGGAATACCATTAAATTGGGTAATAACAACACTTGCTATTCCAACGCATCTGGATAGAGGTGCCAACACTATGCCGCAAGACCTGGACGGAGACGCGGATCTGTGCTCCAGTGCCGAACCAATAGCTACAAATCCTTATCCAACCCTTCTAGACGCCAGGAACCAACCATACCACACTCTGTGTCCATCTGTGGCCAGGAGCCAAGGCTCCATTGCATCTGGAAGGATATCCTCACCTGCAAGACGTCACTAGAGCTTACAAATTCAACAGCAAAGCCTCATCGAAGGTCATAAACGTTTATACTAATGCTCAGCCAATGAGAGACCAAAGGTCCCAAATGCACACCCAAAGACTCTGGTAAAAGTCCCTAACTGTAACTGTGGGACCCCTGCGAGGAGGTAATGGTACAATCCCAAGCACACTTCAGCGGAGCAACAGGCAGGTCCCCTTATTCTATAGGCCAGGGGTCTGCAAGCTGCAGCTGTCCAAATGTGTTGGACTGCAACTTCCAGGATCCTTTGCCTTTGAAAATGCTGTGTTTTGCTTTTGGGAATTGTAGTGTTTAACATCTGGAAGCCAAAGGCCCCAATGTGTCTCAAATGTTGAATTGATTTGTATTATTTTCCTCTGATTCTCAACTGCAAATGTTTCTTCAAAAAAATCTCTGTTTGCAGTACACTATTAATGTCATGTTTTCCATTTCTATTTCTATTTGTATGTAACCAGATGGTAACTATGCTGTACTCCCAAGTAACGCACCCAGATACCTTTGGGTTAGGTGCGCTATATAAATAAACAAAGAAATAAAAAAAATATGAAAGCTGTGCAATCATAAGAATGTTAACACTATGAAAACCTTAAAACACTGTAGTTATTAAGAAAAACAATCATGTTTCTAATCCCTTGTTGGGGGTAATACATTCATGCTTCAGCTAATGAACTAATATAGAGGTGCCCCACAGAGGCCATTAAGCCACACACGGTGCCCCGACAGAGATGACCAACCGAACCCCCAAAGCCCAGGCCATGACATGCCTGCTGCTAACTAAAGGTTCTGGGCTGCCTGCCCTGACTGGACATGCCTCACACGCCTTCCTGGAAACCAGAGCACCTGCTCGTCTCTCTTCATCATCCTTTCTTCCTCCGTCTGGTGCTGATGCTTCTACTTTTCCGGCTCATGCCTATCCCGCTTCCACTCCTAGCCAGCCCCTTCCTTCACATTTAATTCCTACGGTCTTCCCACTCCTCCTTCACCATCGTAGCTTTCTTTTCAATGCTTCCCTTCATCCATCTTCCAGCCATTCTTTAAGCCTACTCATGATCCCTCTCTCCTCTCTAATTGCAGGCCCATCTCTCCCTCCCTATCTTTCAAAGCTGTGTGTGTGAATTGTCTATTCTCAGGTCTCTACCTATCTTAACCTCCACTCTCTCCTTCCTCGCTCCTGATCTGGCATTCGCCGTTGTCCCTCTACCGAGACTGTGCTCCTTTCTGTACTAATTCACTCCTATCGGCTCGTTATTGTAATGGGCTATTTATAACGTGCTTAATACCCAGAGGTTTCTAAGCGCGGACCCAGGAATCGAACTTGTGTTGCTCCGCATCGTCTCGCTCCCAAGATGAGCTTGTTGCCCCTGAGCTATCCTCCCGAGACAAAACATCTATGAAAGATATTCTCCTCTCCTGGTACTTCTAGATCTCTCGGCAGCCTTTGATACTGTCGACCACTCTCTTCTACTCTCACTGCTGGCTTCTCTTGCTTTCAAAAGCTCTGTTCTGAATGGGTTCAGTTCCTATCTCCATAATCAGTGCCTTAAATGGGCTGGTCCTACCCGGCCCTCAGTACCTGCACTTGTTATGTTTGAGCATTTGAGTACCTGCACTTCTCAATGCCTGAAAGAGAGTACCAGTACCCAACTATGGGGCGAGGTGAAAAGGAAACCTTTTCATTTCACTGTATCGCCGCTTAAAGGACTGGGCTCCTGCAGCCTTCGCTGGGGAAAGCAGAACCCTCCCTCCTCCTCTCTCCCGCACACACAGTGCCCGCACCCGCAGTGCCCATACTGTCTCCTTCAGGGCCCACCCGGCAGAGCAAAAGGAGAGACACGCATGCATCTACGGTGCTCGCAGCACATGTGTGGAACACTGTTGGGCTGCGCCTGTTCCCATTGGTGTCCTTCGATGGAGCTGGGATTGATCTGGATGGCCGGGGAAATGACTTCTTAAAGATGTTTCTTTGCTATTAGCAGCGCCCATTCTAATATGCAGATGTTTAAGCGATTGGAGTTGTGATCAAACGTTTTCGAGTGAAAACTCACAAACAGCTCCAGTTACCTACCCAATGTGTTACTAGACAAGGGCAGCGAGCTATAAGAAAGCTCCCCTTCGAAAGCTTCTTTTACAGGTAGGATACCTGCTAGTTTGAGATGCAAAAATAAAGCAAGTCTCATTTAATGGAGACATTCAATCTTTCTTAACAAAATGCATGACAACAAACTGGAAGTGTGTGTGGAAGGATCTCCGATACACTGCTTTACCAAAGTGGGTGCTCCTTGGCACATAATTTAATCTCACTCCAGTGAGGCTCGCTCGCTCAGGCATGGACCCCTCTGGTTCTGCCAATGATTGCACATGACCTGGTTCCTTTGCCGATCCTCAAGGGCTGCCTTCTGGATCAGCTTGGCAACCCGAACCCTCTGATGCTTGCAGGCTCCGTGCCCTTATTAGCCTGGGTTTCCATTGATGGCATGGGGGAACGTATAGATTGTTTAGAAAGACCCTCTGGGCCCCACCTGTTCCTGATGAACACCAGGCTGCTAGGGTCATGGAATCTGCTAGAATCAAGGAGTTAGGGCTGCTTGTGTGATTCATGAGTCCGGACATGAACACCGGGCAAAGGACTCGAGCCATCGAACCAGACGGACCATGACTGAGAAGGCCCTGGCTAGTGGGTCCAAAGAGATGGGGAACATGTAAAGTGGACAAGGTCGATGACTCTGACCACTGGTCCTGGCCACTGGTCCTGGCCACTGGCCTGGCCACTGGTCCTGGCCACTGGACCTGGCCACTGGCCTGGTCGTGTTTTAAAATGTAGAGTGGGCACGAACAAAGTGGGCGTGAAAGACATGTATAGTTTTGGGGGACATATACACTAGTGGGGCACATAAATACTATGGTGTAGCAAAACCCTTCAAAATCACTAAAAACCTTTAGTTAAACTGTAGTTAAGTTGACCCGATTTATCACAACAGAACCCCTGAAATTCAGCAGCTGTGGGATGTCACAACCAGCTTAACTCGCCGCGTTCCCCTTGCAAAGTACATGAGCACATACATGTTATAAGAGAAGGCATTCCCAGTGACATTCAAAATGGCAGTATGGGGGACATGGCATTATGGGGGACATCAATGGGAGCGCCCCGAGTTAAGCTGGTCATAACTTCCCACATCTGATGAATTTCAAGGGTTCTCTTGCGTTAATCTGCTTAAATTAACTGCACATTAACTAAAGTATTTTCATTGTTATATATATTCGGGTAGTGGTTGCTGCTTTGTAGTTACGGATTTTGACGAAATTCAGAGCTTGTCACAGGCCCCCTCAAACTGGAACATTTTGGAAAAGATTTGTTTAAAAATTGAAAACTTAATTAAGAAAACAAGAAAATACAGTTTACAGCCTCCTCGCATTCAATTTCCCGTAGAGAAAAAGTGACATTTTTTCAACAGCCATAGCACGAAGTCCATTGGCCATTTTTGGACCAAATAAACAACTTGGGCACAAAGCGTTGACTTAATTTCCTTGACTGGTTTGGGGTAAATCTGTCCAGTAGTTCTTAAAATATTCGACAGAGGAGGGGGTGCCTCCTGCTTCCCAAAACATGGTGCTTTGCAGCAGAGAGCCTTTTCAAAAATGAGAAGCTGTAATTTTATTTTTTTGCTTGATGCGAGCAATTGCTGCGGCAATACCTGCAGAAGGCGAAATGAAAAAAGCTCTGAAAGTTATTCGGTGGAGGAAAAAGGGTTCCATCACAACAGGCTACAGGTGAGGGTGGGGACTCCATATGAGTTTGGGGGTTGGGGTGGTCTGGGGGAGCCAGTTATGGACAAAGATGACTTTTTGATTTTAGAGCATTTTTCGGCGTCGCGAAGGGGGGGGGGATTGGGGGCAGGGGAAGGTGTTATCCCGGGGGAATCTTGCGGCATTACCGCATCCATTTTTGGCCGTTTTTATTTTTACATGATTGTGGGCTATGGCACAACATGATGCCACCGCAGGAATAGGGAGAGAGAAAAAAATATGTATATTCTGCAGAGATCACAAATACCAGGCAGGGGGAATGGGCTAGGCTCCGCAGAAACTATAGTGTAACAAAACACTTGAAATTCTGAGAAAAAACCTCACTTAAGAGAGAGTTCCGCTGATTAAATTTAATGAAAAAAAAACTTTGAGGTTGACTGACTATGGAAAGTGATGACTCGGCATCCTGCACGTGAGCTCATGAATAATGACAGAAGGGTTTTACGATGCCATGCAACATGACATCATGAGGGACCGCCAAGGAGGGACGCGGAGTTAAGCTGGTCATCGCTTCCCACATTGGCTGAAGTTCAAGGGTTTTGTCGAGTTAGATCTGATCATCTAAAGTCTCTTAGCTATGCATTTAATAACGGCTTATGAAGATACGTACACGTGGGAATGGAAGTTATACAATGCTATAATATAGCGTATATTGTCATGTTGGACTTTCTGTGTCTGGTAGATGGCGCTTAGTAATCGATTGCATTGGAGCACAGCTATTAGGGAGATGGAATATGAGGAGGGACACAGGTGTTTTTGTTATATACCCACACATTGACTGCCCATTGCCATACTAATCCCTATGGCCCCCCTCACCGAAAGCACATCCTCCTGAGATCTCTTTGAGCTAGATTTATCAAGAAGTAACATCAAACATGGTCAAAGTGCCTGCCAGTGCTATTTCGAAGCAGTCTACTGGCTTAATCAGAGCTTATAATGGGCTACTAGTGTAATAAAATAATAGTGTTATAAAAACAAGCCTTGGCAAAGCCAACAGGTTTGGCTTGTTTTTAGGTATTACACAAGCGTTTGCCAGGCACTTCTATTTTATGCCCAGGCACAATGACCATTTTGCCGCTATCGATAATGGCCAGTTCGAGCCATTACGGCAGAGCCTGGCAAACGCATATCCAGTGTCTTCACAAAAGCCCAAACTATTGGCGTTGCCAATGCTTGTTTTGTTTGCATTGGCAGTGCTGTTTAGAGTAAAGAAAGAGCATGGCATTTTTGTGCCGATGTAATGAGATGTACACCCCCTGTTTGTATGTTAATTGCACTGTGCCATTGCTTGCTGAAGCTGCCCTTTCCCCCTCTTTTAGTCAACACATTACCCTTGGGTTGAATTTAAAATGGAGGCTGGTGGCAATGTGTTTAAATCCTACCACCGCGTTTACACATTTTATATCACGTGACGCAGTCCCTTGTGGGGAAGAGGATACCATGGGCAGTTGGAGAGTTGGTGGGGATTGCAGGAGCCAGTTACGGGTAGAAACATTTTGGTCTATCGGAGGAATACCGGGGGAATCTCGCAAGATTACTGTGACAATGTCGCAAGACACATTCTGCGTCACACGAACCGAAGAGTCATAGGGAGTAATTGGAGAACATTAGGAGGGGGGGAATTGAGGAGAGTGGGGGGACCAAGAAAAAGGGGGGCACATGTTGAGTGCCCGTGAGGGCGAAGATGGCTTTTTATATTTCTAGTGTTTTTCTGCTTATCAGGGGATACCGGGCGAATCTCACAGCACTACCGGGTCAGTTTTAGATCGTTTTTTGGTTTATCAGGGGAATACCGGGGGATTCTCACAGCACTACTGGGTCAGTTTTAGACCGGTTTTTGGTTTATCGGGGGAATACCGGTCGAATCTCACAGCACTACCGGGTCAGTTTTAGACCGTTTTCGGTTTATCGGTGGAGTACCGGGGGAATCTCACAGCACTACCGGGTCAGTTTTAGACCGTTTATCGGTTTATCGGGGGAATCTCACAGCATTACCGGGTCAGTTTTAGACCGTTTTTCGGTTTATCGGGGGAATACCGGGGGAATCTCACAACACTACAGGGTCAGTTTTAGATGGTTTTTCAGTTTATCGGGGGAATACCAGGGGAATCTCGCAGCATTACCGGGTCAGTTTTAGACAGTTTTCCGGTTTATCGGGGGAATACCAGGGGAATCTCGCAGCATGCCGGGTCAGTTTTAGACAGTTTTCCGGTTTATCGGGGGAATACCAGGGGAATCTCGCAGCATGCCGGGTCAGTTTTAGACAGTTTTCCGGTTTATCGGGGGAATACCAGGGGAATCTCGCAGCATGCCGGGTCAGTTTTAGACAGTTTTCCGGTTTATCGGGGGAATACCAGGGGAATCTCGCAGCATGCCGGGTCAGTTTTAGACAGTTTTCCGGTTTATCGGGGGAATACCAGGGGAATCTCGCAGCATGCCGGGTCAGTTTTAGACAGTTTTCCGGTTTATCGGGGGAATACCAGGGGAATCTCGCAGCATGCCGGGTCAGTTTTAGACAGTTTTCCGGTTTATCGGGGGAATACCAGGGGAATCTCGCAGCATGCCGGGTCAGTTTTAGACAGTTTTCCGGTTTATCGGGGGAATACCATGGGAATCTCGCAGCATGCCGGGTCAGTTTTAGACAGTTTTCCGGTTTATCGGGGGAATACCAGGGGAATCTCGCAGCATGCCGGGTCAGTTTTAGACAGTTTTTCTCCATTATCGAGGGATTTGGCATCACGCTACATACACTGCGCGTACGTGCGCTGCGTGCGATTGCTCCGTAGCGCTGCAGCAGTTAGCCGCGCTCTCCAGATGTGATGTAACCATGGGTTGCTTGTTTAAATTAAGACTTTGACTTGGCCCTTGTGCAAAACGGGCTGCCTTGGCATCTTTTTCTGCCGTCCGCCTGAGAGTGGACGTTATGTATATATGTGTATATATAGAAATAGATGATTACCGGTTCGGCAGCCGTGACCCTGCAGTTATGGCTACGCTGCACCCTCCACGGAAAGAGGACTTTTGGGGGTGTCTTATAACTTTGGAACCGTTTCATGAGTCTGCACAAACTGTCCAAAGAAATTATAGACCCAACTTTCATTCGGAACTGGCTGTGTGGCTTCCTAAAGGGAGGGGCGAGGGGGGCGTAAAGTCCTAGGGGGACCCAAAGCGCAGGGTTCCCATTCATTCGCCACAGAGGAATGTTTGCTTGGGCCTAGAGCCCAGCCACTAGCCAGGGGGATGTCAAACCTCTGGCGAGCAGCTGTCTGCTCGTAAAGGCCTGCGCATCTGTCCAGTCCAGCGGTTGCAAGGAGGGCAGTCATGAATTAGTGATATTAGGGCCCGGTCCACAAACTTAATTCAGTTCATTTGCATTCACGGTGGGGGGGGGGATAGTACAGCATCTTTTAAATGGCTTCGGTTGAGGGTCTCAGTCGCCGAACTTGCTCTTCAAAACCTTTTCAAAGCTCAGAGGGGCATATTGCAGCCTGCTGGGTCACCCCCCCCCCCCCAAACCCTTGCGAAGGCGAGGGAGGCATCCCACGGGGTCCCCTGTATGCAATGAACCCGGGCTTTGACCCCCAACTTGCCCGCACTAGAGCACGTTTGAAAAATGTCATATTGCAGCGCCATGGGCCGTCCCAGGCGCTAGGCAAGCTGGCAGAGAGCGCAGAGGGGTGCAATGTGTTCTCAGAGGGCAGAGAAGCATGGTGCCATTTTAGCGTGGTCCCCGAACCCGGATCGGTGAACTTTTCTGAGCTCTAATCAAGTCTATGCAAAAAGGACGAGTCCTTAGCAGTTAAGCGGTTGAAGGGGGCCTATTTCAGCCCCTGGCCTTCGCCCAGTATTGGGGGCGTTACCAAAGGCCGCCGCCGCAGGCCAAGCTGCCAGTGGCCCTCATACCAGAACAAGTGGTCAAGTGGGAGTGAGTTGCTACTGGTCCTGTGCACAGGTGGGGCCCACTGGCCACAGTGAGTGTGTTGGTGGGGGCTTGGGGCATGGCCAAAGGCCTTCTCCTGCCTGAGTTGGGGCTCAGCAGCCATGCCCTTTGGGATCTCAGTCAAATCACAGAACTGTAGTGAAACACCTGTGTAAAAGGGACATAATACCAGCGCGCTGTGCTGGCCAGCTTGCAGTCAGAGGCGTCAGCTCACTTGCGTCGTGTGTCGCACACACATCTTAGTAACAGTAACTCAACCCACCGAGCTACCTTTCCAGGTGTGTGCCTCACTCGTTCTCAGAATGCAGCATCGAATGGGGATCCAACATCGATCTTGAGGGGTATAGAGGCGAAGCTGAATTATTCTAAAGTTCAGACATGGACCCCTCTGAAATACGACGGAATAAGGGGGGAGGCGGTGTAGAGAGAGAAAGGGTGAGGGTGAGTAGATCCATACCAGAGTGTAGGGGAGAATAGATGGGGAAAGAAGTAGAAGCGAGGAGAGGAAAGAAGGGCAGGGCACAGAGACGCACAGGCGTGGGCACAGTGTGGACCATTCACACACATGTCAGCGGTGCGGCTTGAGCCAGCTTCGAGGCACTGGCACCTCCCAGGGAAGTGCTGCCACGGCTGTCCACGTGATTGGCCTGGTGGAGGGTGGGGCATGCGCCCGACCTTCCGCCTCTCAGCCTCTCGCTGCTCCTCTCCAGCAGCCCGCCACGAGGCACGTTCACATTGTCATCAGCTGTGCGCGTGTGCGCGTTGTGCTGCGAGGCCCACAGCGCCGCGATGCTGCGCCGTGTCCATGCGTGCAGAGGGCCGTCGCCTTTGCGGGATTCCCACCTGCACACGTGAAACAGGCAGAGAGAGACCTTCTGGAGACTTGCACCCCGCACATATGCCCATGCTGACCAGCCCCCACTGTACCCCCCGCCACCACAGGAACTCAGACGCCACGTGCTTGGTGGTACTCGTGTCTCTAAGCCTCTCCCTATGCTCCCCACTATGCGCTGCTGCTCAGTGGCAAACAAGTCTCCCCGTATCCGGGAAATCCATTTGCACCCTTCAAGGGTTTCTGAACCCGATGTTACACGTTGTGGAAGCCGGGTTCCTACGCACCACTTTTTTTTAGCGGTAATAGACTTACTGCCAGTTTTACCACACAGGATTCCCCTCTACCACGTATCTGGGAGTAGGCCCCCCTCTCTGCTGCCAAAAATCATTGCATTGACTGCGCTGGATTTACCGCTCGCGGTAAATCCAGCAAAATCCCCATGGAGTTAGTTCTGTGGAGTAATGCTTTCTCATCACCGCCCAAAATCCTGCGGTAAATCCCCGGGAGTAAGTGCAGAGGCGCATTTAGCACTCAGACGACGGACAAACAGCGAGCGGCCCTGCCATGTCCTGCCCTGCAACCTTCCCAATCTCCTCACATGATATGATATTTATAACGCGCCAGCACTCACGTGCTGTGGCGCGACCTCAGCCCCAACACACATACCCTCATCCCTCCTTGCTGTGGCGCGACCTCAGCCCCAACACACATACCCTCATCCCTCCTTGCTGTGGCGCGACCTCAGCCCCAACACACATACCCTCATCCCTCCTTGCTGTGGCGCGACCTCAGCCCCAACACACATACCCTCATCCCTCCTTGCTGGCAGTCGACCTCAGCCCCAACACACATACCATCATCCCTCCTTGCTGGCAGTCGACCTCAGCCCCAACACACATACCCTCATCCCTCCTTGCTGTGGCGCGACCTCAGCCCCAACACACATACCCTCATCCCTCCTTGCTGTGGCGCGACCTCAGCCCCAACACACATACCCTCATCCCTCCTTGCTGTGGCGCGACCTCAGCCCCAACACACATACCCTCATCCCTCCTTGCTGTGGCGCGACCTCAGCCCCAACACACATACCCTCATCCCTCCTTGCTGTGGCGCGACCTCAGCCCCAACACACATACCCTCATCCCTCCTTGCTGTGGCGCGACCTCAGCCCCAACACACATACCCTCATCCCTCCTTGCTGGCAGTCGACCTCAGCCCCAACACACATACCCTCATTCCTCCTTGCTGGCAGTCGACCTCAGCCCCAACACACATACCCTCATCCCTCCTTGCTGTGGCGCGACCTCAGCCCCAACACACATACCCTCATCCCTCCTTGCTGTGGCGCGACCTCAGCCCCAACACACATACCCTCATCCCTCCTTGCTGTGGCGCGACCTCAGCCCCAACACACATACCCTCATCCCTCCTTGCTGGCAGTCGACCTCAGCCCCAACACACATACCCTCATCCCTCCTTGCTGTGGCGCGACCTCAGCCCCAACACACATACCCTCATCCCTCCTTGCTGGCAGTCGACCTCAGCCCCAACACACATACCCTCATCCCTCCTTGCTGTGGCGCGACCTCAGCCCCAACACACATACCCTCATCCCTCCTTGCTGGCAGTCGACCTCAGCCCCAACACACATACCCTCATCCCTCCTTGCTGTGGCGCGACCTCAGCCCCAACACACATACCCTCATCCCTCCTTGCTGTGGCGCGACCTCAGCCCCAACACACATACCCTCATCCCTCCTTGCTGTGGCGCGACCTCAGCCCCAACACACATACCCTCATCCCTCCTTGCTGGCAGTCGACCTCAGCCCCAACACACATACCCTCATCCCTCCTTGCTGTGGCGCGACCTCAGCCCCAACACACATACACTCATCCCTCCTTGCTGGCAGTCGACCTCAGCCCCAACACACATACCCTCATCCCTCCTTGCTGTGGCGCGACCTCAGCCCCAACACACATACCCTCATCCCTCCTTGCTGTGGCGCGACCTCAGCCCCAACACACATACCCTCATCCCTCCTTGCTGTGGCGCGACCTCAGCCCCAACACACATACCCTCATCCCTCCTTGCTGTGGCGCGACCTCAGCCCCAACACACATACCCTCATCCCTCCTTGCTGGCAGTCGACCTCAGCCCCAACACACATACCCTCATCCCTCCTTGCTGTGGCGCGACCTCAGCCCCAACACACATACCCTCATCCCTCCTTGCTGTGGCGCGACCTCAGCCCCAACACACATACCCTCATCCCTCCTTGCTGTGGCGCGACCTCAGCCCCAACACACATACCCTCATCCCTCCTTGCTGGCAGTCGACCTCAGCCCCAACACACATACCCTCATCCCTCCTTGCTGTGGCGCGACCTCAGCCCCAACACACATACCCTCATCCCTCCTTGCTGTGGCGCGACCTCAGCCCCAACACACATACCCTCATCCCTCCTTGCTGGCAGTCGACCTCAGCCCCAACACACATACCCTCATCCCTCCTTGCTGTGGCGCGACCTCAGCCCCAACACACATACCCTCATCCCTCCTTGCTGTGGCGCGACCTCAGCCCCAACACACATACCCTCATCCCTCCTTGCTGGCAGTCGACCTCAGCCCCAACACACATACCCTCATCCCTCCTTGCTGGCAGTCGACCTCAGCCCCAACACACATACCCTCATCCCTCCTTGCTGTGGCGCGACCTCAGCCCCAACACACATACCCTCATCCCTCCTTGCTGTGGCGCGACCTCAGCCCCAACACACATACCCTCATCCCTCCTTGCTGGCAGTCGACCTCAGCCCCAACACACATACCCTCATCCCTCCTTGCTGTGGCGCGACCTCAGCCCCAACACACATACCCTCATCCCTCCTTGCTGTGGCGCGACCTCAGCCCCAACACACATACCCTCATCCCTCCTTGCTGGCAGTCGACCTCAGCCCCAACACACATACCCTCATCCCTCCTTGCTGTGGCGCGACCTCAGCCCCAACACACATACCCTCATCCCTCCTTGCTGTGGCGCGACCTCAGCCCCAACACACATACCCTCATCCCTCCTTGCTGGCAGTCGACCTCAGCCCCAACACACATACCCTCATCCCTCCTTGCTGGCAGTCGACCTCAGCCCCAACACACATACCCTCATCCCTCCTTGCTGTGGCGCGACCTCAGCCCCAACACACATACCCTCATCCCTCCTTGCTGGCAGTCGACCTCAGCCCCAACACACATACCCTCATCCCTCCTTGCTGGCAGTCGACCTCAGCCCCAACACACATACCCTCATCCCTCCTTGCTGTGGCGCGACCTCAGCCCCAACACACATACCCTCATCCCTCCTTGCTGGCAGTCGACCTCAGCCCCAACACACATACCCTCATCCCTCCTTGCTGTGGCGCGACCTCAGCCCCAACACACATACCCTCATCCCTCCTTGCTGTGGCGCGACCTCAGCCCCAACACACATACCCTCATCCCTCCTTGCTGTGGCGCGACCTCAGCCCCAACACACATACCCTCATCCCTCCTTGCTGTGGCGCGACCACAGCCCCAACACACATACCCTCATCCCTCCTTGCTGGCAGTCGACCTCAGCCCCAACACACATACCCTCATCCCTCCTTGCTGTGGCGCGACCTCAGCCCCAACACACATACCCTCATCCCTCCTTGCTGTGGCGCGACCTCAGCCCCAACACACATACCCTCATCTCTCCTTGCTGTGGCGCGACCTCAGCCCCAACACACATACCCTCATCCCTCCTTGCTGTGGCGCGACCTCAGCCCCAACACACATACCCTCATCCCTCCTTGCTGGCAGTCGACCTCAGCCCCAACACACATACCCTCATCCCTCCTTGCTGTGGCGCGACCTCAGCCCCAACACACATACCCTCATCCCTCCTTGCTGTGGCGCGACCTCAGCCCCAACACACATACCCTCATCCCTCCTTGCTGGCAGTCGACCTCAGCCCCAACACACATACCCTCATCCCTCCTTGCTGTGGCGCGACCTCAGCCCCAACACACATACCCTCATCCCTCCTTGCTGTGGCGCGACCTCAGCCCCAACACACATACCCTCATCCCTCCTTGCTGTGGCGCGACCTCAGCCCCAACACACATACCCTCATCCCTCCTTGCTGGCAGTCGACCTCAGCCCCAACACACATACCCTCATCCCTCCTTGCTGTGGCGCGACCTCAGCCCCAACACACATACCCTCATCCCTCCTTGCTGGCAGTCGACCTCAGCCCCAACACACATACCCTCATCCCTCCTTGCTGGCAGTCGACCTCAGCCCCAACACACATACCCTCATCCCTCCTTGCTGGCAGTCGACCTCAGCCCCAACACACATACCCTCATCCCTCCTTGCTGTGGCGCGACCTCAGCCCCAACACACATACCCTCATCCCTCCTTGCTGTGGCGCGACCTCAGCCCCAACACACATACCCTCATCCCTCCTTGCTGTGGCGCGACCTCAGCCCCAACACACATACCCTCATCCCTCCTTGCTGTGGCGCGACCTCAGCCCCAACACACATACCCTCATCCCTCCTTGCTGGCAGTCGACCTCAGCCCCAACACACATACCCTCATCCCTCCTTGCTGTGGCGCGACCTCAGCCCCAACACACATACCCTCATCCCTCCTTGCTGTGGCGCGACCTCAGCCCCAACACACATACCCTCATCCCTCCTTGCTGTGGCGCGACCTCAGCCCCAACACACATACCCTCATCCCTCCTTGCTGGCAGTCGACCTCAGCCCCAACACACATACCCTCATCCCTCCTTGCTGTGGCGCGACCTCAGCCCCAACACACATACCCTCATCCCTCCTTGCTGTGGCGCGACCTCAGCCCCAACACACATACCCTCATCCCTCCTTGCTGTGGCGCGACCTCAGCCCCAACACACATACCCTCATCCCTCCTTGCTGGCAGTCGACCTCAGCCCCAACACACATACCCTCATCCCTCCTTGCTGTGGCGCGACCTCAGCCCCAACACACATACCCTCATCCCTCCTTGCTGGCAGTCGACCTCAGACCCAACACACATACCCTCATCCCTCCTTGCTGGCAGTCGACCTCAGCCCCAACACACATACCCTCATCCCTCCTTGCTGGCAGTCGACCTCAGCCCCAACACACATACCCTCATCCCTCCTTGCTGTGGCGCGACCTCAGCCCCAACACACATACCCTCATCCCTCCTTGCTGTGGCGCGACCTCAGCCCCAACACACATACCCTCATCCCTCCTTGCTGTGGCGCGACCTCAGCCCCAACACACATACCCTCATCCCTCCTTGCTGTGGCGCGACCTCAGCCCCAACACACATACCCTCATCCCTCCTTGCTGGCAGTCGACCTCAGCCCCAACACACATACCCTCATCCCTCCTTGCTGTGGCGCGACCTCAGCCCCAACACACATACCCTCATCCCTCCTTGCTGTGGCGCGACCTCAGCCCCAACACACATACCCTCATCCCTCCTTGCTGTGGCGCGACCTCAGCCCCAACACACATACCCTCATCCCTCCTTGCTGGCAGTCGACCTCAGCCCCAACACACATACCCTCATCCCTCCTTGCTGTGGCGCGACCTCAGCCCCAACACACATACCCTCATCCCTCCTTGCTGGCAGTCGACCTCAGCCCCAACACACATACCCTCATCCCTCCTTGCTGGCAGTCGACCTCAGCCCCAACACACATACCCTCATCCCTCCTTGCTGTGGCGCGACCTCAGCCCCAACACACATACCCTCATCCCTCCTTGCTGTGGCGCGACCTCAGCCCCAACACACATACCCTCATCCCTCCTTGCTGTGGCGCGACCTCAGCCCCAACACACATACCCTCATCCCTCCTTGCTGGCAGTCGACCTCAGCCCCAACACACATACCCTCATCCCTCCTTGCTGTGGCGCGACCTCAGCCCCAACACACATACCCTCATCCCTCCTTGCTGTGGCGCGACCTCAGCCCCAACACACATACCCTCATCCCTCCTTGCTGGCAGTCGACCTCAGCCCCAACACACATACCCTCATCCCTCCTTGCTGTGGCGCGACCTCAGCCCCAACACACATACCCTCATCCCTCCTTGCTGTGGCGCGACCTCAGCCCCAACACACATACCCTCATCCCTCCTTGCTGGCAGTCGACCTCAGCCCCAACACACATACCCTCATTCCTCCTTGCTGGCAGTCGACCTCAGCCCCAACACACATACCCTCATCCCTCCTTGCTGGCAGTCGACCTCAGCCCCAACACACATACCCTCATCCCTCCTTGCTGGCAGTCGACCTCAGCCCCAACACACATACCCTCATCCCTCCTTGCTGTGGCGCGACCTCAGCCCCAACACACATACCCTCATCCCTCCTTGCTGGCAGTCGACCTCAGCCCCAACACACATACCCTCATCCCTCCTTGATGTGGCGCGACCTCAGCCCCAACACACATACCCTCATCCCTCCTTGCTGGCAGTCGACCTCAGCCCCAACACACATACCCTCATCCCTCCTTGCTGTGGCGCGCGACCTCAGCCCCAACACACATACCCTCATCCCTCCTTGCTGGCAGTCGACCTCAGCCCCAACACACATACCCTCATCCCTCCTTGCTGGCAGTCGACCTCAGCCCCAAGACACATACCCTCATCCCTCCTTGCTGGCAGTCGACCTCAGCCCCAACACACATACCCTCATCCCTCCTTGCTGTGGCGCGACCTCAGCCCCAACACACATACCCTCATCCCTCCTTGCTGTGGCGCGACCTCAGCCCCAACACACATACCCTCATCCCTCCTTGCTGGCAGTCGACCTCAGCCCCAACACACATACCCTCATCCCTCCTTGCTGTGGCGCGACCTCAGCCCCAACACACATACCCTCATCCCTCCTTGCTGGCAGTCGACCTCAGCCCCAACACACATACCCTCATCCCTCCTTGCTGTGGCGCGACCTCAGCCCCAACACACATACCCTCATCCCTCCTTGCTGGCAGTCGACCTCAGCCCCAACACACATACCATCATCCCTCCTTGCTGGCAGTCGACCTCAGCCCCAACACACATACCCTCATCCCTCCTTGCTGGCAGTCGACCTCAGCCCCAACACACATATCCTCATCCCTCCTTGCTGGCAGTCGACCTCAGCCCCAACACACATACCCTCATCCCTCCTTGCTGGCAGTCGACCTCAGCCCCAACACACATACCCTCATCCCTCCTTGCTGGCAGTCGACCTCAGCCCCAACACACATACCCTCATCCCTCCTTGCTGGCAGTCGGGCACCTTGAAATAACAAAGAGTGTCTTTGCGCTCGCTGACAGGGCCCGTGGGGGCCTTTTTCAATTTGATTTGGCGCCCTATTGCCTACAGTTAGGGAGGGGCAGACGCAGACTGTGGCACCATTTGGTTGTTAATAACCATGGATACAAAGGACCGCTCTTTAAAGGCGTTCAGCCAGAGGGGAGCTTAAACACTAAACTGCCACTGAAAAGTTAGTAATTGCTCTGTCAGCAACTAAAAGGCAAAAAGGTGATAGCACTGCTGGGTGGATTCTGGGTGCTACCTATCACCTGCTGCAAAGCACACATTTAAAGCCTCCAGTTACGGTGACAGCAGCCAGCAAAGGGCAGCCTGTAACGGGCACGCAAGGCAAAGAGCACATTGAATGCCATGATGGAAAGTAATACTTTGCTGTGTAGTAAGACTGCCAAATCAGGAACAGCTGCTTGCCCTCCTCCCCCTCCCTCCTTGAGGCTCTTGAACACAGAACAACAGAATCACAACACACTGGCACTGTTAGTCGTGCAAGGTACTGATATGTCCTTATTTGTCTTCTGGACCTGTCCAGTAAATGTTATGCAGAACCCTAACTTGCCAGATATAGAGTGACATGACCAGGAGTGACATGACCAGGAGCGACGTCACAGGAAATAACATTACACGCATTGACGTCAGTCTTCAATACTCTAGCACACCGTCGGTAGAGTCATCAAAAGACGGTTTCACATGAAAGCCAAGAGGATAATGTGCTGTGCAATATATAAATATTGACTATTATTGATATACAGCAAGGGCAGAAGCTGTGGAGCGAATGCGGCAGTCTGCGGCAGTCATTGTGAGCGGCAGACGGTGGGCGCGACTTTGTGCCCCTTTCTCTCTAGGCGGTGCCTTTAACTCCTAAAGGATTATCTGAATGGACCTTGGCGTGGAAGTGGTGGTGCGAAAGTGGCACCTTGGCGTGGAAGTGGTGGTGCGAAAGCGGCAGTCTGCGGCAGTCATTGTGAGCAGCACAGGCAGAGCAGCCTGGCCTTGGCTTTGGGTAAGCTCCCGTTTCCTCGCTGCTTTTCTGTGCATACCAATGTCTCCTCCTGTGGAATGGCCTATGTGTTTACTGGGATTAAAGCCGCATTACCAGAACTCATTCAAGAGATGCCTAATTTAGTTTCCAACTCCCTGTCTTTGTGGTGGCCGTGGACGGAGCCAGGACGAAACGATTAGTATGTTTGCATTTCGGCTCTCAGACTTGTGATAACGATCCCACTCCAGTAAAGAGTCTGACTGCTGCTCAGAGCTTTAAATGGAAAAAAGAGAAGTGCAGGTACTCACCAAGCTACGAAGCCGGACATCCTGGGACGAGGCTTTCGGCGCGGCACCTTGTGCACAGGGCCCTTTAAGGCACACCCTGTGATTTGCAGGCAATGCCAGCGAGTTTAAAGTATGTGCCAAGGAGCACACACTTTGATAAAGCAGTGTAGCTGAGATCCTTACACACAAACTTCCAGTTTGTTGTCATGCCCTGTGTTATGAAAGTTTGAATATCTACATTAAATGAGACATTCTTTTTTTGCGTACCAACCTAGCAGATACCCCGAGAGCTTTCTTATAGCTCGCTTCCATTGCCTAATTACACATTGGGTAGGGAACTGGAGCTGTGTGTGATTTTTCACTCGAAAACGTTCCATCACAACTCCAAACGCTTAAACATCTGCATATTAGAATGGGCGCTGCTAATAGCAAAGAAACATCTTTAAGAAGTCATTTCCCCGGCCTTCCAGATCAATCCCAGCTCCATCGAAGGACACCAATGGGAACAGGCGCAGCCCAACAGTGTTCCACACATGTGCTGCGAGCACAGTAGATGCATGCGTGTCTCTCCTTTTGCTCTGCCGGGTGGGCCCTGAAGGAGACATTACGGGCACTGACTGCGGGTGCGGGCACTGTGGGTGCGGGAGAGAGGAGGAGGGAGAGGGTTCTGCTTTCCCCAGCGAAGGCTGCAGGAACCCAGTCCTTTAAGCGGCGATACAGTGAAATGAAAAGGTTTCCTTTTCACCTCGCCCCATAGTTGGGTACCGGTACTCTCTTTCAGGTGTTGAGAAGTGCAGGTACTCAAATGCTCAAAAATAAGAAGTGCAGGTACTGAGTGCCGCTGCTACTCCTATACTGCATGCTGTTCCTGTGGTGATGATTAATAAAAGTAATCGCCCAATAGCTTCCACTCCTAAAATAACAGCATATTTTTCCCAAAAATGTTTGCTGCAACCAGCCTTTAGTCCTACTCAAGAGGCCATCTTGGACTCAGCAATGGCGTGCGGTGCCATAGAGACGGAACCGATATTCAGCACGACGTCTAATTTGATCGGCTCTGCAGATAACCACGTGACAGATCATTTGGGGGTAATAGCAGCAGCTTTGGATAAAACCCTTCACGCTCTGACTCAGGCGATTTAGCCGGATAATAATCCAATTTATCAAATCATTGCTTATTAACTTCCTCAGCCCTTTCCCAGGACCAAGTCTTACCCTCCGTGCACTTGGGTCACCATCCTCGTCTTTCCCCTGATGTATAGGCTGGCTCCCGGTGCAGCTCGGGGGGCTCTTTCTCAGCTCTCTCCGGTCCTCCCTCTAGATATGTCCGTTGCCCCTTTGCACGATGTACAAGACCCTCCGAATACGTCCCAAACCTCTATACCGACATTTAATTTTGCTCTCATCACGTTGGTTAAGCTTAATGAGGCTATTAATTCCGAACTGACCGAGCAAGCAGGAACTACATCTACACGTTCAACTCAGTGTTCCTCCTTTGAGGGTCATATTACTGATTTTTGTTTGCCATGTGTTCCTCGAACTTCTGAACCAATTCTATTGGCGCCATTTTGTGGAAACGCGGAGAGGTGGGTGATCTGAACACGTCGATACAGAATTCGATCGCCTGAAACATGTCTGTTTCTAGCCAGGATGCTCAAAACTGTAGTCTTCATCTACCTCAAACTGCCTCGATCGGCCCTATGGTGGCCAGGAGGAAGATCTTATTCACGCAATGAATATTCCCATTTCCTAACCATATAGGAATATATGGCCATGGGCCGCCAATAAACTGAAGAAATCTAAAAATCGAACAAAATATGCTGCCACTGGTTCCGGAAAGTTCTTACGGTCCTTAACTACTCCTATTTCACTGCTCTCTAGACCTCGCTGTAAAAACAGGCAACCCCCTACTCGACCGCCAACTCAGGCTGAAACGTCCCTATTCCGTCATCATGATGAGAACATGGACGTTTTAATGAACCTGACTCAACATTTAGTGGATATAACCCTGAGGAGTGCGACCACTGCCCCTCCAAGAATCACGACTTTTACTCAATCTGCCCCGATCCCACAACTCCCAATTTAACAGCATTGGCTCCTGTTCAGCCTCCGGCGGCACTACCTCCAGTTTTCAGGAGTACTGATTTCCATCGAGTTTCTATAGCTGCGCAAGTGATATTGCCCCCCCTTAGAATCTGTGGTAGTATGTTCTATGTCTAATTGGCCTGATTCTGTTCCGGCGGCTCAAACGTCGGTGTTAGTGGATTATTTCTTTTACCATGGAACAAAAAAGACTTGGTCTTCATCTCCAGGTGAAAAATCTGGCCTCTAAACCCCAATCACTACTTCTTATTAGCAGAGGCGTTGCTAGGGGGGGGTGGGAGGTTTAGGTGGCTATAGACCCGGAAATAAGCTCAGGTGCTACAACTAAAAAGGTTAGCTAGCCCTGAGTCCCGATAGTCCTGACATTAGCATAGCCCTGGATCTTTTCTAGACCTACCAACACCCCTGCTTACTAGTCTGAACCTACTCAGGAACCAAACTGTCTACTATTGGAAATGCTGACTCTCGCCTGATCCGATGATATTAAATTGTTCGAATGTTTTAAAATTGATCAGGGCTATCCCCTTATTCTCAAACATTCAATCAGCCTATATAGAAGAGGTTGAATTTATTATTAACGAAAAGTTGGGCATTGTCTTGTTGCACATGGGTTCAAGAATGATATCAAAATTCCCTCTTGTCATGGCCCCATTACTCTTGCCCATGGGATATGATATTAAGAAGGTGATCTGAGGTGAAATGTTGGCCCCTATCAGTCATTTTAAGAAGGACTCTTCTGATTTAACTCTGCAAAGTTATCATCTTCCATTGCAGATGACCAAGCTGCCTAATGGGGGGGGGGGGGGGGGAACCGCATCAGGTGCTGGAGTGCAATATGCGTCCTTCACTTCAACAGGCTCCTAAAGCCTACTCTAGGCTTCCAGGAATCCTAGCGAATGGTAATCCTGCAGTTTGACTCCTCTTGCAACCTGACCACACTGGATGGGCTATGATATTTCGCTACTGCAGGAGACCTGATTTACCTCCCCACCTTCGATGGATGGTTTTTCTATGCTTTTGGTGCCAGCAGTGCAAGGGCCAAGAAGAAGGCCGGTCTCGTGCCTTTTAAGCGCTCTACGAAATTCTCCAGGCTTATCCCTTGAATAATGTCCTGCTCCAAATCTGTACCTTCAGTTGTCTAAATTCTCTTGACCTGCTGATGGAACCAATTAACAGGTCTCTAGAGCACTTTGTAATGTAAATTGGAATCCTTCTGGGTCTTTATCAGAGCCTTTTTCTGAAAGTCTAGCAGATGTTTAAGATAACTGCCTGCAGGAGGAGGCTACCACATTGGTCATAGTGGAGGGGCGATTTCAACGCGGCGTGTGCAAACCTAGATGATGACTTCCCTGATCAAACGAAGGGTTGTTTATCCACTAGAGTTAGAGGCAAGGCCTTGATGTTTTTAATGGATTCTAGAGACTTGCTAAGGATTACCGGTGCTACGACCGCTAAGCCTACCCGGAGGCGTAATACCCAGTTCGCTATTCATGATTTTGGTTTTGATTCATCTACTTTCGTACAAGATGTGGTGAATATGTCAAGTTCTTTCTCTGTTTTTAGGGCCCATCTTCCATTGTCCTTAAGCTGGCGATTTCCAAGAATTCCCATTAGGGGACATCAGTATTTTTATCATCTACAATTATATTCAGGTCGAAATCGCCTAAGATGGGATCCTCCCAAACTGCAATCTTTTTTCCATTCCCTACCTTCATTATATTATCCAGCTTTAAGGCAAGGAACGCGGCCGCGGCCGAAGGGTACGTATGTTAATACTATGCATCTATGTACCACCTCCACATCCAAGGTTTTCAGGCCGGCCTCTTAAACACAGATACGATGAGGAAGTAGTGGCCCGAAGACGGCTGGCGAGGAGGAAGATAAATCAACTGGCCTGTGTATCGAGCTCAAAGCTTAAAGATTAACCAGAGGTGTTCACAATGGGTGAGGGGTCATGAGGCGAGGTTACTACAGCAGGATGCCGAAGCGATGCTTGCACCTATGGGGGCCAGCAACTCTGCTGGAATTTGGGGACTCTCCAAGCTAATAGCTGCTTGGCCAGCTCACTTCAGTGAATTATACGAGGACGACATCTACGCCAGAGAATCACGTAGCTGGGTTCCACCCGCTGTATGGTCCATGGCAACAGATAAAGATGATAATATCTCAATGTTAATTAATCGTAGTGGTGTCTCAAGAGCACCTGGTCCCGACGGTCTATCTTACGCCGTGTTAGAAGCCCACTCTGATCTATGCGCCAATATTTTTAACTAATTACTAAACACATTCCACCCTCGTGGGTGGCAGCGATTATCATCCCTATTTTTATAAAGGGCATCCATCTGTTAGCAGATCATTATCACCCAATAGCGCTTTTAGACCCGCCAGGGAAGATATTTGCGTTGCTGCTTTTAGCCAAACCAAATTATTGGATTCTAGGTGCAAAAATGTCTGATCTTAATCAGTCAGGTTTTGTGAAGGGGGGTGCATCACTGAAATGTTTATTATTAGCTGTTTTTTTAAAGCTTGAGCTTTTAGATCTAAAGCCCCCTTGTGCCTGGCTTTTATCGATTTTAAGTTGGCTTTTGATAGCGTCCCGAGAGGAGCTCTTTCTGAAAGATCGAACCCCCGTTGGCCTTCAGAGGCAGTTGGATGCTCTTCCCTCACCTGCCCGAAGTAACTGCTTGACCGTTAATATTGCTAAGTCTAATGTCATGGAAATCCGAGCCAACAACAGGGGAAATCTGAAATGCTCGAGTCGGTCTTTCAGCAGCAAGCCACTGCTTGTGGTACAAAACTATCGATATCTGGTCGAGATAGCCGGTCAGAAAGCACAGCGAGTCGAGCGCTCGCTTTGAAATCCGTGCAGAGCCTGCCGACGCAGGTTCAAGTCCCGGCAGGTCCAAACTCAGCCTTTCATCCGTCCGAGGTGGGTAAATGAGCACCACACATTGTGGGTAATAATAAGCAGCGCTCAGATACCCGAGGGTTCTTAGCGCTATATAAATGCAAGTTACTATTATTATTAAATTATTATATGGGCATCTGCTGCAATAATTAATTGGGAGAATCAATATGTATGGAAAAGCTGCTTTTAGCAATAGTAGCTGGAGCCTTGATTATTAATAAGAAACATGGCACTTATTAATGATGGCCTGACCTTTTATTCTACAAACAGAAAGTGCTCCTGATTATTCCTTATGGAGCAGATGCCCTGATTAATTGCAAGTTAGTGAAGTGGCAATATTTCTAGGGTGTTTTCTGGATGCGACTTGTATCTCTGCCCAAGAGCACTCTAATGCCAGCCATTCCTTATGAGCTAGGAGTGCTCTCCCTGACTGGCATCATTGCTTGCAAACGAGTATCTTTTTTTTAGAAAATGTTGGTCAGCTTCCTCGGGGTTGCCTTTTTATAAAATTAAAAATACTAAGGAAAATGCAGCAGACTTTGTGATCGAAACTTGACAAATGCAAGTGGATCATGAGCTGGGTAAGTTCCTAGTAAGGCTCTAGATCTGACCCCCGTCGAAAAAATAGTCCAATAAATGAAGAGGGTCTCATAACCAAGTGGATCGGGAGCAGGGAAATATCCTAGTAAGGCTCTAATAACCCACCCCTGCTGGAAAATAAGTAAACAAAAGCACAGAGGGGTCTCATAACACAAGCGGGACAGGAGCAGGGTTAAATCCTGGTAAGGCTCTAAGAACCCACCCCCGCTGGATAATAAGTAAACAAATGCACAGAGGGGTCTCATAACACAAGCGGGACAGGAGCAGGGTAAAGTCCTGGTAAGGCTCTGGAACCCATCCCCGTTCATAAGCAATCCAACAAGAGCGCTCAAAAGGGGTCAAAACACAAGTGGATGATCAGGAGCAGGGTAAGTTCCTAGTAAGGCTCTAAGAACCCACCCCCGCTGGAAAATAAGTAAACGAAAGCACAGAGGGGGTCTCATAACACAAGTGGATCAGGAGCAGGGTAAGTTCCTAGCAAGGCTCTGGAATCCACCCCCGCTGGACAATAAGTAAACAAAAGCACAGAGGGGTCTCATAACACAAGTGGATGATCAGGAGCAGGGTAAGTTCCTAGTAAGGCTCTGGAACCCACCCCCGCTGGAAAATAAGTAAACGAAAGCGCATAGGGGGTCCCATAACACAAGTGGATGATCAGGAGCAGGGTAAGTTCCTAGCAAGGCTCTGGAACCCACCCCCGCTGGAAAATAAGTAAACGAAAGCGCATAGGGGGTCCCATAACACAAGTGGATGATCAGGAGCAGGGTAAGTTCCTAGTAAGGCTCTGGAACCCACCCCCGAAGAAATAATAATCCAACAAGAGAGCTTGGAGGATCATGAAATAAGAAAATGCCAAATTTTGACACCAAAGTGCTACACACCACGGCTAAAACGCCTCGAAAAACGGCAATGCACATGATCACACGACACATTGGCTGAAAGAACCCACCCCGAGGAGTAGGGGTTTCAGACAAAAGTGGATCATGATCCAAGAAAACAGCAAGAAGTCACCCCGTGAGCTTGAGTGGGCGCAAGCCCCAATCCCGGATCAGGTTGGATGCAAGTGGAAGGGAAGTATGAAGCACCTCTGAGGCTGGCAAACAATAACTCCTCAACAGGCACATACCTCTCCACCTCACGCGGAAAAGACAAGTGAAAGCGGGGTAGACCTACTTGACAAATGGCGAGCGGGCCCCTGTGCTATGCCCCGCCCCTTCCACACAGCACAGGGCCCTTTCTGCTGTGACGTCAGTCCAGCTCCTAACAAGCCGGGATAGCAACTTGGCCTTGGGAAAGGTTGTGGGCAACTTCACCCCACCTCCTTTTCTCCTTCTCGGCCCCCCTCCCATGTCCTCCTCCTTTCGGATGCTTCAGGAAAGAGGAGCGGCAATCCACTTCCCCCTTTCCTCCCTCCCCCGCCCCCAGCGGGCCCAGGTCCGAGCCCTTGGGGCCCGCGAGCCGTCGGCCGTTGGTGTTTCGCAGCTGCCCATATGCATGTGTGGACCAGCTGTGTGCCAGCGTGTTTTACCATCTTACGTAGACTGTGGTCCAGCCCAGGGGTGGGCAACGTATTCACAAAAGAAGCAGAATCGCCAACATTCGCCTAATGTTACACTTCGGCATACGGGCGAATTCTTCTCAGTGTTAGCTGCTTTGGATTAAAGCGACCTTTGACACGGTTTTGCCTGACGCAGAAAAACATGAAACGATAAATATCCCTTGTGGAAAATACATGAAATTGCTGATTTCACCCACTGCGCAAAATGGAAAAGAACATTCATTCTGCAGTTTGTAATGACAGCATTTCTGCCAGCCCTGCTATTGCAATGCCACGTTGCAATATACGTCTTTGGTTTCTGTAAGGACCAGCATGCATGCACGCTGCTTCAGGGGGCAAACGAGGTGGGGGAGGGAGAGAGAAAAGGGTAAGTGGAGGGGATGAATCAGCCTTTTGGGAAAGGACATGAACATTTATGGCACTCTTTGAGCGGCACATTTCGGCCTATTTATTTATTTATTTATTTATTTATTTATTTATTTATTTATGGGTGTATGTACAAGCACGGCAGGCTCTTTAATGGGTTTATTACAGATGGTTATGGAATACCACCCATTCATGCTTCCGACCCACTTTCCTGACCCTCAGTGTTGGACGAGGCGAGTTCCCTGGTCCTTAGGAGGGGGATGGGGAGGTGAAAGGAAGGGGGGTGCTAGGGGTGGGCTGCTAGCACCTAGGGGTGCTCCGATCTGCTGCCGTTAGATGCAATGAGCGGTGAGCCGGGTAGACTGTTCCCGCCAGGGGGCATCATGTTTTTGCCTGCCGAGAGCCAGCACCTCCGCATGGCTCCCAGTGAGGGAGAGATGGGCGAGCAGATGTATGGGGTGAATGAACACGCCGAGGGGCAGAGAGGTTGTAAACGGACTGATGAGAATAATTCCATACTCTACAGTACACCAACCGCTATATAGGTCCGAGGTTTTCACTCTCCAAGCCGTGCAGCAAAAGCTTAACACCATCATTCTGCCGTTTTGCAATGCACGGCTGCAGCCACGCCCGCACAAACAGAATGACACCGCTTTTCTGCTACAGGGAGGCGTATGTTCTCTAGGTTTGGAATATTTAGCATTGATAGCAAAGCCTGCTGAGGAGGCCCAGCTGTTTCCAGTTAGTCACACCCCTAGACACAGGCAACTGTAATAAAGACAACTTAATAAAAAATAGCTTTTGTCCCCAAAGTTTGCCATGGTGTGCTTGTGACCACAATTAACTCCTCCCACCCAAAGCTCCGCCTCCATGACCCGCCCACCCAGGGCCCTGTGCCAGATTGCCCTTTGCCTTAAATCTGCAACTGCTCTTAAGACACCAGAGCCGGAGGTGGCTGACAGCGGGCTTCTTGTGCGCAGCTTGGAGTTGTGGTATTCCTCATGCCTGGCCCCCCACCATAGACCCAGCCTCGCAGGGTGCAGCTGAGCGCCTCTTCACACTCAAGGCTTTTCTCAGGCCCGCACCCCACCCTAGACGCAGCCTCGCAGTGTGCAGCTGAGAGCCTCTTCGCACCCTTGGCTTTCCTCAGGCCCGCACCCCACCATAGACCCAGCCTCGCAGGGTGCAGCTGAGCGCCTCTTCACACTCAAGGCTTTTCTCAGGCCCGCACCCCACCCTAGACCCAGCCGCGCAGGGTGCAGCTGAGCGCCTCTTCACACTCAAGGCTTTTCTTAAGCCCGCCCCCCTCCATAGACCCAGCCTCGCAGGGTGCAGCTGAGCGCCTCTTCGCACCCTTGGCTTTCCACAGGCCCGCACCCCACCATAGACCCAGCCTCGCAGGGTGCAGCTGAGCGCCTCTTCGCACTCTTGGCTTTCCCCTAGCCCGCACCCCACCATAGACCCAGCCTCGCAGGGTGCAGCTGAGCGCCTCTTCGCAATCAAGGCTTTTCTCAGGCTCGCACCCCACCCTAGACCCAGCCTCGCAGGGTGCAGCTGAGCGCCTCTTTGCACCCTTGGCTTTCCTCAGGCCTGCACCCCACCCTAGACCCAGCCTCGCAGGGTGCAGCTGAGCGCCTCTTCGCACCCTTGGCTTTCCGCAGGCCCGCACCCCACCATAGACCCAGCCTCACAGGGTGCAGCTGAGCGCCTCTTTACACCACTGGCTTTCCTCAGGCCCGCACCCCACCATAGACCCAGCCTCGCAGGGTGCAGCTGAGCGCCTCTTTGCACCCCTGGCTTTCCTCAGGCCCGCACCCCACCCTAGACCCAGCCTCGCAGGGTGCAGCTGAGCGCCTCTTCGCACCCTTGGCTTTTCTTAAGCCCGCCCCCCACCCTAGACCCAGCCTCGCAGGGTGCAGCTGAGCGCCTCTTCGCACCCTTGGCTTTCCTCAGGCCCGCACCCCACCATAGACCCAGCCTCACAGGGTGCAGCTGAGCGCCTCTTTACACCACTGGCTTTCCTCAGGCCCGCACCCCACCATAGACCCAGCCTCGCAGGGTGCAGCTGAGCGCCTCTTTGCACCCCTGGCTTTCCTCAGGCCCGCACCCCACCATAGACCCAGCCTCGCAGGGTGCAGCTGAGCGCCTCTTCACACTCAAGGCTTTTCTCAGGCCCGCACCCCACCCTAGACGCAGCCTCGCAGTGTGCAGCTGAGAGCCTCTTCGCACCCTTGGCTTTCCTCAGGCCCGCACCCCACCATAGACCCAGCCTCGCAGGGTGCAGCTGAGCGCCTCTTCGCACCCTTGGCTTTCCACAGGCCCGCACCCCACCATAGACCCAGCCTCGCAGGGTGCAGCTGAGCGCCTCTTCGCACTCTTGGCTTTCCACTAGCCCGCACCCCACCATAGACCCAGCCTTGCAGGGTGCAGCTGAGCGCCTCTTTGCACCCTTGGCTTTTCTCAGGCCCGCACCCCACCCTAGACCCAGCCGTGCAGGGTGCAGCTGAGCGCCTCTTCGCAATCAAGGCTTTTCTCAGGCTCGCACCCCACCCTAGACCCAGCCTCGCAGGGTGCAGCTGAGCGCCTCTTTGCACCCTTGGCTTTCCTCAGGCCTGCACCCCACCCTAGACCCAGCCTCGCAGGGTGCAGCTGAGCGCCTCTTCGCACCCTTGGCTTTCCGCAGGCCCGCACCCCACCATAGACCCAGCCTCACAGGGTGCAGCTGAGCGCCTCTTTACACCACTGGCTTTCCTCAGGCCCGCACCCCACCATAGACCCAGCCTCGCAGGGTGCAGCTGAGCGCCTTTTTGCACCCCTGGCTTTCCTCAGGCCCACACCCCACCCTAGACCCAGCCTCGCAGGGTGCAGCTGAGCGCCTCTTCGTACCCTTGGCTTTTCTCAGGCCCGCACCCCACCATAGACTCAGCCTCGCAGGAAGCAGCTGAGCACCTCTTCACACTCAAGGCTTTTCTCAGGCCCGCACCCCACCATAGTTCCAGCCTCGCAGGGTGCAGCTGAGCGCCTCTTCGCACTCAAGGCTTTTCTTAGGCCTGCACACCACCATAGACCCAGCCTCGCAGGGCGCAGCTGAGCGCCTCTTTGCACCCTTGACTTTCCTCAGGCCCGCACCCCACCATAGACCCAGCCTCGCAGGGCGCAGCTGAGCGCCTCTTCGCACTCAAGGATTTTCTCAGGCTCGCACCACACCCTAGAACCAGCCTCACAGGGTGCAGCTGAGTGCCTCTTCGCAAACTTGGCTTTCCTCAGGCTCTCACCCTGTCATGATGCCTACCCCCGGAGCACCAGGACAGGCCCAGCACCCCCGGGAGCAGGCATCATGCCCTCGGTTAAAAGCCCAGCTGCCCCTAATAGGGGCTCTTTGGACTTTGTCCTGGCGCCTTTGGCGCCAGGCTCATGTTGGACATCAGTCCTTGCGCCATAGGCGCCAGGCTCATAAAAGAGGGTGATTGGTGCACTTACCTGACACAGACCATGCTGCATGAAGCATCAAGCCAAATGAGGCTTAGGAGGGACTATTTTATCAAAGGAACTATTTTACTTGGGTGGGGACCGTGGAAGAATACTTACCTGGAACTTCTTCCAAGGCTATTTAAACCACGCCCGGACTGCCACACGTGCTTTGCGTTGCTCTGCATCTAGCAGCTGAACGCTCACCGTGCCTGCTCCTGCATCTTGCCTCCAGCCACGCCCGCCTCGATCTTGGGATACCTCAAAGGAAGGAAGGGAAGAGAAAAGGTGAAAACCAAGAACTTAATCTAACTTCCTACCTGTGTCCGGAACCATCACGCCAGCGATCCTGAAGATAGACATTCTTTAAAAGCATCGCGCTACTTGTTGCAGCGCCGCGCATCACTCACCTGCCTCGTGGGCTCTTCACTATCCACCGCGACCTTCTGGGCATTCCGCCACATCTCTGCACCTGCAGGGGAGAAGAAGAGACAAAAGGTGAGCAGGAGGAACAAATGAGGAAAGCCTGATTTTCCGTCACAAGACTTACCTGGCCATATTTGACGGAACCACTCCTCATTTCGGGTCGGCGCCACTTCTTGGCCTGGTACCGCACCACAGCCCCTAAGGGGAAAAAAGAAAGACATTACTAGAGGGATTCAAAGACATTTAAAGGGATCATTTTATCACAAACTCACCAGAGTTTATCTCCGGCAATATCCCTCGAAGCATCACTTCCACTCTGCACCTGAAAATAAGGACAGATCGCAGGTTAAGAAAAGCAAACAAAGAGAAGACTCTACTCTGGAACTTTTTAAACTGCATACTTACGGCATTTCGCCTTCCGAAACCAGTGAAGTAACTGGTCAAAATATGCGCCCCTGCACCAGAAGCAGGATGGAGAGCTCATCCATTCAAACATTAAGGTGAGCCTTGATTGGGGATTTCGGAGGTGGTCAGAGAAGAGCAAAGGGGAGGTGGGAAGCAATCACAATACTTTGCAGTCAGTTAATCCCCTTTCTCCACCTACAGAAAGATTTTTCTACGGGCCAGACAAGCCAAATTTGGGGGTCCAGTTCAGTCAGTGTTTCGAATCCTGCGCATCACGCTTGAAGAGGTCACAGCAATCCAGACCAGGTCAGCGCCTCCGTGGGAGCCAGGTGAGCGTTACAGAATGCAAAGCCTTCCTACAAATTCCCGCCCAGGCGCTATGGAAACTTCTGAGACTGATATGTTGGCCCAATTACTGGGGGAATTACGGGCCGAAGTACATGCCGCTCGTCAAGAGACTAATGCCCTCAGGAGGGAAATAATCGTATCTAAGGAACGAACTGATGACCTGGCTAGGCAGGTATTGCAAGGTCAAGCTGGGCAAACCTCTCTACCTGGTTCCGGGGGGAATTCTGTTCCTGTGGCTTCAAGTAACCCTGTGCAAATCAATCTACCTGGAAATATGCCGCTGGCCCCACCTGAACGCTTTGCTGGGGACCCCAAACGGTTCGCCGTATTCATGAATCAATGTCGTTTGCACTTCCTATGCAGACCTGGGGCCTTCCCTAATGATCAGACCAAGGTAGCCTTTGTGTTGTCATACCTTAGCGGCTGTGCTGCCGATTGGTCAGTACCACTGGTTACTCAAGATGACCCACTCCTCCGGGATTTCCAAGGATTTCAAGCAAGCATGGAGAGATTATTTGCTCGACATTCTCAGGGACAAGCTCTGGATGATGAACTTCTATCCCTGTGACAGGGCAACCAAGACCTCCTCTCCTACATAGCAACCTTTAACAGACTAATCGTGGAAACTGGGTGGCCAGAGGATAAAAGAATCACATTATTCTATCGGGGTCTACGCGGAGAACTTAAAGATGTCTTGGCCCAAGTTTGAAATCCGCCCCAAGAATGCACAGAATATATATAGACTTAGTGGTCCAATTGAATCACAGGCTCCAAAACCGAAAAGCGGATCGGTCCAAGTTTGAAACCCGGGTGTTGGTCAAGACCCACATCACTCCCAAGGGTGCCGATGTCTCCGAGCCTATGCAAATTGGAGGGGTTAGAGGACCTTTAACCCAAAAGGAACGTGAAAGGAGGCGGCAGTTAAAATTATGTCTTGTGGGAACTCTGGACACTTTCTACGAGATTGCCCGGCAAAACCGCCCAAGAAGGTGGTAGGAGCCGCTGATAAAAACCATGAAGACTCTGTTTCGGGAAACGACTCCGCCCGACAAGCATAGGGGTCCGCTTGCCGAGCTTGAAAACTAACTCTCAGACCTCGCATTTCATTGTGCCAATGGTTCTCGTAGATCCGGAACAGCCTAAGCGGTTGCATGCAATAAAGGCATACATCGATAGTGGGGCTACAGGAAACTATGTGGATCATGAATTAGTCTCTAGGATTAACCTCCCTCTGCGTCCAAAAACCAGCAAAGATGTCATCACCACAGTCGATGGAACTGAAATTGCCTCAGGACCGGTAACACATTCCACTACTGAGGTGACTCTTATTGGTCCGGACGGCCATCGGGAGGCAGTTGTGTTTGACGTAATCAAGGCCCCACAGTTTCAGGTTATTCTTGGAATTCCTTGGTTAGAGACACATAATCCTCAAATTGATTTGCGAGCAAAGAGAATAACCTTCCCGGGGTGTGCAGTCATAATGTCGAAAAAAAAATGTCGACAGACAAAAATGTCGACAAAAAAATGTCGAAAAAAAAAATGTCGACTTTCTCCTTTTTTAATTATATATTTATTTTAGGGGTTTGGGAGCTAAAAAAAAGGGAAAAATGAAAAAAAAAATTAAAAAAGGGGGGTTGGGGGGGGGAACCCCCCCATATAAAAAAAAAATGCATTGAAAAAAAAAGTCGACATTTTATTTTTCGACATTTTTTTTTCGACATTTTGACTGTCGACATTTTGACTGTCGACATTATGACTATAAACCCCTTCCCGGATTGTGCACAAACCTGCTACCCAGAAAATCTGAAGATTAGTCTAGCATCTGTAACCTCTGTCTCCATGCAACTACCTCCGGAATACCAAGACTTTCAGGACGTCTTCCAAAAGGAACAGGCCAACACGTTACCCCCCCACAGATCGTACGATTGCCAAATCGATCTGGTGCCCGGTGCACAACCCCCTTGTAGCAGGATTTATGCCCTTACTGAACCTGAGAACCGGCATTTGAGACAATATTTAGATCAATACCTAGCCAATGGTTTCATTCGCCCG
This sequence comes from Ambystoma mexicanum, assembly GCF_040938575.1. NCBI lineage: Eukaryota > Metazoa > Chordata > Amphibia > Caudata > Ambystomatidae > Ambystoma > Ambystoma mexicanum. The sequence goes on along the minus strand of NC_090935.1, from coordinate 46,499,990 downwards.
TCAAAGTCCCCGGCATCCTCGGCTTTGTTCTTCGTGCCCAAAAAAGAAGGCGACCTTAGAACTTGTATCGACTACCGCGCATTGAACCAGATAACGGTTAAAAACTGTTACCCTCTGCCTTTGATCCCTGAACTCCTTGACCAGGTGAAGGACGCTTGCGTATACACCAAGTTAGATCTCCGGGGGGCTTATCATCTGGTGCGAGTAAAAGAAGGCAACAAATGGAAAACGGCCTTCCGTACAAAATATGGTTTATTCTAATATCAGGTGATGCCTTTTGGGTTGTGCAACGCGCCTGCTGCCTTCCAATTCTTCATGAACGATGTCCTTCGGGAACTTATCGATGTTTGTGTTGTCGTATATATCGATGACATTCTTGTGTACTCCTCTTCGGAATCTGATCACAGAAAGCATGTCCGGGCCGTCCTTGAGAAATTGCACCAGCACAAACTGTTTGCTAAGCTGGAAAAGTGTGTTTTCCATAACACCGAGGTGGAGTTTCTTGGATTCATCCTGACACCTAATGGGGTCCGAATGGACTCACGGAAAGTGGAGGCCATCCTCAAATGGCCATCTCCTAGCTCGGTAAAAGGGGTCCAAAGCATGCTTGGTTTAGCCAATTTTTATCGCAGATTTATTCCGGAATTTTCACGTGTAGTACAACCCATCACTGCACTTTTGCGGAAAAATAAACGTTTCGAATGGACCAAGGAAGCCGAACAGGCCTTTCAGGAATTGAAAGCTAAATTCACATCTGCACCTATTTTGAAGCACCTGTGTCCCGATCTCCCATACATAGTCGAAACCGACGCATCCAGTTTAGCCATGGGAGCTGTCCTGTCTCAGAGAGACCCTGAAACCAACCAACTGCATCCTGTAGCATTCTGGTCCAGAAAGTTCTCACAGCCTGAGGTAAATTATGCAATAACCGATAAGGAATTATTAGCCATTAAGTCCGCCTTTAAGGCTTGGCGGCATTATCTTCTTGGCGCCAGGCATACCATTACCGTGATCACTGATCACCGAAACTTGCAATACTTAAAGACTGCCAAGGCTCAATCATCACGTCAGCTCCGATGGGCTTTGTTCTTTGCTGAGTTTGATTTCGTAATCACTTACCGTCCCGGCTGTAAGAATGGCAAAGCAGACGCACTATCTAGAATAGGAATGGGAGAAATAGACACTAATTCAGAACCTGTGCCGATCATTCCTGAACAAAGAATTTTGGGATTAACTTCCTTACAAACCTTTGAAGACATTCAAGCACGAGTAAAACAACTCCTGGACTCTACCGCCTTGCAGGATTGGATCCAAAGGGGGTCTTACTTTTCGGTCAACGATGGCCTACCTTACTTCCAAGGATGCTTATTTCTGCCAGAAAAGGAATTACAAGAACTGGTTATTTCCCGTCATCATGATACCCTGATGGAAGGACATCCTGGCATTGCCAAAACTGAGGAAAAAATTAAACGACAATTCTGGTGGCCTTCCTGGCGAAAGGATATTAAATCTTTCGTGATGTCCTGTGGAGTTTGCGCCCAAAACAAAGGCCAAAAGACAAAACCCGCCGGTCTTCTTCAGCCTTTAGACATTCCACCAGCGCCTTGGCACACCTTGTCACTAGATTTTATCACTGACCTGCCCCCTTGTAATGGATACAATAATATTGTGGTTGTGGTGGATCTATTTTCTAAAATGGCTCATTTTATTCCGTTGAAAGGATTACCTTCAGCTTCTGTCCTTGCTAAGGAATTCCTCGAAAATATCATCCGCTTGCATGGATTCTCGTTCATATTAGTCTCCGACCGGGGAAGCCAGTTTATTTCACATTTTTGGAAAAGGTGCTGTCAACTGGCACAAATCGACGTAAGACTCTCAACCAGTGGTCACCCACAGACCGATGGTCAGACGGAGAGAACGAACCAGACCCTTGAACAATACCTACGGTGTATGTTGCACCAATCGGAGGGTAATTGGAAGGATTTGTTATGGGTGGCCGAATATGCATACAATAACTCGGTGCACTCTGGAACTGGACAAAGCCCCTTTTACACTCTGTATGGACATCACCCTCGTACTTCAGACCTGGATTCTCCTCTGAGCCTTGAAATGCCCGCAGTAGACCATTTGCATACCACTATAACTCAAGCATTCAAGAATGCAACTGCCCATTTGCAACAAGCGAAAGAGAAATACAAGAAAAATGCAGATCTGCATCGGAAGGAGGCGCCTTCATACCAAATAGGAGACCAAGTATGGTTGGCTACCAAACATTTATTGCTCAAGGGACCTCGAACTTTTAATCCAAGGTATTTGGGCCCTTATTTGATCAAAGCTATCATTAATCCAGTGGCAGTCAAGCTCGATCTGCCAGCTAACATGCGGATTCATCCCGTTTTTCATGTGTCACTTTGAAACCAGTGCAACCAGGAACCAGATTAATAAAGCCACCAGAACCAATTCAGATAGATGGGGAGCCTGAATTCGAGGTGAAGAACATTTTGGATTCTAAAATTTCAAAATCAAAACTTTTCTATCTAATTGATTGGAAAGGGTAGGGGCCTCAGGAAAGGTCTTGGGAACCCAGCGACCACGTACATGCACCTCGGCTGGTAAAACATTTCCATCGGGATTTCCAAACAAACCGAAACCTCCAGAGGGAACGACCTTGGGAGGGGCCTTGGGGGGGAGTGCTGTCATGATGCCTACCCCCGGAGCACCAGGACAGGCCCAGCATCCCCGGGAGCAGGCATCATGCCCTCGGGTAAACGCCCAGCAGCCCCTAATAGGGGCTCTTTGGACTGTGTCCTGACGCCTTTGGCGCCAGGCTCATGCTGGACATCAGTCCTGGCGCCATAGGCGCCAGACTCATAAAAGAGGGTGTTTGGTGCACTTACCTGACGCAGACCATGCTGCATGAAGCCTCAAGCCAAATGAGGCTTAGGAGGGACTATTTTATCAAAGGAACTATTTTACTTGGGTGGGGACCGTGGAAGAATACTTACCTGGAACTTCTTCCAAGGCTATTTAAACCACGCCCGGACTGCCACACGTGCTTCGCGTTGCACTGCATCTAGCAGCTGAACGCTCACCGTGCCTGCTCCTGCATCTTGCCTCCAGCCACGCCCGCCTCGATCTTGGGATACCTGAAAGGAAGGAAGGGAAGAGAAAAGGTGAAAACCAAGAACTTAATCTAACTTCCTACCTGTGTCCGGAACCATCACGCCAGCGATCCTGAAGATAGACATTCTTTAAAAGCATTGCGCTACTTGTTGCAGCGCCGCGCATCACTCACCTGCCTCGTGGGCTCTTCACTATCCACCGCGACCTTCTGGGCATTCCGCCACATCTCGGCACCTGCAGGGGAGAAGAAGAGACAAAAGGTGAGCAGGAGGAACAAATGAGGAAAGCCTGATTTTCCGTCACAAGACTTACCTGGCCATATTTGACGGAACCACTCCTCATTTCGGGTCGGCGCCACTTCTTGGCCTGGTACCGCACCCCGGCCCCTAAGGGGAAAAAAGAAAGACATTACTAGAGGGATTCAAAGACATTTAAAGGAATCATTTTATCACAAACTCACCAGAGTTTATCTCCGGCAATATCCCTCGAAGCATCACTTCCACTCTGCACCTAAAAATAAGGACAGATCGCAGGTTAAGAAAAGCAAACAAAGAGAAGACTCTACTCTGGAACTTTTTAAACTGCATACTTACGGCATTTCGCCTTCCGAAACCAGTGAAGTAACTGGTCAAAATACGCGCCCCTGCACCAGAAGCAGGATGGAGAGCTCATCCATTCAAACATTAAGGTGAGCCTTGATTGGGGATTTCGGAGGTGGTCAGAGAAGAGCAAAGGGGAGGTGGGAAGCAATCACAATACTCTGCAGACAGTTATCCCCTTTCTCCACCTACAGAAAGATTTTTCTACGGGCCAGACAAGCCAGATTTGGGGGTCCAGTTCAGTCAGTGTTTCGAATCCTGCGCATCACGCTTGAAGAGGTCACAGCAATCCAGACCAGGTCAGCGCCTCCATGGGAGCCAGGTGAGCGTTACACACCCCACCCTAGACCCAGCCTTGCAGGGTGCAGCTGAGCGCCACTTCGCACCCTTGGCTTTCCTCAGGCCGGCACCCCACCCTAGACCCAGCCTCGCAGGGTGCAGCTGAGCGCCTCTTCGCACCCTTGGCTTTCCTCAGGCCCGCACCCCACCCTAGACCCAGCCTCGCAGGGTGCAGCTGAGCGCCTCTCCGCACCCTTGGCGTTCCTCAGGCCCGCACCCCACCCTAGACCCAGCCTCGCAGGGTGCAGCTGAGCGCCTCTTCGCACTCAAGGCTATCCTCAGGCCCGCACCCCACCATAGATGCAGCCTCGCAGGGTGCAGCTGAGCGCCTCTTCGCACCCTTGGCTTTCCGCAGGCCCGCACCCCACCCTAGACCCGGCCTCGCAGGGTGCAGCTTAGCGCCTCTTCGCACTCAAGGCTTTTCTCGGCTCGCACCCCACCCTAGACCCAGCCTCGCAGGGTGCAGCTGAGCGCCTCTTCGCACTCAAGGCTTTTCTCAGGCCCGCACCCCACCATAAACCCAGCCTCGCAGGGTGCAGCTGAGCGCCTCTTCACACCCCTGGCTTTTCTCAGGCCCGCACCCCACCATAGACGCAGCCTTGCAGGGTGCAGCTGAGCGCCTCTTCGCAGTCAAGGCTTTTCTCAGGCCTGCACCCCACCATAGACGCAGCCTCGCAGGGCGCAGGTGAGCGCCTCTTCGCACCCTTGGCTTTCCTCAGGCCCGCACCCCACCATAGATGCAGCCTCGCAGGGTGCAGCTGAGCGCCTCTTCGCACCCTTGGCTTTCCTCAGGCCCGCACCCCACCGTAGACCCAGCCTCGCAGGGTGCAGCTGAGCGCCTCTTTGCACTCAAGGCTTTTCTCAGGCTCGCACCCCACCCTAGACCCAGCCTCGCAGGGTGCAGCTGAGCGCCTCTTCGCACCCTTGGCTTTCCTCAGGCCCGCACCCCACCCTAGACGCAGCCTCGCAGGGTGCAGCTGAGCGCCTCTTCGCACCCTTGGCTTTCCTCAGGCCCGCACCCCACCCTAGACCCAGCCTCGCAGGGTGCAGCTGAGCGCCTCTTTGCACTCAAGGCTTTTCTCAGGCTCGCACCCCACCCTAGACCCAGCCTCGCAGGGTGCAGCTGAGCGCCTCTTCGCACCCTTGGCTTTCCTCAGGCCCGCACCCCACCCTAGACGCAGCCTCGCAGGGTGCAGCTGAGCGCCTCTTCGCACCCTTGGCTTTCCTCAGGCCCGCACCCCACCCTAGACCCAGCCTCGCAGGGTGCAGCTGAGCGCCTCTTCGCACCCTTGGCTTTCCTCAGGCTCGCACCCCACCATAGATGCAGCCTCGCAGGGTGCAGCTGACCGCCTCTTAGCACCCTTGGCTTTCCTCAGGCCCGCACCCCACCCTAGACGCAGCCTCGCAGGGTGCAGCTGAGCGCCTCTTCGCACCCTTGGCTTTCCTCAGGCCCGCACCCCACCCTAGACCCAGCCTCGCAGGGTGCAGCTGATTGCCTCTTCGCATCCCTGGCTTTTCTCAGGCTCGCACCCCACCCTAGACCCAGCCACACAGTGGCCATAAACATGGACCCCATATTTGGAGCCCAGGCAGTGAGAGCGGCCTATGTGCACGCCCCTTCCCCTACAGAAGGTCAGCATCGCACACAGTCACTGCAAACCAGACAACAGCATATTCAATACATTATCACAATCCCAGAGGGTCGGCAGCACCTTTCTGTCTGCACATTCCTTGGCTCCCCCCTTACTCCTTCCTCCGTGCCTTTATTTATTTACAGGCAGCTCCCCTTTACTTGTCCATTCCTTTCCAGCATTCTCAGGCCACCACTCCAGGAGCCTCCCAGAGCCTCCAGGTCTGAGCGGAACTCATTGGCCGGCGCCGCTGATGGGCGGCAGGGGGTGTCGTTATGCTTTTCTTTTTCCACCAGCCCAAGCTGGAAGCTGACGACCACTGGGGTGTCCCTCTTCTTTATCCCGTGCGGCACCCCGCCCTGTTAGGCTACCGGGGAGGAGGTTAGTTTAGGCAATGCTCCATCACCTAAGTTACCGCCTGCGACAAAAACACAATTATTAGATAACCTGCAAAGTAATTACATGTTAGGGTGGCTTGGGTGGTACAACGCTGCACTGCTGCAGGGGGAGCGGGCGTGCAAATAGGCCACTCCCCTTGCGTGGGCTCGAAATATAGGTCCATGTTTATGGCTACCCTGCCTGCTTGCACCTCGCTTTTGAGGCGGCAGGCAGGGCGGGGGGTGCACGCTCCCTCCGCCCTGTTATGCCTCGGCTCTGCAAGCCCCTGCAGGGCTGCACCATGGGCTAGCATGGGCAGTCGCGTACCGCCCGCCCCCATCGGTAAGCTACCTACCATGCTGTTGTAGCCCACTTTGTATAAATAATGGAGGCCAGGTTATTGTCTGGTTTGCAGTGACAGTGTGAAATGTGTGATAATTAAACTGCAGCCTTGTGATGCCACAAACGGCGAAGTTGCTCTTGCCTCAGTTATTTAGGCAAAGTGGGCAACAGGATGATAGGTAGCTTTCTGGTTTTGGAGGTGGGGGCGCGCAAGTGGTACTCGACTGCAGGCAGGTAGTGGCAGAGGGAAGTGGGCGTGTTGGGCGGAATCCCGGGGTGTCCCCTAGAGGTCGAAGATGGGGGTGTATGGAAGAGATGTAAATTGGCAGGGGGTGCCCAACGGAGAGGCAGCGGGGTACAGGGAGTTGGGCAGGACAACGGGGAACAAAAGATCTCCTGTTGCGCGGGAGTCGCACCGCAATGGGAGTTGTGGAAACTGATAATTTAAGATCCCATGGGGTATTTCAGATGAGGCTGCAGCTCACAAGGCCACTTTAAAAAGCTTTGCTCCTTCTCATGTTGGAAATGAGCGTATTATTTTTAACTCATAGTAACACTAAGAAACATAAACACTAGCCTCCGGTCACGGCGTCCAGGCCAACGTCTGGGCCAAAGCCGCAGACGGCAGAGTGGATGTCTTAAACACAGTGGTCGAAGTGGGCGGGAGTGGTCGGGAGCAGGGTGCTCCTCTACTTCTTTTACTGAAGTCATACTGTTCCTATACTTTTATTTTTTTTAAAAACCGTTCCGGAATGGTTTCATTTTAAAATAAAAGTGTAGGAAGCAGTTGAACATTCCCTTAAACTGCAGGCGCATGCGTTTGGGGGTTTATATTGTGCATGGGAGGGGGTGTGGCGATGGGGTTTGCGGGTGCGGTGCAGACCAGTAGGGAACATAGCTCCACTACTTCTTTTCGTACACTTCGACCACTGCCTAAACAGCCCAGGCGACCTGGTGCAGTATTTCCCGCCACCGCTCCAGAGCCGGCTCTACCTGGATCTGTGTGCATGTGCGTTGCCACATGAAGGTATGAACGAGGGACGACGCTGCAGGGGGGAGGCGCTCTGTTTACAGCACATTCCATGGAACGCCATTGAACTTATGACCCCTAGAAGGTGCCCCGCACGTGACCCCGGGACGTGTCATCTCAGGGGACGATCTGAGCCCGGGATAGTCTTTACCTGCACTGCACTCTGTGTTATTGCTGAAGCGCCCCCAGGCGGGCTGTGTTTGATGATAAACAGAGCGTTGCGTGCCGGTCACCTGATCTCCTCCCTCGCACAGATGCGTGCCTAGATCAGCGCTGCCTTCTCGAGTCCGTTCGCAAGTGTTTCTTACGGTGGCCCCCATCTTGCACGGTCCTCCTCTCGTGCCCAGATAACCCGGGTAAATGAGACCGCCCACTTCTGCCAGGGCAAGCCCAGGCACCCGGGTTCCGGTGACTCACTGTGTGTGCAGTCCAGGCAGAGGATCCGGGGTGATCCACCGTGCACACATGCTCACAGTGGCCATCAGCCATGGGGGCTGGCATGAGAAACACGCCAGACATGTGGCAGCATTGCATGGTCCATGTGTCTACTGCCATGTCTCCCTGGCCTATTGTGAGTGTGTCCCTCTTTCACTGTCACAGTTGGATAGTTTCGTGCAGTTCTAAAGGTGTGATTGCCTGGGTACAGGCCTGGGCAGACCATCCTGCTTATAACCCCCCTCTGTCCATCTAGAGAGTGGTGCCCTCTTTCTGCCAGTGACTGCTACCAGCTGCCTGCATCGCTCCTACCAACCTCTCACCAAAGCCTGCAGGCGATGGGCTACAGACTTAGAGGAAACACGTCTGCCCAGCTTGCCTCCCCAATGCCCAGAGCATTGCACCCCAGCCTTGCTGCCAATGCAACCGGGTGGCATTGGGCACCCGAGCTGGCCTGCGGGAAGAATAGCTAGGTTCTCAGGAAAGGCATCGTTGTGCTTTGATGGCTTCTGTTGACGTCATGGCTTTAAGTGGGTTGTGGGCCCCAGGGCCCGGACCCTAGCCGGGATTAAATTCAGCCTTGGAACAGGCCCATGCGCGAGGCCACACTCTGAGTGAGCGCGCTCTCGTTTTCCGTGGGCACGGGTCTTCAACCTTTGCCTCTCCTGATGTCTTGGACTACATGTCGTGTCCACATAATTAATGGTGAGGGGGTGCATGGGAGTTGTAGTCCAAAACATAGTGTAGAATATATTTATGGGGCAACAATTAATTCTGGGAGTTTTGCCCACTCCCCAATCGAGTGCCACACCAGTTAATTATTGAATCAGATACTTGACTCACTGTGCCACTTTAATCCCTCACCCCTTCTGTCATAGGAAAGCCAAGGACAACTGGAGCGTAGAAGGAGTATCGGTTTATTTTCTTTAATTATTATACAAAATCCTTATTCACACATTGCTGAGCAAGCGGCACGCCACTTCCCCCCGTGGCCCCAAGCTTTTCCTAGCGGACCATATTTCTAGCTACATGCAAGTTTAAACCACAGTTTCGTTTTTTAACCAATGATAATGATGTCTGCCTTTTGCCAGAAGCGCTTTACAGAGACCATATTTCCATACAATATCACCCACCCGAAGGTGGTGGCCATTTATCGACCTTGGGAGGAAGAAAGGCTGGGTTGGCCTGCCAGGATTTTAACTTGCAACCAGCAAGTCACACACAGATTGCAGCAGTCAGCACTCAACCCGCTGAGCTATCTTACCGGCTATATAAATAAGAGATTATACATAGCATGTAAGACACAATAACACGTGCATTATTTTTCATTTCTGGTCTCTGTTGCCCCCCTACTGCCTTTAAATAATGAATAGGCGAGAGAAAAAGCACCACCCAGAGTCAGACCCTACCATTTGGGAGTGTTTACATGTCAGGTGAATGTGGTGTTTCACTTTTCACACTGGTACCGCCTGGTTACATGTAAGAGAGAACACGGGTCTAATGAGTGATCAGATGAATGGCTCACGAACAAGAGTATCCCTCATGTGAAGATAATTAACCATCTTCATCAAAACAGCTTTTATTCAGCAATAAAATACAAGTGTAAACTTCACATTAGAATCTATGACATATGAGACATTACAGTCATATGTGAAAATCATCCATAAACAGCATCATATGAAAGTTAAGAACCCAATGGGAAGCTTTCAGGCATACAAGGCGGTTAATCGCTACAACCAGGCGCGGTGGCGGCACGTAGCGACAGGGAGGACCACGCTCATGTCACGTGACTGCCTAATCAGTAACACACACAGCTTCACTGATAATACCAAGTTTCTTAAGGGTTTTAAATAGTTAGCTCTCAATGCCTTGTATCCATTGCATGGACTGTTGTTTCGGACATATGTCCACACACTGGGCAGGACAGACCATTCTCCATCCCCCAGCCGCTGGAGAAGGTAGCGACATTTAAGATGGCTCGCGCCGTGGAGGGTCTGGCTGGCTTTATCCAGGTGTATGTCTTGGACGCTGGATATTCTGAGCCAGTACGCAATGAACTACATGCATCAATCGACACCCTCACAGTGTGGCACACAACCATCTGTTTCACTTTCACCATATCTGTTGTGTTGCTAGTGTGTAGCCCTGTCCACAATGATTCGTAGCCCAGTACACACAGAATAGATGTTACATGACAAAACCAAGGCACAGCTGTCCCTCCTTCCAATGCCATTCAATGAATAAGTGATATGATACCATAGGTTATTTATAACGCGCTTAATATCCAGAGGACCTGGGCATCGAACCTGTGTTGCTCTGGGTCGTCTTGCTTCCAGGGCGAGCACGTTGCCACCAGTGGCGTAACACAAAATGTGGGGGCCCCCCTGCGAGCCATGCTGAGGGGGCCCCCCAGCTCGGCAAAAAATCATGGGTCGTGCCACACTTTGGGCCAGCCTAGATTATCACGCTTGCACAATACGCATGAACGTGCTGCTGAAGGGGTATACCGCACACTGCACTAGGAGAAAGATATAAATATGTGTTTTAATGCAATATACAGCACACTTTCTGAGAAAAATTGGCTAAAAAGCCAGAGTGTTTGCCATTGTTTTGTAGGGTAAAACCAATCCAATACATGCAAATCACGTGTTGCTATTAAAAATGCCATGCCACATTGAAAACATGTCCCACTTGCTGCACAATGTAGACCAGTGTAGACACGTAATAACATTACAGTAAAGCATGCCAGGCCACATTTAGGCATACCTAGACTGGTTGCACCAAAATGCCAGTCGAAGCAATAACACTCATCAAGAAGAGAGCACATATTCACAGTCTCTATGGCCTCTAACAACACGGCCAAACTCTTTAAAATCTGCATGGAACTGGTCAATCCTGTTGCGGTCTCCACCTCTCCTGTTCCCTCCCAGACCCTCTGTATGGCTCTGGCCTCTCACTTCTCTGCTAAAACTCAGGACATCCTGTCCACTATCTCCTCTTCCTCTCCCGCTTCCTCTCTTGGCCCCCCTTTGGCCATCTCTACCTCTCCTCGTCCTTTCTCCTCTTTCTCTCTGACAACACCTGACATGGTTTCTAGACAAGTCTGACCCATGAAAGTGCTGTCCAAACGGTGCTCCCATGCTCCTCCAGAACCATCAAGGACCATATTGACACTCTCTCTGCACCTTGGCCGATTTCTGTAATCACTCTTTCACCACTGGAACGTTCCCTCTCCCCTTAAGCACTCCCTTGTGCACCCACTCCCCAACACGCTGTCTGTCGATCCTACCTGTCAGGCAAACTATTGCCCATTCTCCATCACCCAAATTTCTGGGCAAACTCTTGGAAAAAAGCTGCCCATCTCCCAGCTTACTCTCCACATTGAATCTGTTGGTTGTCTCCATGACCATCAGTCTGGCTTCAGAGCTGCCAGAGGCACCAAAACCTCTCTCCTGAACACCTGTGAAGATCTGCTCTCTAACCTTGATTCCAGCATTCCTTCTCTCATAATCCTCCTTGATCTTTCCTCTACTTTCGACACAGTCAACCATGCCATCCTGATAAATCAACTACATGAGAACCTGGGCATCACAGATCAGGCCCTGGAGTGGCTTACCTCCTTCCTCTTGGACTGCCCCTCCCAGGTCGAACTTGGTCCCTTTCTCTCTGCCACCTCTCTTCCTGTGGCATTCCCTAGGGCTCTATCCTCTCACCCCTGTTTTTCAACCTCTACTTGGCCTCTTTGGCTTACCTTCTCCTCTAAATTTCAGTGTTATGGGGATGGCACTCAGCTTTCCTTCAGGCTCCTCTCATCTCTTGTCTATCTGTGATTCGGGATTGGTGAGCCGCCAATGATATCTACCTTAGTGCCATTAAGATGGAGATCCTTCTCATTGGGACCCCTGCCCCTGCTTTCCCTCTCTCACCCTGGCCGCCTACCTAGGGCCCTCTTCCTTCACCTGCGAGGCAAAAAACCTTTTGTGTCATCTTCGACTCCACTCTCTCTTTCTCTCCTCGCATCTTGGACGTTTCCAAGAAGTCCCACTACCTACCAGCTGCTCCTCCTCAAAGAGACTCTTCCCTTTCTCATTTTCCCCCAGAAGCTCACTGTCTCCAGAGCCCTGTTTCTCTCTAGGCTGGACTACTGCAACAGCCTCTTTCTCAAGCTGCCTTCCTCTCTCCACCCTCTGTAACTAATCCAGAACAGGACAGCAAGACTTATCCTTGGCCACAAGCCCAGGGATCATATCTCTACAGCCCTGAAATCTCTCCATTAGCTCCCGGTGGTTGCAATGATCAAGATCAAGACCCTTTGCATTGTATTGTATTGTATTGTATTTTGCATTTATATAGCGCCTTATATACCATTGGTATGGTCTGAAGGCGCTGGTAGGTTGAACGCCCCTGGGAACCGAGGTTCGAGTCAGTAGAGAGGGTGAAGAGAGACAAAAGGTGCGTGTGCGCACAGAGTATGTGTGCAGCTGGTGCGGGGTTATTGTGGTAGCTGCTTCTTAGCGGTAGGTGTGGTGGTTGAGAGGTCAGGAGAATGTGTACGCTCTGGCAGAATTAATCCAGCTCGAGAGTGGCTGCGTTAGGCCTGAGGAGAGACGCCTGGCTGGGGATGTTAAACCAGCGGTGGTTACTTAGAGTGATGGGGAGTGAGCGGGAGATGTTGATATGAGAACAGTTATACCGAATGGTGTCATAGTATCCCTGTGTTCTATTTGAGTGATGGTGTAAGGAGGAGAGTAGGCGTGAGGTGTGGTATGATATATGTTCATTCGAATGTTCCCGCATATCAATGCATATTGTGTACGTTCCTCACACTCAGCCAGTTCCTACATTCAGCCATTTCCCACACTCAGCCATTTCCCACATACTCAGACATTCCCATATACTCAGCCATTCCCACACACTCAGCCGTTCCCCACACTCAGCCGTTCCCCACACTCAGCCGTTCCCCACACTCAGCCGTTCCCCACACTCAGCCGTTCCCATATACTCAGCCGTTCCCCACACTCAGCCGTTCCCCACACTCAGCCGTTCCCCACACTCAGCCGTTCCCCACACTCAGCCGTTCCCCACACCCAGCCGTTCCCCACACCCAGCCGTTCCTCACACTCAGTCGATTTCCATACTCTGCCGTTCCCTACACTCAGCCGTTCCCTACACTCAGCCGTTCCCCACACTCAGCCGTTCCCCACACTCAGCCGTTCCCCACACTCAGCCGTTCCTCACACTCAGCCATTCCCCACACTCAGCCATTCCCCACACTCAGCCATTCCCCACACTCAGCCATTTCCTACACTCGGCCCTTCCTCACACTCGGCCCTTCCCCACACTCGGCCATTCTCACACTCAGCCATTTCCCACACTCAGCCATCCGCTTTCCAGACCCATCCGCTCTCCAGACCCATCCACTTTCCAGACTCATCCGCTACTCATACTCATACACTCCCCACACTCATATGTTCTATACATTCATACGCTCCCCACACTCAGTCTCTCCCCCCATTCGGTTGTTCCCCACATTTCTCCGCTCTAAATGTGCCTCTGTTCTCAGCGCTCTTTCGTTCTGCATGATCTTGCGCTCTGCACATTCTCCAGGCTCATTTGCCAACAGCATTTATCCTCACATTCACCCATACTCATCTATACTCATCCATACTCATTCGTTCTTTCTACTCATCCGGTCGTGCTCTCTATGCTCATCCGCTCTCCTTGTTCATCCGCTCTCCACGTTCTCTTCTTTCCATTATTCAGTGATTTTTTTTCTATTTAATCATTTCCCTGTTTAGATCTAGTTTATTCGTTTTAGTTCTGTTTGTCAATGTAGGTTACAATCTGGTTCGGTTACTTTATTTATTTATTTTAATATATTTGTTTTATTTGTTTTTTTTTGTTTTTTTTTTCTTTTTTTTTTTTTTTATCTTTTTTTTTTGGGATGATGGTGGTTTAGGGCTGGTTGGTTTTAGGGAAAGAACCAGGTTTTCAGTAGTTTGCGGAAGGCCGTTAGGTCCTGAGTTCGGCGGATGTGGGGTGGGAGCGAGTTCCATAGGGTTGGGGCCAGGGCTGAGAATGATGCTCCGCCCAACCTGACTGAGTTTGTTTTAGGAATTACTAGGAGGCCGGCTGAGCTTGATCTAAGGGTGCGGGTGGGGTGATAGGGTATTAGCTTTTTTTGAAGATAATAGGGTCCAGTTTTATGTAGAGCTCGGTGGGTGAGGCATAGGGTTTTGAAAGCTACCCTGCGGGCTACTGGAAGCCAGTGCAGTGTTTTAAGGGCTGGGGATACGTGGTCCCTTGGACCGAGCGCGAGAAGCACTTTGGCTGCTGCGTTTTGTGCTCTTTGTAGTTTATTCAGTTGGTAGGCATGAATTCCGAGATACAGGGGGTTACCATAGTCCAGTCGGGATATGACGATTGATTGGACCGCGGAGACTCTGTTAGGGAATGAGAGATATGGAAAGATGCGCCTAAGGTTTTTGAGGTGGTAGTGGCAGGACTTAGAGACATTGTTGACTTGGCGCGAGAGTGTTAGGTCGGAGTCCAGGGTGCACCCAAGATTTTTTACTATGTTAGAGGGGTTCGGTGAGATGCCCATGGTGGGTGGCCAGGGTAGTGGGTGCGGAAGAAAATCTGAGTTGCCGCAGACCATGATTTCTGTTTTGGAGGGGTTTAACAGGAGGTGGCTTTGGGTCATCCAGCGCTCGATGTTGAGGAGGCAAGAGGTCAGGTCAGGTTGGGAGTTGGGTTTCGCGTTCAGGAACTTTAGAATTAGTTGAGTGTCATCTGCGTAATTGTAACACAGGATGTTGTGAGCACGAATTATTGGTGGGAGGGTGATCAGGTAGAGATTGAACAGGAGGGCGGATAGACATGCTCCTTGTGGGACTCCTGTGTCAACTGGTCGGGCTTGTGATGTAAAGTTGGAGAGTGTCGTTATTTGGTGTCTGTCTTTGAGGAATGAGGCTATCCATTTAAGGGCGGTTCCACGGATTCCTAGGGAGTGGAGGCGGTCAAGGAGTATAGAGTGATTGATCGTGTCAAAGGCGGCTGATAGGTCGAGAAGGATTAGTGCGGCGCATCCTGCAGAGTCAGCAGTCATTTTTAGGTCATCCCAGATCGAGGTTAGGGTGGTTTCAGTTCCATGGCAAGATCTGAATCCTGATTGGGCGGGGTCTAGGAGATTGTTGGCTTCAACAAAGGCGTTTAGTTGGGAGTAGGCTGTTCGGTCAATGAGTTTTGCAAGGAACCTGGTGTTAGAGATCGGGCGGTAGTTTTTTGGTTCGAGAGGGTCGAGTGAGGGTTTTTTAATCAGAGGTTTGACGTACACTAATTTGAATGCATCTGGAAAGATACCGGAGGAAAGGGAGGCGTTTATGATAGATCTTGCGTGTTCTCCTTTCTGGGGTCGGGCTCACACTACATCCAATGCTCTCTTCCAAAATACCTTTTTTCTCGAGCCCTTCCCCCGGCTACCTCCAACTCTCTAAGGGCTAGACGCTTCTTCAGGCAGAGAGTGGGGGGTAGATCTCTTTCCTCTGCAGATGCCTCCCTGCCCCTCCCAAACTTTAGCGGACCACCTGATGTTCCGGAAGCAGCTCAAAACTTTCCTCTTCTCCTCTGCTTTCGCTCTCTCCCTCCCCTGCTGACCTACCTGACCTCCACTGCTGACCTACCTGTCCGCTGTACCGACTGGTTGCTTGGCTACCCTCAGAGTCTCACTGAGTCCAAGCTCTTTCTTGATCAGTCACCCTTGCACTGCCTCTGGCCTACCACACACTTAGGGACTGTAACTGTAACCCTACAGTCCCTTGTCCTCCTTGCACTACCTAGAGCCTCACTGTCCTGATTGCACTTACTCAGAGCATTACAGCCCTGTTTTCCCCTCCCTTCTTCCTTGCACTTCCCCCTCCCTTTCCCCTTGCATTTCTAATTTTCGCACTTGCACGATTTGAATGACACAAGGCCTAGTAAGATCATTTGTCTTGTCCACCCTTTATCTTCACACCATTGCTTGTCGCACCAAGAAATACTTGTGTATAGGCATGTTATAATAGACTTATATCATATCATTTTATCACAGATGCTCAAAAAAATATACAATGCTGCAGTAAGAAATGGCTAGACTGGCAGCACCCAAATGACAATCTAGCCAGGTAATTACACTTAGCAGGACTGCTTTATCAGAAATTTGCAGTTAAAAAAAGGTCATAATAAACTGAGGAATAACTAGACTGGCTGCACCAAAATGCCTCTTTAGCCACTAATACCACATATCATGCCTGCTTAGCCTGGACATGGACAACCATTATGATTTATCGCACAATCCCACCGCCCACACATCCCCTCTCCCTCCCATGCCCTACCCCAACCTCCAAAATCAGCTCCTTGGCCCAGAATTACCTTCACGTCCCTCTTCCTTGTCCCAGAGCTTACGTTTGAGGATCCTTGCCTCATAGGTAAGTACTGGCATGAGGAAGAGTGGGATTAGGAGTAATGAATATACAGGTAGCTAAATCAGGCATTACCTCCATGTACCTCTACCTCATCCCAGTGCTTGTGTATGAGGCATGGTGCCTCATACCCAAGTACTGCCTCATACACAACTTCAGGGACAAGGAAGAATAGGGCTGGGACTAATGACGATTACCAATAAGTAATTAAGGCATTAAACACAAGTAGGGGATTAACAATATTCAGTTGACTGGGATGCAGCACTCACCCCCAGAAAATGTGGGCTATGTTGACTCAACCTGGCTGACCTTCAGAGCAGTTACCGGACAGAACAGGACACAGATGTTAAATGGCACCTGGGTTTCGCTGTTAACAAGGGCCCAGCCGTTACTAACGTAAAGCATTTCACTGTTAGTACCTGCATCCAAATGCCAAATTTTTTAGGCAATTTAAATTTGATGTGGGTTTAGTACTTTCATGCCAGGGAAGTGATTGGAAGGGTAGAAAGGGAACAGGAGACTATTCATTCTCACAACAGTTCATAAGTGGGTGCTTTTACATATAAAGGAGAGAGTTAACTGCTTGTAACATTGAAACTGCACTATAATAGTCTCATTAAAATTCGTAAAGAAGTTAGATGCCCCCACACAAATAAGTTTGCTTCCCCCACCACCCGTGAAGTTAGCGCCTCTTCCAACATTTGAAGAATCAGCCTCCCGAAATGTAGGTTTTGTTGTGCCCCTGAACACAAGCACAAACACCATTCACCATATACATGCATGCACGCCCAGCCATCTTTACATTTAAGTGTGCACTCTTTCACCATACAGGCATACCCAGGCAGCCAATCATGCATTTAAGTGTGCACCCTTTCACCATACACGCACACACGCACACCCAGTCACCCATATATTTGTGTGCACCCTTTCACCATACACTCACACAGGTAGCCACCTCCACATTTAAGTGTACACCCTTTCACAATACACTCACACACCTCATTGGTTTGAGGGTCGCCCTATTACTAAAAAAGAAATTGGGCCTCAGTATACGTTTGCTGGTCTGGTAACAACGGTACCGTTAAGCTTGCCGGTACCGTTGGTACCAGACCAGCAAACTACGAGTTCTGCTCCCGGGTGCCTTCCCGCCCGCCAGGTCTGACCTGGCGGGCGTACCGGCACTCGCGAGCAGAGCAGGTCGGATCCACCGGCACCATTCTGAATGGTGCTGGTGCATCCGAGCTCTCCATTCCCATTGAACCCTATGAGGATCAAATGAGAATGGGGAGCATTTTTTTCCAGCCCTCGCGAATGACCAATTACCGGTAATTGCCCATTCGCAGGTACCAGAAAAAAGTGCAAGTTTGGTGGCAGCCTACCGGTTTTACCGGCAAGGCTACCGCCAAACTTTTAATGAGGCTGATTGTCTCTTTTTTAAATCACTCTGACTTCATAAAGAAATTATTTCTGTTAAGGACCCATAACGGAAATCATTTCTTTATGAAGGCAGAGTGAAATAAACTATTTCTTTTTTAATTCATAGGACTCCCCCAACCCATGACATGGGGGCCTCCAGCCTGGTGTCTTCCATGTCATGGGGTAGGGGGAGCCCTGTGACTTCAAAAAGAAGGTTTCTTTTTGTAGTCACTCTGTCTTCATAAAGACATTATTTCTGTTACAGAAATAATTTCTTTATGAAGGCAAAGAGATTTAAAAAAGAAATTAAAAAAAAACATTGTGAAAAAAAAAATCATTTTTTTTTCTCCAAGTGGGGCCCCCTGCCAGGCATGTGCTAGCGGGGCCCCCACGCACCGCGGGGGCTGCGGGGGCCCCTGTTACGCCAGTGGTTGCCACCGAGCTATCCTCCCGAGACTATCCTCCTTAATTGCTTCTCGATACTTAATTAGAGAGGGTGTACTAGAAGCCCTCAACCAATAGAGGGCATTGGTGTCCCCCATCCTTCCTTCGCTACACTGGCTTCCCTTCGCAAAGCGCCTGGAATTCAAGGCACTATGTATTGTGCACCGCGCCTTCGACGACATTGATCCAGAGTACCTACCGGCTGAATTTCTTCCCTATGTTCCATCACGTCCCCTCCATTCTCCCTCTTCACTAAGTATTGAGGTCCCCGGCTATGGAACTCCCTTCCACTGGCTCTGCGTGCCACGCAGGGTCATCTTCCCTTTTATCGTGCTCTCAAGACCTTTCTATGCCAGCCTCTCCTTTTAGCTTCCTGCTGCCTCATCTTTCTCAGGAAGCACCATCAGGCATTTGCTGGTGAAGGTGTGCTTCACAAATGTTACAAATAAATAAATACATACATACATAAATAAATAAATAAATAAATAAATAAATAAATAAAACGGGTCTAAAACTGGTTTCTAATGAGATCGGGCAAAGGCCCAACTCCATATGGCGTGTTGGGTTCGGGCAACAGAGCTGGAGGACGAGCATTTGCTTCAAAATGGAATGTTCAATAGAGAAAAGCCTCGCTGATTAATGCAGCACGCCAACACATGGCAGGACAATGCTGTTATGCAATGGACTTCGTATGTGGCCTAACTCATATCAAATGTAACGCCCTTCTGCTGAAGCAGGAGAAATTGACATGCGCCGCGCTCTTGATCTCTGGCATCCCTGGACACTTTGCGTTTCTAGCAATATCCTAGCACGACAAGCATTGCATGAAAGACCCTTCTGCGCAGATGGTGAAAACCTTTCCTTTGCCACTATGCACTGAGAATGTCCCCTTTGGATGTGGAGCTCTCTGCTCACTCTCTATAGAGCGTGCTTTTAATATGGCCATTGTCCCTTTGCTTAAGCATGAAGGCACTCTTCTGCACAGCACAGACCCAGAGCTTCAGTTTGCCAGTGGGACCACACTTATGGTTCAGTGCAGGGTCCGGGGAGTGTTGCGCCTTTGGAATTCTCGTTTTTGAATCCACCACTCCATTTTATACGATTTTGGGATTCGCAAAAAGGACACAGGGGATCACAAATACTTTACCAGATGACATTATTATCTGCACTTGGAGGGCTGTCAGAGATTCCAATTCCCCCAAGATCGCCCCAGTGTCCTTTTGGCAATGTGGGAATTTAATTACATTATTCATTAATAAGGCAATACTAGGGATCTGCTGCTGAATGCCTGCCCCATTAATGTCTATTTAGGGGAAGATATTAATCCAAATAGTTCCACACCAATAGTTTGTTCAGATGGAATCAGGTGCTTGCTTTGAACCTCTTTGAGTTCTGCACAGTTGCAGTCAACAGGAAGTCATCCTGGCCCATCTCATTAAAAGCATTTGGACCGGGTTGGGCAGCTTTCCTGTTTGGCCTTTATTGTGTATAGCCTCCAGCCTCAGCTCTGATCTCTGTCTCTTCTGGTCTCTGTTACTGATAGCCTCCAGCCTCAGCTCCGCTCTCTGCCTCTCCTGGTCTCTGCTATGGGTAGCCTCCAGCCTCAGCTCTGATCTCTGTCTCTCCTGGTCTCTGTTACTGATAGCCTCCAGCCTCAGCTCCGCTCTCTGCCGCTCCTCGTCTCTGTTATGGGTAGCCTCCAGTCTCAGCTCTGCTCTCTGGCTCTCCTGGTCTCTGTATGGGTAGCCTCCAGCCTTAGCTCTGCCCTCTGCCTTTCCTGGTCTCTGTTACTGATAGCCCCCAGCCTCAGCTCTGCTGTCTGCCTCTCCTGGTCTCTGTTATGGGTAGCCCCCATCCTCAGCTCTGCTCTCCTGCTCTCCTGGTCTCTGTTATGGGTAGCCTCCAGCCTCACCTCTGTTCTCTGCCTCTCTAGGTCTCTGTTACTGATAGCCTCCAGCCTCAGCTCTGCTCTCTGCCTCTCCTGGTCTCTGCTACTGATAGCCTCCAGCCTCAGCTCTGCTCTCTGGCTCTTCTGGTCTCTGTTATGGGTAGCCTCCAGCCTCAGCTCTGCTCCTGCCTCTCCTGGTCTCTGCTATCGGTAGCCTCCAGCCTCAGCTCTGCTCTCTGGCTCTCCTGGTCTCTGTTATGGGTAGCCTCCAGCCTCAGCTCTGCTCCTGCCTCTCCTGGTCTCTGTTGTGGGTAGCCTCCAGCCTCAGCTCTGCTCTCTGGCTCTCCTGGTCTCTGTATGGGTAGCCTCCAGCCTTAGCTCTGCTCTCTGCCTCTCCTGGTCTCTGTATGGGTAGCCTCCAGCTTCAGCCTTGCTCTCTGCCTCTCCTGGTCTCTGTTACTGATAGCCCCCAGCCTCAGCTCTGCTGTCTTCCTCTCCTGGTCTCTGTTATGGGTAGCTTCCAGCCTCAGCTCTGCTGTCTGCATCTCCTGGTCTCTGTTATGGGTAGCCCCCATCCCCAGCTCTGCTCTCTGGCTCTCCTGGTCTCTGTTATGGGTAGCCTCCAGCCTCACCTCTGTTCTCTGCCCCTCTAGATCTCTGTTACTGATAGCCTCCAGCCTCAGCTTTGCTCTCTGGCTCTCCTGGTCTCTGTTATGTGTAGCCTCCAGCCTCAGCTCTGCTCCTGCCTCTCCTGGTCTCTGTTATGGGTAGCTTTCAGCCTCAGCCCTGCTCCTGCCTCTCCTGGTCTCTGTTATGGGTAGCCTCCAGCCTCAGCTCTTCTCTCTGGCTCCCCTGGTCTCTGTTATGGAAAGCCTCCAACCTCAGCTCTGCTCTCTGCCTCTTTAGGCCTCTGTTAGTGATAGCCTCCAGCCTCAGCTCTGCTCTCTGCCTCTCCTCGTCTCTGTTATGGGTAGCCTCCAGCCTCAGCTCTGCTTTCTGCCTCTCCTGGTCTCTGTTATGGGTAGCCTCCAGCCTCAGCTCTGCTCTCTGCCTCTCCTGGTCCCTGCTATGGAAAGCCTCCAGCCTCAGCTCTGCTCTCTGCCTCTCCTGGTCTCTGGTATGGTTAGCTTCAAGCCTCAGCTCTGCTCTCTGCCTCTCCTGGTCTCTGTTATGGGTAGCCTCCAGCCTCAGCTCTGCTCTGTGCCTCTCCTGGTCTCTGTTATGGGTACCCTCCAGCCTCAGCCTTGCTCTCTGGCTCTCCTGGTCTCTGATACTGATAGCCTACAGCCTCAGCTCTGCTCTCTGCCTCTCCTGGTCTCTGTTACTGATAGCCTCTAGCCTCAGCTCTGCTCTCTGGCTCTCCTGGTCTCTGTTATAGGTAGCCTCCAGCCTCAGCTCTGCCCCTGCCTCTCCTGGTCTCTGCTATCGGTAGCCTCCAGCCTCAGCTCTGCTCTCTGGCTCTCCTGGTCTCTGTTGTGGGTAGCCTCCAGCCTCAGCTCTGCTCCTGCCTCTCCTGGTCTCTGTTATGGGTAGCTTTCAGCCTCAGCCCTGCTCCTGGCTCTCCAAGTCTCTGTTATGGGTAGCCTCCAGTCTCAGCTCTGCTCTCTGGCTCTCCTGGTCTTTGTATGGGTAGCCTCTAGCCTTAGCTCTGCTCTTTGCCTCTCCTGGTCTCTGTATGGGTAGCCTCCAGCCTCAGCCTTGCTCTCTGCCTCTTCTGGTCTCGGTTACTGATAGCCCCCAGCCTCAGCTCTGCTGTCTTCCTCTCCTGGTCTCTGTTATGGGTAGCCTCCAGCCTCACCTCTGTTCTCTGCCTCTCGCCTCTCTAGATCTCTGTTACTGATAGCCTCCAGTCTCAGCTCTGCTCTCTGCCTCTCCTGGTCTCTGCTACTGACAGCCTCCAGCTTCAGCTCTGCTCTCTGGCTCTCCTGGTCTCTGTTATGGGTAGCCTCCATTGATGAAAGGGGGTGGGTGAGGCACAGAACAGTAGAAACATTGGCTAGCATGTACTGCATATACTAAAGTCAAGTAAGAAGGAGATTTAAGCCTCCCATTTGCATTCCAGTAGGCCATCACTGCCCCTACTCCACCCCACTATAATCACCGAGGTTGAAGTGGCCCTCAAAAGGCAGAGCAACACAAGTAGGATGGGAGAACGACATGCTCGCTAAGCAGAAGGTACCACCACCACCAACACCAGGCAAAGTTCCCGATTCAAGGGAAAACAAGAAGTAAAGAAGTTTCCTGATTAAAAAGGACAATGGCGCGGCGTGGGGGCGCTGTTGCGCAACAAGATGGCCGCCTAAGAGTGGAGCTCCTCTCCGGCGTATTATCCTTTTAAAATGATATCCTCAATCTGCCTTCATCCGCGCTACCAGACCAGTGGAATCGACCATTGCACCTATCCTGCACCCACCGGGAGAAACAACGGGTGAAATCGGACCCGGCGTGCCCAGATACGGATGGGGTCGCGGACAGGAGGCCCCGGGCCGCTCCTCAGCTCCGGAGTAACCAACGCGAGTGACGCGGCTCTGGGTGGAGCGTGGGCCCTGCTGTGGGCTGGTCCGGCCCCGCGGGCGGAACGGACTCCCTGTACCCAGATTGCCTTGTGTGCCACCCGAGAGGGAACAACATTCGCTCATCGAGGACGGTGTCCTTTCTGGTAGGAGAAGTGCCTTGCGTGAGACCTGAACTGCATGCGCCCTGCCCCGTCCTCCCGGCCCGGCGCTTGAGACATCCGGATTCCCCTGCACGGCCCTGGCCGATCCTGATCGGGTGGATCCCCTACTGCTAGTATCGGATGCCGTCATAAAGAAGGGGGGGAACGACATGAAAAAGTAAATGTGCCAGACGCTAATCCTGTGGCCGGCTGTGAACGCGACCGCGCGGTGCACCAACGCCGGCGTGCGTAGTGCAGGTCTGCTGTGGACGGGTGCCGCGGGCAAACAAGGGAAGCAGGGTGGGACACTGTGTACGACCCTGCTTGATGAGTGCGTGTGGGCCGACGAAGGGAAGCTCCTGTTGAATTAAAGGCTGTCCACGCTACAACGCTCACCCCACGCACTGTATCTTCCTCAGACCCAGGGTCGACAACACCCTTGTAACACATCACGGCTTCGGGATTAACTACTACATCAGGCCCACTCACAGTCCGAGGTGAACCACCCCTCAGTGGCCACCTACGATCCTTACTACAACGGATATTAACAAGTGGACACCCGTGTGATGCCTGGGAAAAACGTGCTCAAAGACAGGAAGACTGGGCCAATGGATTCCTTCACGAACTCACAAGCACCCTCAAAGGCCTCGAGCCCATCGACAACATCTGACCTCCCTGCTACGGAGGACTCCAAGTTTGACCATCTTTTGACGACGGTCCAAAACGGATTCTTGGCGATAAATGTCAAACTGGACGATATTGTCTCCACGATAGGCTCCCTCAAAGCCAGGATAGATAAGGAAAGTGCCAGCATCACAGATGCGGAAAACAGAATAAGTGCAAGCGAAGACCCGACCCACCAAAACACTCATGACATTGCTGTCTTGAAAAGCGAAATGAACAAATTCTGTGATGAGTGTGATGATTTGGAGTCGAGGTCGAGAAGGAACAATAAACGCATTGTCGGCTTAGCAGAATCTTTTTGCAAAGGCCCGATGGAGACCCAAATCAAAGCCCTTTTGAGGACCCTCCTCGGCGCTGACTCCTTTTCTTCACAATTCTTGGTCGAACGAGCACATCGCACCCTGGCCCCACCACCCAAACCGGGAACCCCCCCGCACGATAGTGGCAAAGCTTCTAAATTACAGAGACAGAGACGCGATTTTGAGGCTGGCAAGGGAAAAGGGCCCCTTGAGACACGGCAACAACAACATACACATATATCCGGACTTCTCCGCGGGAGTCCAAACCCAGAGACGTTCCTATGAATCCATCAAACGGCAGCTGCGGGTGAGACAGGTCCCATATGCGCTATTGTTTCCAGCAAAGCTATGCATACAACACGGCGGACGTGCGCACTTCTTTGATTCCCCGGCAGCTGCATTGGCCTATGTGGAATCCGCCATTCCCCTACCTCCTGGTAGAAACGAACCTGATCAAAATCTTCTTCAGCAGCCGGTATAGTAATCAACATGGCATACTGCCCGACCGCAGCAATGAACCACCTCCTACCTCCAACAAATCGTTCATTCTCGTTTCACCAAAGAGAGGCAGAACTTTTCTTTTATTTGTGCTTCTTATTATTCTCCAACAATTAAAGACAGCCGGATGAGATGCGCTCGGCTACGAAAGCGTTGTTGCAGCACTCGCCCCCCTCCACGAGTGAAACCACAGAGTTTTAAATGGGGTTCATCATCAAGTTGGGCCAGATGGTGTGGGTGGGGGTGGGAACTGGGAATTCGGGTCTGTTTAATCGACCAGAGGTATGGTCGTTTAAGTCGAAGCCCCAGTTGGGCAAGTTGGAAAGCAGTTTACGGTTGTGTTTAATGTTAAAAATGCAGTCACAGAGTCATGCGCTGATCCCCCCCAAATTGTCATCCCGTCCTCCCAAGATTGTCTTTAATCTATTGACATGACACAGAGACCCCATACTTCCAGCGGGTTGACACTTAAGCTGCTAACTTGGAACATCCGAGGTCTTAACAACAGAGCAAAATCCGAAACACACCTGAAAACTCTTGAAAACGATTATAGTGTAGCACACGATAAGAACATATTGGCTGATATCAATGAACACCTTCTTAGATTTAATGAGCTAGCAATCCAAGAACTACAATACATGTCCACTCCGACTAGGGCTAGGGCTCATAGATACGGTGAGGGAAATAGAGCAGGACACTACTTGGCACGTATATTACGAAATGAACACAGTCATGCCCCCATCACTAGCATCATGACAGACAACGGTGATCCCGTGCACACAGAGGAAGAAATCAACTCCGAATTTGCTAAATATTACACCAACCTATACGCAAATCATGATACACGGAGTCAGGTAGACATTGCAACATACTTGAACGAGATAGACCTCCCTAGCCTCACACCTGAGGACAACCTTGCCCCTGGACAAGAAATAACCAAGGAGGAAATCGCAGAGGCAATTAAGTCACTGGCAGCTGGAAAAAACCCCGGCCCTGATGGCCTAAGCTCGGACCTCTATAAAACATACACAACAATACTATCCCCTATACTAACTCACGTATGGGAGGAAGCCTTGAGCTCTGGCTCCCTCCCAGAGTCAATAACTGACGCAGTCATAACGGTCCTATTGAAGCCTAGACGTCCGGCCCACGACCGCTCGTCCTATCGCCCACTCTCCCTTATAAATACAGATGCCAAGATATACGCGAAAGTGCTCGCAAACAGACTTCTCCCTAAAATGACTTCCCTAATACACCCTGATCAATGTGGCTTCATCCCGACGAGATCCACTGCCCTAAACCTGCGTAGACTGTTCGGAATTATGGCACAGATCAAACCTGATGCACAGGCAGTGACCGTCTCATTGGACGCCGAGAAGGCATTTGACTCCATCTCATGGGCATACATGTTCGAGGTCCTCAAAAAATGTGGCTTTGGCCCATACTTCACACACTGCGTCAGGCTGCTCTACACCTCTCCCAAGGCTAGGGTCCTAACAAACCGCACCCTCTCTACCCACTTTACTTTACATCGTGGCACCAGACAGGGTTGCCCCTTCTCCCCCATCCTGTTCGCACTCACTATCGAACCAATGGTGGCTGCAAGCAGAAGAGAACAAGAATTGAGGGGCATCAAGTTGGCCGGCAGCTACCAATCTATCTCATTATATGCGGACGATACCTTACTGTATATACGTAAACCGGAGAATAACTTGGAACCCATATTGGCAGTAATACAGGACTTTACTCTACATTCAGGGTACAAAATCAATACAGCCAAATCTGAAATCTTCCCATTGACACAGTCCACCCCCTGTCCTTTACGCACACACGGCCTAAGATGGTTCCCTGATTACATCAGATACCTGGGGATCCTTGTATCTAGAGACAAACAGTCACTATATATAGATAACTACGAATCCACGTTACAGACGATCCACACCAAACTCCAAATCTGGACCAGGTTGCCCATATCACTGGCTGGTCGGATAGCGGTACTCAAAATGGTGATCCTCCCCAAACTCCTATATGTCTTTAATAATGTCCCGATATGGCCAGGCAGACCCTTTTTTGAAAACCTGCGGTCCCTGGCAACCACCTTCATTTGGAACGGGGGGGCTAACAGACTCAAATGGGAAAAACTGGTGGAACCCTACGACACAGGGGGCATCGCTGCGCCTGATTATGAGCTGTACTACCTTGTGTCACAGGCTCATTATGCCAGATACTGGCAGAACCCCACAACAGAAGCACCACATGTCCCCATTGAACGGCACTCGGTCCGCCCAACGGACTTGCGATCTATAATCTTTGCGACATCTTACAAAGACGAATGCAAATTTGACCCCGCAGCTTGCACGATCGCAGCCTGGGCTACAATTGGCAAGCGCCTCCACATCGATATCCCCTACGACTCCCAAACTCCATTATGGAACTTTCTGGGCACTGCCCCCTCGTATGACCCTGGTATACAGAAAGCCTGGATTCCGAACTATGACATCACAATGAAGGCTATGTTCCCCAACTGAAGTTTTGTCACCCCCGAAAACTTCGCTGACACAGTGGGGAGGGGCCAGCTAGTCACGTTACAATATCACCGCATGAAGGCGGCGTTCAAGAAACGCTGGCCATCATACCCAGCTGAACCGCCCGAGCACCCCTGTTACCAGGTACTTCACTCACAGCCCCACATAGGCATCTCCACACTGTACAACATAGTCCAAGCACACACGAAATCCTCCAATAATATAAAGTCCTCCTGGGAAGAGGACATGGGCACAACAATAGAGGAAGGGACATGGTCCAGGTACTGCCTCCTTACAAAGAAGGTCTGCCTCAACGCGGGGCTCAGACTCATACAATTCAAAATGCTCAATAAACTTCACTATACCCCAGTCAAGATGGCTAAAATCAAGATGTCCACAAACACTAGCTGTCCTAAATGCAATAACCCTCAAGCTGACTCATACCATGTGTACTGGGCCTGCCCTGAAATAATTAGTTTCTGGAGGGCAGTAGCAAGCATACTGGAAGACATTACTCAAGTCCCTGCACAACTAACCCCCCAAAAATATCTGTTCGGCGACATCGGAAAACTCCCAGAAAAAACCAGGAGGCTGTTCAACGTTGCATGTGTGGTGGCTAAAAAATGTATTTTGCAAAAATGGAAAAGTCCCCATGCCCCCTGTGCAGAACAATTCTTAAAAACACTGGCATATGTGCACGAATGTGAAGAAACGTACATAGGACTGGTCCCCTCTCCGTGTAGACCTAAAGACATTTGGTCAGCGTTCAGGACTTACCTTCGCACTACCCCACCTAACTCGGGAGAGTCTGATACCGACTGAAATGTGTGCCTTGACTCCAGCAACAAACGTTTAATATCATAAATTGGGATGTTGTTTTATATATGTATATGAATGGTAGAAAACAAAGTTTATAATATGTATATTCAGTAACATTGGGTGGTTCATGCGTGTGTAATGCGAATTGCAATCGAAAAATAAAGTTTAAAAACAAAAAAAAGGACAACAGCGCTTTGTCATGATCTACATCATAACCTGCATACCGCAGCATAACCATCACCCCAAAGGTGGTCTACCTGCCCACCTGAAGCCATGGCAGGGTTCTAGACCATATTGCTGTACCAGAAGGACCCTCTGGACGTTGATCACTGCACTCTAGTGCCAGAGACGCTACTACCCCCGAGAACCAGGCAGACTTACTATTGGACAGCAATCTTGCTTTGGGTCCAAAATTGCTTTGGGTGAATATATATATTACGATTTTTACCCATTTGTTGTGGTTTTGATTAACATTAGATGCTGTTAGTATCTTCGCGTCAGTTTCAGTAAACCACTTGCATTGTAGTGGTTTTTATACTCAAATAGAAACACAGTAAAAATGCTCTCACGTTTGTTTAGTATTTATGTATATTTATTAACTTGGAAAGATAATGTATGAGCATTAAGAAGAATATAGTCAAAAAATGCGCCGTTCACTTATTGCTAATATTAGACACCCAGCATCCTATTCTCCTATTTCAACTACCAAGCAAGACGGGTGTGGGGCTTTACCCCAGCAAAATCTCCACAAGGCAACCTCACAGTAGTGCTGCTGGGGATTGGCCAGCCAGGAGAACACGTGCGCTATTTTCATTGCAGCACCTTCCCCAGGCAAAATGTATTTTTACGGACCACAGTTTGTTGAATAAATTCATCTGCCGTGGCCTCAACATCCAGATGTGCAGCTTCATCTGTGTGTCCATGGAGCAAAGCAACAGCATTTAATCGAGCTTGGCCCATTGTAGCTCTCAGGTAGGTTTTGATGCGCCGGCGGCTAGCAAATGAATGCTTCGAAGAACAAGAGGATACAGGGATAGTTCCTGCAAATTGAGGTAGCCGTGCCAGTTCTGGGAACAGATTGTGCATAGGGCGACCCCTTTCACCTTGGAACAAGTCAAAGACATCCTGAAAATCCCAAACCAGTGTCTTGTCCCTCTGCACAAGTTCAAGGAACATAGGTCTATGTAGCTCTAGGTTGCATTCATGGAAGTCAGTCTTGTAAACATTCATGACATATTCACTGGTGGCGTTCCTGGTAACAAATCTATGTCAACCATATGGTCACATGCAGTTGTATTGAAACGTTCTGACAAAGCTACCAATGTATGGTCCATGAGTTCATAATAGCCTTGTGTATGGGGGTCTTTGGGAGACTGGAAAACATGGGGAACTGGCCCTTCATCCACGCGCCGTGGGATTTTCCTGGCTCTTCTTTGCACAACATGTTCCTCTAGTTCCACATCTAAATCATAACCAGTGCTTCATGGAACCTTAAATTGACCTTCTGTAGAGCAGTGTTTGCAGTTTCAACACAGGAAAATACCATGTAAATAAGATGACGACCTAGAAAGGTTGCGGGGTTATGGAGCTGCAAGTGCAACCCGTGGGCTTTTGCTCCCGCTTCATTGTGGGCACCAGATGCAAGTCCCAGAAATTCTATTACAGAACTGTGGTTAGCAAGCACAGTCTTCAAAGATTTTGCTCAAACTGTCCATCGGGTACGACAGAATGGAAGCAGTTTGACGCTCCCTTCCTCCCTTCCTCCATCAAGTGGGGTGCACAGAGGCAGAGGTACACCCAACCCAAAAGGATTTTTTAAAGATGGAGGCACAGATGCAAAGCAATAGGGTTGCACAGATGTAAACATTCACAGAACCCAAAACGATTTTAACAAAGGAGCCACAGATGCAAAGCAAGAAGATGAACAGATGTAGAGGTAAAATCTTTTGGGCTCGGTGTAACTCTACAGCTGTGCACCCCTCTTCACAAGAGGGGTGCACACACAGATGTAGCAGTACACCCAACCCAAAACGATTCTTAGCAATGGAGGCACAGATGCAAAGAAAGAGGGGTGCACAGATGTAGAAGTTAGCCCAAGGCAAAATGGATAGAGGCACAGATGCGAAGCAAGAGGGGTGCACAGATGTACAAATACACCCAACCCAAAACGAGTTTAAAAATGGAGGCACAGATGCGAAGCAAGAGGGGTGCACAGATGTACAAATACACTCAACCCAAAACAATTTTAAAAATGGAGGCACAGATGCAAAGCAAGAGGGGTGCACAGATGTAGAAGTTAGCCCAACGCAAAATGGATAGAGGCACAGATGCGAAGCAAGAGGGGTGCACAGATGTACAAATACACCCAACCCAAAACGATTTTAAACATGGAGGCACAGATGCAAACCCAATCCAAAACGATTTTAAAAATGGAGGCACAGATGTGAAGCAAGAGGGGTGCACAGATATACAAATACACCCAACCCAAAACAATTTTAAAAATGGAGGCACAGATGCGAAGCAAGAGGGGTGCACAGATGTACAAATACACCCAACCCAAAACAATTTTAAAAATGGAGGCACAGATGCGAAGCAAGAGGGGTGCACAGATGTACAAATACACCCAACCCAAAACATTTTTTGAAATAGAGGTACAGATGTAGAAGTGGGGAAAGGGAAAAGGGGTGGGTGCGGGGTGTTGGGCAAAGA
This sequence comes from Ambystoma mexicanum, assembly GCF_040938575.1. Taxonomy (NCBI): domain Eukaryota; kingdom Metazoa; phylum Chordata; class Amphibia; order Caudata; family Ambystomatidae; genus Ambystoma; species Ambystoma mexicanum. Next base: position 46,469,716 of record NC_090935.1, on the reverse strand, counting down.
AAAGAACGACGGGCGGGGAGAATAAAGTGTAGCAGGTGAGAAGGAAAAAGAGGGCTGAAGTGGAAAAGGCAAAAGAAAAACATACCTGCTTCTAAATGTGCGGCTCTCTGGCTCAGCTGGTGTTGTGTCCCGTGTGCCTGCTGCTTCTGCCTTAAACATGGATGAACCGGAAGCAAAACATCAGAAGCTTCTGGTGGCCCCTAAGCCTCCCCTCCAGGACCATCCACCAATATGAGGCCTACAGGGGGAAGGCTTAGTTGGAGGTTTTTGCGGCTTTTACCCGGGCCAGAGAGAGACACAGTATCTATGGAGCCTAAAAAAAAGGGCCATCCATGCTCTGCGTCTCTTCGCTCGGGTCCGGAGAGGGGCTCAGCCCCAAGTTCATTCTGCCAGCAGGTGCCCGAGCCCCGGAGCACCCGCGTACTCGGCGCGCCTGGATGTGGAAGCTATGGTCCGAGCCAGGTTCAAGAGTCACTGTAGCCGGGACCAGCTACACGGATGTGTTCTTTGTTTGGCAGGAGGGTAGGTGATCGAAGCAGCCACCTATTGTTTCCCCACTTCTACATCTGTGCCTCCATTTCTAAAAACACCACATCTCAACACACACCATAACACCAAAGCTGCACACGCCAAACCAAGGAGTAGCACCATGTAAAGTCACATGTCTATACACTGAATATGCTAAACCCCACAAACACCCACCACAGACGCACCCAAAGAATTCCCTACTTTCTCTATTCCGGACACACCAGAGAACCACACAAACAATTTACACTACTAGCCCGGACCAGACAGATCACAACAATCCACCCGAGAAGACTTGCACGCAGTAACATCGCATCAGAGCAACCAGGGCCTACTCCCTGTAGTCGGACTCAGTGGTCAAAGTGTAAAAAAAAAGAAAAAGTAGTGGAACGATGATCCCTCACCTCTGCCCCCTTTTCTGACTTGTCCACTCCCCCATACTCACTGTCACTCCCCTCCCCCCAATTCACACCCCACACCTGGGTCCCAAATCATCTCCAATGTCAGCACTGCGCCACTCCCTTCACTGGCTGTCGGTTAGTGACAGAATCGATTTTACGGTTCTTTGCTGATATACAATGTTTCAACAACTTGGCCCCGCCATGTCTGGCTGACAAACTGATGCGATACCAAACCCCTTGCGCGGTGCGATCTGCTGATGCTTCCGCCACCCCGCTGCGTTTCCAGAGGAGAGAGACGGTTCACAGCGTACGGTCCCAGACTGTGAACACATCCTCCCGGGGAGTTTAGGAAAAAGGAACCCTCTTCCAGGTTGGCTAATCTCTAGAGACCTACCTTTTTAAATAAGGAATTCGGGATTGGTGGCGGGTGGCTTACATCAGCAGGTCTGAAAAGTGTGGCCCACGCCTTCATTTTGAAACATTGGCACGTAGATGTGGTTCGGTCCACCCCATTTTGCAGTATATAACTACCCCAATCTATCAAGCCTTCATTTCCACCAATCCTCTCCACAAGGCTGTGTTTTACAACAGCTCTGGCAAGACTGAAGAAAACACAGTGGCAGAACATGCAATGAAGTGACCGCCATTAGGGTGTCATTGCCCGCATGGCCTGTGCAGCTTCATGGAGGCCCCCGCCTTCCCTTCACCCACCAGTGGCACCTCTTAAAGGACATGCCCAGCACTACAGCCAGAGACACACCTCCCATGACCTGCAAACACTACCTACATCAGTTCGCAGGTGGCTGCTGAGGCTGAGCTGGGCTTCGTGGCTGCTTGGGAATGGGCTCTATGTCCCAGGCAGTCTAGTGGAATAAACAGAGCCTATCCTTCACCGGCCAGATAGCACCGTGAGATGTGACACCGGATTGTTACTGGAAGGACCGAGGTTCGAATCCCCAGCCGGGGAGGAGTTAAAAACACAAAGGCGGCCTTCATCCCATTCTGAAATGGGTCACATAAGGTAAGGGCGTTATCATAGAATTCCCTCAGAAGTAAGGGACCATCGTACCTGTCCGCTAGGTCACCTTTCCTCTCTTGCTGATCCAGATCAGGCGATGGGGACGGCAGACAGTGTGCTATTTAAGACCCAGGCATGATGCATGGTAATCCTCATCACATCACTCGGACCCCTCGCGTCCCACTGCTTATAGAGCAGCAGCTGCACAGGATCACCCGGTGTGACAGAAGGTCACCTGAAAAGCTGTGCGCTGCCCAGCGTTATTTCTAGATTGTGCAAGAACGTGCCCTCTGCTAGACAGGCACCCATTATCCCTTAGCAGGGGCGTTGCTAGGGGGGGGGGCTGAGGGGGCTATAGCCCCTGATCTTTTGGTTGTTGCCCCGGATGGAATCTCAGGAGCTACAACCAAAAGACTAACTAGCCCCCAGTCCCAACAGTTCCTACATCAGCTTAGCCCCGGGTCTTTTCCAGACCTAGCAACTCCCCTGCCTTAGTGCTTAACTTCACTAATTACAGACACTGGGAATGCTTAACTGGAATCGCAGCATCCATATAGTGGATACGTGTAGACGTAGCAGCTGGGAGAAGGCCTGGCAAACCTCCAGATACAGGGCTGCATGGAGCCTGCAGTGTGTGCCGTGCACATGTCCAGCAGCTGGGAGAAGGCCTGGCAAACCTCCAGATACAGGGCTGCGTGGAGCCTGCAGTGTGTGCCGTGCACATGTCCAGCAACTGGGAGAAGGCCTGGCAAACCTCCAGATACAGGGCTGCGTGGAGCCTGCAGTGTGTGCCGTGCACATGTCCAGCAGCCTGGAGAAGGCATGGCAAACCTCCAGATACAGGGTTGCGTGGAGCCTGCAGTGTGTGCCGTGCACATGTCCAGCAGCCTGGAGAAGGCATGGCAAACATACAGATACAGGGCTGCATGGAGCCTGCAGTCCGTGCACATGCCGTGCACATGTCCAGCAGCCTGGAGAAGGCATGGCAAACCTCCAGATACAGGGCTGCATGGAGCCTGCAGTCCGTGCACATGTCCAGCAGCCTGGAGAAATCATGGCAAACCTCCAGTTACAGGGCTGCGTGGAGCCTGCAGTCCGTGCACATGTCCAGCAGCCTGGAGAAAGCATGGCAAACCTCCAGTTACAGGGCTGCGTGGAGCCTGCAGTCCGTGCACATGTCCAGCAGCCTGGAGAAAGCATGGCAAACCTCCAGTTACAGGGCTGCGTGGAGCCTGCAGTCCGTGCACATGTCCAGCAGCCTGGAGAAGGCATGGCAAACCTCCAGTTACAGGGCTGCGTGGAGCCTGCAGTGTGTGCAGGCAATGCCTGTGGGTTGATGTGTCTACGTGAACATATCGTGGCAAATTCGGGAAATGATAGCAACATAGGTATGGGCGCATCGTGCGGGTACTTGGGCATGTGGTGCCAATAGCTAGTAACAAAGGGAAGATTTTCACTATAAACAAGGAAATACTGTTGGCTTTGTTAATACTTGTTTTTTATCTGTGCCAATATATGTTTACCACAGTTGAGTTAATAATGCCCCATCACCTACAGCCCCAACAAATGGCAGTCATACCCTTGCGCCCAATCAACTTCCTCTGCTCTAACCCATTACCTTAATGTCTTTCTGACTACAGATGTGACAATATGTCTACTGCTCTGCAGGACTAGAGGGCTGCGTGATGGATAAAGCTCCTACTCAGCCCTGCCATACTTAGCAATATTACACAGGTGGGGGGTGTAAAGACTGTAGGGGGGTCTGTACTTCTGCTCTCTATATGGTAGAGGAGAGGCACAGAGGGCCCCAGCCAAGATTCTCTATTGTGGTAGCAATGGACGAGCAATCAAGGCCTAGCTTCTCAGGAAGTGGTGCAGGCTGGTTCTTAAGTACAGTGTAGTCCCCAAGCACCCACAAAGGAATGTCCACACACTGTATTGGTTAAAACACAGTCTTTATATAATTAATATTCAAGGTTATGTGCAATATCACAATAACTCACTTCGTACTCGGAAGTCAATAATGATAAATATACAGTTCTACCTGTTTAATTACTATTTGATCTTTTTAAAGTGCATCAACTGTACGGTTAAATGTCACACCAATCAGTTCATAAGGGAAACCAACAATAGATATAAGAGGAAAGCAGTTGGTTAGAACAATAAGCAGAATACTGGCCCCTACCACTAGACACAGTTCTGTGTGGAGATCCCCCCACCTGGGCAATCTGTCGAATAAAGATATATCACAAGCCCAGTCCATATATTGTTCACACAAGACTTTCCAATAGTTTTGCAACCCCAAAGTACCTGGCGTTGTAGCGTTCCTCGTCGGGGAATCGACGGCCCTTCTTGAGTGTCCTCCCTTTAAGGCAGGAGTCACGGGTCGGTCGAACATCCGATGGAGAACAGGGTGAGCTACGACAGTGAAGTGGCAGCTTTGTTCCTGGCGGTGCTCGTAAACGACGGGGAAGCGTAAACGTCCTGCAAGGAAGAGGCGTGCGGGGCACCTTGTTGTCAATAGTTCTGGACCACAAAGAGTTTGACGGTCAGGCCTTCTCCAGCAGGATAAAGCGGAGGCGATGCGGACGAGAGCGTCCTTGGATCAAATGAAGTTCTTAGGCAAACGGGGGCACGGCGGCTCCGGTCGGCAATGGCGGTCGTCGACAGTGGCAGACAACAGTCCGGGCGCTTCTCATTGGGATTCCGCAGCAGTCCCCGTCTCGGGTCGGCAGCCTGTCGAAGGTCTGTCTACCAGGGAGCTTTGGCAAAGATCAGCTGGTGCACGATGGTCCCTCGTAGCTCGGGAAGAGGGCGCTTACCAGGTCCTCTCTGGGTCAGTCCTTGGAGACACAGCAGCTTTCAGATTGTGAAGGAGAGCAACATTAATTGTTCTCGTCCAGCAGGGCTTCAAGGTTAAGCTTCAGGTTTACTCCAGTTACTCGTCGTAGTGGACTTCAGCTTCTGAACACGATTCCTAGCAGTGAGAGGTTCCCAGATATACTGTTGATCTCCATTAATTCCGCTGGGTCACACTCAAGCATCTAATCACAGCGAAGGGCATTCTTGCAGGCAGGCAACCAATCAGGTGCATAGCGCATTCAGGCCATCCACTTCTCTCCAGACACTAGGACAAGTACCCAGCTATTCAACACCCCACACTGCATTCATACCAGTTTCGGGCAGGGCTGTCTCAATCATTGTGTCAAACACCAGATACTAGACACCCACAACACCGAATGCATATTCATTACACACTCCATTCACCCAGGTCCCACCCACAGGTATACCCACAACACACGGTTGTTGGGAAGGCTCCAGCCAGTCTGGTCAGCACTTCCCCACACTACCATATATGGAACTTCCACCCAACAGCCAGTTAGGGGGAAGGGACAGAGTCAGGGCTTCCCTGGACTTTGAGAAAACAAGGTAACAGGCAATAGAAAGCAAGAGGCCACAGGGGCCATCTTGTTTCCTATCAGGAATCAACTGATTCCAATGGCAGGGCCTTGGCATCCCAAAATGGACGATTCTCAGAGCACCTGTCAAATTCAGCATGGAGCTGCCACCAGCCCATACCCTGCTCTGTGGGCCACACACAGGTGCCCGAAAACATACACTAGGGGCACAGGGTTGTACCCCCACCCATGGGTGCCATATGGGTACCCCATGGGTCTGTTCACAAAAAATCAAAGGAGAGAGCTGCACCACCAGGAGTCCCATATGAACTCCTGCGCAGAAAACACGACAGAACACACAATAAAAAGCAGTAAAGGACAAGGATACGAAGGCCCTGTCCCTCCGATGCATTTCCAGCATCACAGACACCCCCCCCCAGACTGAGGTTAGGGTGCCTAATCTCCCACGAGATAGACACCCTCATCCAGACGGTCAACACACACCTCTGGAAAGGCCATCTGCATTATCGTGACTCTTCCCTGGTCTATGCTCTATGGTGAAGTCTAGCCCTTGCAGGCTAATGGACCACCTGAGCAGTTTCGGGTTCTCACACTTCATCTGCATAAGCCACTTCAGGGGCTTATGATCTGTTTGGACCTTGAAGATAGACCCTATAAGGTAGGGCCTAAAACGCCTCCAAACTAAGGCTCCACACTATACTGAAACACTCCTTTTCAACAGTAGCCCACCTACGTTCTCTACCCTTGAGTTGTCTACTGATGAATATGATAGGATGTTCTCTTCCTTTGTCATCTAACTGAGACAAGACAGCTCCAATTCCGGTGTGGCAGGAGTCAGTTTGAACGATAAAGGGCTTGCTGTAATCAGGCGCACAAAACACAGGTGCCCTACACAGACTTTCTTTCAAGCCATCAAAGACGCTCTGACAGTATTCAATCCAATTAACCTTCCTAGGCTGTTTGGGTGAAGTCAGAACTGTAAGTGGTGCAGCTATGGTCACATAGTCTGCCATGAAATTGCGATAATACCCAGTGAGACCCAAAAAGGCTCTCACCTGGGTTTGAGTAGTGGGAGTCTCCCAGTCATGTACATCCTGTATTTTACTGGGGAGAGGTTGGATTTGACCCCCTCCTACCTCATGACCAAGATATGTGACTTTTCCCTGCGCTATCTAGCACTTGGTGGCCTTGATAGTGAGGTTAGCCCTTTTCAAGGCCTACAACACCTTATCCAGATGTGTCAAATGCTCTTCCCAGGTGGAACTGTAGACGGCAATGTCGTCTAAGAAAGCCACACAAAAGGCTTCCAGCCCACTGAGTACATGGTTGACCAATCTCTGGAAGGTGGGGGCATTCTTCAACCCAAAAGGCATTACCCTAAACTGGTAGAGTCCCTCAGGTGTTGAGAACACCGTCTTTTCCTTGGCATGGTTCGTCAGAGCTATTTGCCAATAGCCTGAGGTAAGGTCAAAGGTGCTCACAAATTTGGCAGCACCTATGGTGGCCACAAGCTCATCAGCCCGGGGCAAAATGTGTGCGTTAGTTTTGGTGACGGCATTGACTCCTCGGTAGTCCACACAGAACCTCCAATCCTTGGTACCTGTCTGGGAACTTGCCTTGGGGACACGGACCACTGGACTGGCCCAGGGACTGGTTGAGGGTTCAATAACACCCAGATCCAACATCTTGGCGACCTCAGCCTGGACGTGGTTCTTAACTGTATCTGACATACGGTAGCACCTGCTTTTGACAGGCACACTCTGACCAGTGTCAATTTCGTGCCTACTCCACGGTGTAAGGCCTGGAGTCAGTGAAAACAGAGTGGCATACTGCCGGAGCAAAGTCCTGCAGGACTTCTGCTGCTCTGTCGTCAGATCGGGAGAGAGATGTACTCCCTCCACTGAGCCATCCTGAGGGTTGCTATGCAGCAAGTCAGGAAGGGGCTCACTCTCACCCTCTTCTTGCTCTGAAGCTAGCAAGAGACATGAGACTTCCGCTCGCCTGTGGAATGGCGTGAGCCTGTTAACATGGAATACCTGAGGGGCTACCCCCGGGGCTCCCATGTCAACCAGATAATTGACTTTGCCCATCTTGGAGATAATCCTGAAGGGTCCAGTTCACTTGTCTGCAAAAGCTCGAGGCTTGGTAGGCTCCATCACAAGGATTTCCTGTCCCGGAGTCCAATCCACCTGCGAGGCTTTAAGGCCATGCCAGTACTTATTCATTTCCTGACTGGCCTTGAGATTTACTGTTGGCTGACCCATCATCTGTGTCATCCTCCATCTGAGGCCTAACACATAGTCCCCCACTTGCTTGGCGGGACCTGCAGTGGTGGCTTACAAACCTTCTCTGATCAAGGCAAGGGGCCCCCTCACGGGATGTCCAAAGAGTAACTCAAAGGGGCTGAAACCAACACCCTCTTGAGGTACCTCTCTGTAAGCAAACAGCAGGCATGGCAAGAGGAGATCCCATTTCCTCCTTAGGGGCTCTTCCAAAGCGCCTAGCATGCCCTTGAGTGTTTTATTAAATCTCTCAACCAGACCATTGGTCTGGGGATGGTAAGAGGTGGAGAACTTGTAGGTTACCCCGCACTCTTTCCACATGGTTTTCATGTAACTAGACATGAAGTTGGATCCTCTGTCAGAGACAACCTCCTTAGGGAATCCAACACGGGTGAAAATGCCCAGGAGAGCCCTGGCAACCACCTCGGCAGTAACAGTCCGAAGGGGTATAGCCTCGGGGTACCTGGTGGCATGATCAACCAAGATCAGGATGAACCGATGTCCACCTGAAGTGGGAGGGTCAAGGGGACCAACAATGTCGATGCCCACCCTCTCAAACGGTGTGCCTACCACTGGCAATGGCTGCAGTGTGGCAATGACACTGCCTCCAGTCTTGCCAGACAACTGACAAGTTGGGCGGGTCCTGCAGTGGGACTCCACTTCTACTCCCATTCAAGGCCAGTAGAAATGGGCAGAGAGCCTCTGCTTAGTTTTCTTGGTACCAAGATGACCAGCTAAGGGCACCATGCGCCAACTGCAGCAGGAAAGGCCTGTAAACCTGGAGTACCACCAATCTCTTGAGGGCACCAGGTTCAGGCTTAGTGGGCTCACTAACAAGGAGCTCACCCTCCCAATAGATCCGGAATGTCCTAGGCACTTCTCCTTGTGCCTGGGGCAGGGCCTGTTTCCTCAGACCCTCGAGAGAGTGGCACTCTCTCTGTCCCTTACAGAAGTCCGCCCGGGAGGGTCCCCCTTCAGTTAACAAGCATTGAAGGTCGGGTGGTCCTCCAGTTTGAGTACCTCTCCCACAGGAAAGTCTTCTGGCTCTTCTCCCACAGGAGTTGAGACGGGGTTCACCACTGGACCCAGCCCGTCCGGAGCATGGATCCCAATGGGTGCTGTCGGAACAGCAGGAAGAGCAGGGGCTCCCTCCACAGAGGTGGCCTTCTTACTCTTCCTTTTCCTTCGATTCTTGGGATTCCCCATTGGTGAGAGTACCAGGCTCGCAGCCGGACCCTGTGTGACCTGCGATTGGGTGACTGCCACAGCAGCCATGGGTAGACCATCCGTGATCATCCCAATTTGACCAAATCATTTCCTAACAAAATGTTCGCAGGCACATTGTTCTGAACCAGGACCGGAAGCTTTGCTGTCTTGTCTCCAATCGTAAGGTTGACTAAGGCTACAGGCGATAATTTGGGAGGCCCACCAGCTAACCTGGTGGTTCTTAGAGGAGCACCTACATAGTCCTCTGGCTTGAGCAGGGTCCTGTCCACCACTGTCATGCTGGCCCCAGTGTCTCTCAAACCAGTAGAAGGCTGGGCATTCATGGACTTCTCAAAAACCTACGAGTGTTCTGTGGGATAGTCGCCAATACTTCTGCGTACTGGTCCCAGGCCCCAAGGGACACTAAGGAAATCTCTACGGGAGCACCGAAGGTGATCCCAGTAGAGGAGGGAAGGACAGTGGCCTCCACCTCAGGTACGGAGTAGGGATAGGTCAGGCTGACAGCCTGGACTCCAAGTGCCTTACCCTTACATTTGGGGTCACCCCTTCTGTGATCCAGAGCCCCACAATCCCAACAAGTGCCGGGAGTGCAGGGTTCGGTACTGGAACCACTGGGACCCTGCTTTGCAGCAGGAGGACCACTACTCTTACTCCCACCCACAACAGACTTATTCCCACTAGGTTTTTGGGTCTTAGGAGAGGAAGGTTTTGGTTTACCCGACTGTGATTGCTTCTGGGACTCCTCTGCTTTCTGAGAGGTCCCCTTTTCTTTGTCCTTGTCCTTCCCACTGGAGTCCTTAGGGGACACCCGGTGGGAGACCCACTTGTCAGCCAACCTAGCCAGCTTAAAGGGGTCCGAAATGGTCTGCCCAGCAACATACTGACGCAGCTCTGGTGAACAGGCTTCAGAAAAATGCTCAAAAAACAAAAGGTGAGACAATTCAACAAACATTTTCACTTTGTAACCATCAATCCACCCCCGGCATGGAGCTGCCACCAACCCATACCCTGGTCTGTGGGCCACACACAGGTGCCCAAAAACATACACTAGGGGCACAGGGTTGTACTCCTACCCATGGGTGCCATAAGGGTATCGCATGGGTCCGTTCACCAAAACCAAAGGAGAGAGCTGCACCGCCAGGAGTCCCACATGAACTCCTGCATAAAAAACACCACAGAACACACCATAAAAAGCAGTAAAGGACAAGGATACGGAGGCCCTGTCCCTCTGATGCATTTCCAGCATCGCAGGGGGGCATTAACGGGCCAGGTAATGCCCCGGGTCATACTTACAGGCCTGAGTGAAGTGAGAGCCTTAACGAAATCCTGGGGCATTATCAAGCCCGATAAAGCCCCCCCTGCCCATGCAATATTGATTTTAGTTCCAAGGCACGGTGTACCGGGGTACTAATAATATATGTTCTCAAGTTCAGAAACAGCAGGGAAACCGTTTCGCAACCCGAGAAAAAAGAAATGGCCACCATGAATCGAACAGAAGGGACAACACACAGTCCCTTCTCTCTTTCCATGGCAGCCATGAAAAAGATATTTAAAAAAGTAAACAATGAAAATGGCTGCCATGGAAAGGCAGTGTTGTCCCTTCTCCCTGATCCATGACAGCCATGAAAAGATAGAAAAATAAATAAACAATGAAAATGGCCACCATGGAAATGAGCGTAGGGACTACACTTAGTCCTTTCTCCCGTTCCATGGTGGTCAGTCAGAGAAAACGAAGGAACAATGTGGGATGTGGCCCGGATCGGGAGCAGGTAAGTCATTGTGGGGCTGGTAAGGACTCGGCGAGGGCCAATGAGATTGATTGCTGCAATCTCATTGTCACATGCTGGGTACTAATACTGGAACGGTTGAGGCGCGGGTTGTAATTTGAAAGGCACCGCAGTTTCGGCGCCAGTATCGCGGCGCTCAGGAGGTGAGTCCAGCTGGTTTATGATGATTTGAGGACGTCTGACTGCACAGTTGTCCGGCACCTCTACATTTGGTGATACAGACTTTTGACTAATGTGTCCGCCATTAGAGGGATAATTTCTCATGACATACACAGCCCTCATACTAAGGGCCAGAGGCTTTTCCTTCTGCTTGCCGCTTTTGTGGCAGCAAAAATCTTTTCTTGGAGGATCGTTCTATCCCTTAAAAGCTCCATTTCCCTTGGGGTCCTGATGAAGGCAGAATAATTGATGCCCTGCCGAAACGTCCCTTGCATTACTCCGCGTCATTGAGTTATGCTACATGGTTCAACAACGCCACCATGGACGTAGACCTGGGATGTGTGTTTTTTTCAGTCATGCATAATTTATTTTGCCATGTATAATCAATTTTAGAACATGAAATAGGTGACACTGCTCCATGGAGGATATCTGTTACTTATTAGCCAGATAGGGCCAGGAAGATAGTGTTTGTGCCCACTCTCCTCCAGATCATAGAATGTTTTCAGTGTCACCCTTGGTTTTATGATTAAATCACATAAATGCTATTAGGTGTATATATGCATCTTTCATATTGACATATATTTGTATGTGGTTTGTTTTATTTTATCAACGTAGGCCAATGGCCTATGAAATAAATTATAAACATTTTATATAAAATGACAAATACGTAGCACTGTGTGTAACATTCTGTGTGGGGATTTAAATAGCCTATGGAATGGGACCCAGTATGAGCTAAGACTGGGCCATTAAATCAATTGTTGAATGGTTCATTTGGGGGACTCCCTATGTGTGTTGATTTCGTTACTCATTTGTCCCCTGTATGCTTTTGAGTATTTATCCCTTGTGTGGCAGGGTACTAATACTAGACCAGCCATGATCCCAGTCATAAAGGAGAAACAGGCAGAGCATGCATAGTACATCGCCATCGCCTCTAGGCTAGCCTGGGTCGAGGGCAGCTATGCTCTTCAGGAGGGGTCGTGAGCCAGCGAAGAAGCATTCAAAGATCAATTCAAGCTCTGCACCACCACACCTCCTGTCTCCTTTGGGTTGGTCCTGGGTTTGCAATCCAGCAAATCCCTTTTTTCCCCAGGGTGTGTTCTAGATTTGGTGCTTAATTCCCCATGCCTCTCAGCCTTAAACCGGATTGGGCCAGCGCCCACCAGTTCAGGCTAGCTCTCGATGCCTTTACTTGGCTGCCATGTTATTTTGTAGCCCCCTCGTGCCGCATATGTCAGCTGGGCATTTCTTTTTCCCCGGAGCCTTTCTAGTCCTCTCTCACTGTCTCTATGAGGTCATTGTTACACTTTGCCGCAGATAGAGGGACAAGGCTGAGGGATAGTTTCACAAAACTCCACTCTGCCCCTCTGACCCAAGCCTAACGGATTCAGTAGGCCCTCGTCTGCCTGTATGTACTGTCCAAAATGTCGCTGCTGCATGGTAGCCATGCCGGTCGTGGGGTCTATATCAATGCGGCCCCTCCCTCTCTGCAATGGCTGCCAGTGTCATGGTGGAACCATTGAAAATCTCAGAGAGTACAAACATTTGCTGAGGAGATAAGCCTCACGCAGTAGGCGCCCCAGCTGCGGCCGCCTGGTCCATAGAGGGCCCCGCGCAGCAGCCTGAAACGCCATGCACAGTATTTGTTGGTTGCCTGGACACCAGTCAGCCAATGACTCATGACTTCATTACGCACTATACCGCCTTCAGTCGCTTCATAATACGCGCCTGCAAAGCATCCTTGCTGTTATCAGCTTTGATTAGAAGAAAGGCCTGGGCTTTCAAGGGGAAGAGCAAACAGGCTTGTGTGTGTTTCCTACCCAAACATTTCTTTCAATGTTGCCTTTTGCGTGGGGGTTTGTTTCTATATCTAAAAAAAATAAGAACTCTGTATTCCTTTTGACCACTCCCCGTGGCCCATCACGGCGAAGACCCTGTGAAAAAAGCCTTCGTGTGATAAGTCCACACAAACCACGAAGAAATGCAACCCACGACTACACACTCTGCCCTACTGTGACAAGTCCACACAGGCCACAAAGAAACCCAACCCACGACTACACACTCAGCCCTACTGTGACAAGTCCACACAGACCACGAAGAAATTCAACCCACGACTACACACTCAGCCCTACTGTGACAAGTACACATAGGCCACGAAGAAATGCAACCCATGACTATACACTCAGCCCTACTGTGACAAGTCCACACAGGCCAGGAAGAAACCCAACCCACGACTACACACTCAGGCCTACTGTGAAAAGTCCACAAAGGCCATGAAGAAACCCAACCCACGACTACACACTCAGGCCTACTGTGACAAGTCCACACAGACCACAAAGAAACCCAACCCACAACTACACACTCAGCCCTACTGTGACAAGTAAACACAGACCACGAAGAAACCCAACCCACGACTACGCGCTCAGCACTTTGTGAGTACAAACTGGAAATGTACTCCATTACTTAGATCTCAGTAAGGAAGGTTACAGCAGAGATATGGGGCTGGGCGTCCTTCTAGGACTGGTTCCCATCTCTCAGTCCGCCAACCGTCATCTCTGGAATCACACCACACACCACATCCTACACTCCCTCTGGCATTCCTAAGGTATCTGACCCACACAGACAGCAAGGAAAGCATTCACTCTGCATGCACACAAGCCAAGTAAAACATGCCAGACACCACAGAGTGAATCGGGTCTGGCTAAACTCGGGCCCGCCCACTTCTCCCCAACATCTGCGACCGGGCAGACCATACAATGTATTATTGGTTGCAGGCGTTTCTCGCTGTTTGGGTAGGGGTCGAGACCACAGGGGCTCCTAAACTCCGGAAACCAAATCATTTTTTTAAGAGTTGTGCATAGGCTTCAGTGATCTGCATTTTGAAATACATAATCTGACATAATTTAAAGTAACCTTGGGCGAAAAGCGTTTTCCCCAATCAGGAAGTGTTCCATACGTCTCTTTGCTGGTATTCCTCTGTACCTCCCAGGGCCATGAAGAGCATTTTCATCATTTAGAGGATATGTAGCCTTCAAATTAATAGGGTGAGCTTTCCGCAGGCGGCCATCTTACTATATGATATTTCAGCCAGCCTCACTCCGCTGACAGGCTTTCCCAGCACCATGAAATGTGTTTACTGGCAGTACTGCTATTGCAGCCAGATTTTGTACAACACATCCAGGTGTTTCCACCCACATCTCTTAATTTAAGCACTACCATGTCCCCTGAGGGCCATTTCACAGAGCTCTTGTCACCCAGCTGGAGACCGATCTACCATAACATGAAGAGACCAGGCTGTTCTGGGTTTAAAAGCCACTTGCATTACACCAGCTGCCCAACAGGTCAGTGTATGCATGCCAGAGGGAAAGTCATTGCATGTGCAAACCTAGCAGCAGGTGCAGCTCGGTATTATCCACCAACAAATAGACACCAACGCCACAAGTGACAGCAATCTACACATCCCATCGCACAAATCCACAACACTATGAAAGACTGCACTGCCACCCTAGCATCCCTCAAGGCCGCATTGTATGCCGGCAACATCCTCCCTGCCTCCTTACTCAAGACCTACCAAATGAAGCACTCCTTCCTTACGTGACGACCAACCGATCCCTTACTTAAGGCACCTTCCCCTCCACCCTCAAGACCAGACAGATCAACATGCTTCTCAAGAAACCAACACTGGACGCTGACGACCTCAGCAACTATCACCCCATCACCCATCTTCCCTTCATATGTAAGGTCCTTGAGAAAGCAGTAGCCACGCAACTCCTCCAACACATCAAAGCCATTAACCTCCTTCAGTCCTACCAATATGGCTTCAGATCCAGATGTAGCACAGAAACAGCTACCATCAGGGTGATCGACAATGCCCTTAAAATTCTCGATGACGGCCCTACTTGCCTCGTGGTTCTCCATGACCTCTCAGCAGCATTTGACGCTGTAGACCACCAGACACTCACGATAATCTGCATCATCGTATGGGGATTCGCGAGATTGTCCTCAGCTGGTTCGAATCCTATCTTGCTAGTCGCCAACAGTTTGTACAAATGGATTCCTCCAGATCACAAACTCTACCAATCACCTGTGGAGTCCCACAAGATTAAATCCTGTGCCCCATGATCTTCAATCTTTACATGGAACCACTCTGAACCCTCCTCACTCCACACAACATCCACATCAACCAATTAGCAGATGGCACTCAGATCTACTTTAATATATCTTACATCGAGCACATCCACAACATCCACATCAACCAATTAGCAGATGGCACTCAGATCTACTTTAATATATCTTACATCGAGCACACAGGCCTGCCTCATATTGATCCAGTCATGGATATCCAGTGCTCACCGGAAGCTCAACCCCTTCATGACTGAATTCCTGCTGCTGACCAACAACACCGAACATCCTAACCTCTAGACGTAGCTCTCTGCTATGAACCTCAAGAGCTTCACACCCCAGCTGTCCACCTGCACCAAGTCCCCCTTCATGACTGAATTCCTGCTGCTGACCAACAACACCGAACATCCTAACCTCTAGACGTAGCTCTCTGCTACGAACCTCAAGTGCTTCACACCCCAGCTGTCCACCTGCACCAAGTCCCCTCTGATCAACATTGACAGACACCTCACCTTCAAACAACACATAGCAAGGGTAACACAAATGGATTGGTACCAACTTTCTCTCCTGTGAAAAATGAAACCCGTCATCTCAGAAAACAACTGCAGATCTGCTATCCAGACCTTGCTCCTCTCCCACCTGGTGTCAACCTCGCTGTCTGAATCCGAGTTCTCCCCCACCTCCTCACCTGAGCTGCTGGAGCTGATTGCCGGTGTCTTCTTTCTTCTGTAGTCTTTATTTTAATGAAGGTAGGGTATAACTCGGGAAGAAGCCACAATGGTTACTTGAACGACAAGCAGGCCAGTGACCCCGCTCCCGTGATAGCGAGATTGGGGAAAAAGCCTGTTTAGGCACAAAAAACCATGTGATAGTTCTCCTGGAGATCGTAGAGAAGAATTCTTTCCGGAGAAGGCAGATCATTGGAGAAGGATATTTGCCGGGAATCCCAGGGGGAAATGTTCCACACTGTAGATCCAATTGAGGAGCACCGGAGAGTTCCAGTAAGTGTTTCCCACAATGTGTGATGGAATGGGACATGAGTATTACAGATTTGATGGTGTCGAGAGGAGCTGTAAACAGGAGGTAAGTTAGCGAAGGAAATAAAACTGCAGTCCGGGGTCTACCCAGGAGAGGAAGAGAGCCGGAAGATGGGAGAGACCCTGGGAGAATAGCACAAGGGAAAGGGAAAGGGAAAGAGAGATAAGAAGGACTGACTGCACACCGGGTGCCAGGTGGAGAGAGAGAGAGAAACCCACAGAACCTGGTACAGGGAAGTACCGCAAAGAGTGAGGGAGAGCGAGACCCATCCCCAACAGAGCGGTGGGCGGAAAGAGAGAGAGAGGCAGGGCTTAGCAAAGCCAAGGGAAAGAACAAGCGTGTACACCCACAGCGAGACATGACTCAAGGGTTGAAATTTGCCGACCGCTCGGAGGACTGTCTGGAAGTACCTCCCGGTGGCGACCATCTTGAAAAAGACTAGACCGCGCGGGCGGCACTGTCAGAGAAGGAGGTGGGATCAATGGCGGTGAGCACGCCAGCGATCCCACATGTGCCAGGCGGGGGAGCGCATGACACATGGATAGTTGCAATGTCCTGTAGGAAGGCCTTCCGGCGACTAACGTGGCATCCCTGAGATGTGTCCTGCATGCAGCAGCACGACTCACCAAAGGACTCTGCAAATTCGACCACCACAACCTGGCCCTCATCGAACTGCACTGGCTCCCGCTGCAACGCTTTATCATCTTGAAATCCTATTACATGATCTTTATGGCTATAACCATGAAGTCCCCAAGGTACCTCACTTAGACCCCCCAATATCTCTGGAGTCCTGCAATACACCAGAAGTAAGGACATGTGCAGACTTGTACTCTGCCAGTGAAGGGAGGAAGTAAGCAGAAGAGAGGCCTTCTCTGTCTACTCCCCAAGACTCTGAAACCTCCTCCCGGTCAATATCAGACGCGCCCCATTGCTTCTACGGTTCAGGAAAGAGCTCAAGACCTTCCTCTTCAAGGAATGGCTCCTCTATAACACCTGGGTCCACACACCTGCTACGACCCCCCACCCCCACCTGGGACTCAGTGATCTGCTCCCCACTGTTTCCTCCCCTGGTTTCTTGTAGATCCCTTGCTGACAAATTGCCCACCCTCCCTCTCCCATGTTGTTAGCTCATGGCCCCCCTTTTTCGCTGATTCCCTCACTTTATTTTTCCCCCTATGATTTGAAAGTGTTCCGTTGCTTCCCAAAGCTAGGTCTGCGCTCAATACATATAATCACAATAATAAGGATGATGTTTTGGACTATATCTCCTATCAGCTCTAGCCAGCATAGTCAATGGTGAGGGCCCATGGAAGTCGTAGTATAAAACCTTTGGTGCGCTGCAGGTGAAAGACCCCTAATCTAGAGCATGTCAGATGTTCCTGCCATCGACATACCATTCCATATAAAAAATGCATCCAAAATAATGGCATTGAATGCAATTTATTTTAATTTTATTTTTTTTAATGGTGGGGGTCCCCCCCAACCCTGTTTTTTTAACCTTTAAACCCCATTATAATTAAACTAAACCCTTTACCTTTTAAAAAAGAATGCATTCAATTCTTTTCTTTTATGCAATTCTTTCGATGGTAAGTCATTTGATAGCGTTGCATTCGATGCAATGACCAGATACCCATGCCGGGCACTTTACTGCTATCAGAGAAGGATGGCTTTTTAGAGGAAACACGTCTGCCCAGCTTGCCTCCCCAATGCCCAGAGCATTGCACCCCAGCCTTGCTGCCAATGCAACCGGGTGGCATTGGGCACCCGAGCTGGCCTGCGGGAAGAATAGCTAGGTTCTCAGGAAAGGCATCGTTGTGCTTTGATGGCTTCTGTTGACGTCATGGCTTTAAGTGGGTTGTGGGCCCCAGGGCCCGGACCCTAGCCGGGATTAAATTCAGCCTTGGAACAGGCCCATGCGCGAGGCCACACTCTGAGTGAGCGCGCTCTCGTTTTCCGTGGGCACGGGTCTTCAACCTTTGCCTCTCCTGATGTCTTGGACTACATGTCGTGTCCACATAATTAATGGTGAGGGGGTTAATGGGAGTTGTAGTCCAAAACATAGTGTAGAATATATTTATGTGGCAACAATTAATTCTGGGAGTTTTGCCCACTCCCCAATCGAGTGCCACACCAGTTAATTATTGAATCAGATACTTGACTCACTGTGCCACTTTAATCCCTCACCCCTTCTGTCATAGGAAAGCCAAGGACAATTGGAGAGTAGAAGGAATATCGGTTTATTTTCTTTCATTATTATACAAAATCCTTATGCACACATTGCTGAGCAAGCGGCCCGCCACTTCCCCCCGTGGCCCCAAGCTTTTCCTAGCGTACCATACTTCTAGCTACATGCAAGTTTAAACCACAGTTTAGTTTTTTAACCAATGATAATGATGTCTGCCTTTTGCCAGAAGCGCTTTAAAGAGACCATATTTCCATACAATATCACCCACCCGAAGGTGGTGGCCATTTATCGACCTTGGGAGGAAGAAAGGCTGGGTTGGCCTGCCAGGATTTTAACTTGCAACCAGCAAGTCACACACAGATTGCAGCAGTCTGCACTCAACCCGCTGAGCTATCTTACCGGCTATATAAATAAGAGATTATACATAGCATGTAAGACACAATAACACGTGCATTATTTTTCATTTCTGGTCTCTGTTGCCCCCTACTGCCTTTAAATAATGAATAGGCGAGAGAAAAAGCACCACCCAGAGTCAGACCCTACCATTTGGGAGTGTTTACATGTCAGGTGAATGTGGTGTTTCACTTTTCACACTGGTACCGCCTGGTTACATGTAAGAGAGAACACGGGTCTAATGAGTGATCAGATGAATGGCTCACGAACAAGATTATCCCTCATGTGAAGATAATTAACCATCTTCATCAAAACAGCTTTTATTCAGCAATAAAATACAAGTGTAAACTTCACATTAGAATCTATGACATATGAGACATTACAGTCACATGTGAAAATCATCAATAAACAGCATCATATGAAAGTTTTGGCGGCACGTAGCGACAGGGAGGACCACGCTCATGTCACGTGACTGCCTAATCAGTAACACACACAGCTTCACTGATAATACCAAGTTTCTTAAGGGTTTTAAATATTTATCTCTCAATGCCTTGCATCCATTGCATGGACTGTTGTTTCGGACATATGTCCACACACTGGGCAGGACAGACCATTCCCCATCCCCCAGCAGCTGGAGAAGGTAGCGACATTTAAGATGTCGCTTCTCCCCTTTAAGAAAAGAGCTCGCGCCATGGAGGGTCTGTCTGGCTTTATCCAGGTGTATGTCTTGGACGCTGGATATTCTGAGCCAGTACGCAATGAACTACATGCATCAATCGACACCCTCACAGTGTGGCACACAACCATCTGTTTCACTTTCACCTTATGTGTTATGTTGCTAGTGTGTGGCCCTGTCCACAATGATTCGTAGCCCAGAATAGATGTTACATGACAAAACCAAGGCACAGCTTACCCTCCTTCCAATCCCATTCAATGAATAAGTGATATGATACGATAGGTTATTTATAAGAGGACCTGGGCATCGAACCTGTGTTGATCTGGGTTGTCTTGCTTCCAGGGCGAGCACGTTGCCACCGCGCTATCCTCCCGAGACTATCCTCCTTAATTGCTTCTCGATACTCAATTAGAGAGGGTGTACTAGAAGCCCTCAACCAATAGAGGGCATTGGTGTCCCCCATCCTTCCTTCGCTACACTGGCTTCCCTTCGCAAAGCGCCTGGAATTCAAGGCACTATGTATTGTGCACCGCGCCTTCTACGACATTGATCCAGAGTACCTACAGGCTGAATTTCTTCCCTATGTTCCATCACGTCCCCTCCATTCTCCCTCTTCACTCAGTATTGAGGTCCCCCGCTTTCGTTGCTCCAGGCCCGGTTGCCGCTGCATCTCGGTGGCGGCAGCCCGGCTATGGAACTCCCTTCCACTGGCTCTACGTGCCACGCAGGGTCATCTTCCCTTTTATCGCGCTCTCAAGACCTCTCTATGCTGGCCTCTCTTTTTAGCTTCCTGCTGCCTCATCTTTCTCAGGAAGCACCATGAGGCATTTGCTGGTGAAGGTGTGCTTCACAAATGTTACAAATAAATAAATACATACATACATACATAAATAAATAAAACGGGTCTAAAACTGGTTTCTAATGAGATCGGGCAAAGGCCCAACTCCATATGGAGTGTTGGGTTCGGGCAACAGAGCTGGAGGACGAGCATTTGCTTCAAAATGGAATGTTCAATAGAGAAAAGCCTCGCTGATTAATGCAGCACGCCAACACATGGCAGGACAATGCTGTTATGCAATGGACTTCGTATGTGGCTGAAGCAGGCGAAATTGACATGCGCCGCGCTCTTTATCTCTGGCATCCCTGCACACTTTGCGTTTCTAGCAATATCCTAGCACGACAAGCACTGCATGAAAGACCCTTCTCCGCAGATGGTGAAAACCTTTCCTTTGCCACTATGCACTGAGAATGTCCCCTTTGGATGTGGAGCTCTCTGCTCACTCTCTATAGAGCGTGCTTTTAATATGGCCATTGTCCCTTTGCTTAAGCATGAAGGCACTCTTCTGCACAGCACAGACCCAGAGCTTCAGTTTGCCAGTGGGACCACACTTA
This sequence comes from Ambystoma mexicanum, assembly GCF_040938575.1. Lineage (NCBI taxonomy): Eukaryota > Metazoa > Chordata > Amphibia > Caudata > Ambystomatidae > Ambystoma > Ambystoma mexicanum. The sequence continues at coordinate 46,449,095 of NC_090935.1, read as the reverse complement.
TGGTTCAGTGCAGGGTCCGGGGAGTGTTGCGCACTTTGGAATTCTCGTTTTTGAATCCACCACTCCATTTTATGGGATTTTGGGATTCGCCAAAAGGACACAGGGGATCACAAATACTTTACCAGATGACATTATTATCTGCACTTGGAGGGCTGTCAGAGATTCCAATTCCCCCAAGATCGCCCCAGTGTCCTTTTGGCAATGTGGGAATTTAATTACATTATTCATTAATAAGGGAATACTAGGGATCTACTGCTGAATGCCTGCCCCATTAATGTCTATATAGGGGAAGATATTAATCCAAATAGATCCACACCAATAGTTTGTTCAGATGGAATCAGGTGCTTGCTTTGAACCTCTTTGAGTTCTGCACAGTTGCAGTCAACAGGAAGTCATCCTGGCCCATCTCATTAAAAGCATTTGGACCGGGTTGGGCAGCTTTCCTGTTTGGCCTTTATTGTGTATAGCCTCCAGCCTCAGCTCTGATCTCTGTCTCTCCTGGTCTCTGCTATCGGTAGCCTCCAGCCTCAGCTCTGATCTCTGTCTCTCCTGGTCTCTGTTACTGATAGCCTCCAGCCTCAGCTCCGCTCTCTGCCGCTCCTGGTCTCTGCTATCGGTAGCCTCCAGTCTCAGCTCTGCTCTCTGGCTCTCCTGGTCTCTGTATGGGTAGCCTCCAGCCTTAGCTCTGCCCTCTGCCTTTCCTGGTCTCTGTTACTGATAGCCCCCAGCCTCAGCTCTGCTGTCTGCCTCTCCTGGTCTCTGTTATGGGTAGCCCCCATCCTCAGCTCTGCTCTCCTGCTCTCCTGGTCTCTGTTATGGGTAGCCTCCAGCCTCACCTCTGTTCTCTGCCTCTCTAGGTCTCTGTTACTGATAGCCTCCAGCCTCAGCTCTGCTCTCTGCCTCTCCTGGTCTCTGCTACTGATAGCCTCCAGCCTCAGCTCTGCTCTCTGGCTCTTCTGGTCTCTGTTATGGGTAGCCTCCAGCCTCAGCTCTGCTCCTGCCTCTCCTGGTCTCTGCTATCGGTAGCCTCCAGCCTCAGCTCTGCTCTCTGGCTCTCCTGGTCTCTGTTATGGGTAGCCTCCAGCCTCAGCTCTGCTCCTGCCTCTCCTGGTCTCTGTTGTGGGTAGCCTCCAGCCTCAGCTCTGCTCTCTGGCTCTCCTGGTCTCTGTATGGGTAGCCTCCAGCCTTAGCTCTGCTCTCTGCCTCTCCTGGTCTCTGTATGGGTAGCCTCCAGCCTCAGCTCTGATCTCTGTCTCTCCTGGTCTCTGTTACTGATAGCCTCCAGCCTCAGCTCCGCTCTCTGCCGCTCCTGGTCTCTGTTATGGGTAGCCTCCAGTCTCAGCTCTGCTCTCTGGCTCTCCTGGTCTCTGTATGGTAGCCTCCAGCCTTAGCTCTGCCCTCTGCCTTTCCTGGTCTCTGTTACTGATAGCCCCCAGCCTCAGCTCTGCTGTCTGCCTCTCCTGGTCTCTGTTATGGGTAGCCCCCATCCTCAGCTCTGCTCTCCTGCTCTCCTGGTCTCTGTTATGGGTAGCCTCCAGCCTCACCTCTGTTCTCTGCCTCTCTAGGTCTCTGTTACTGATAGCCTCCAGCCTCAGCTCTGCTCTCTGCCTCTCCTGGTCTCTGCTACTGATAGCCTCCAGCCTCAGCTCTGCTCACTGGCTCTTCTGGTCTCTGTTATGAGTAGCCTCCAGCCTCAGCTCTGCTCCTGCCTCTCCTGGTCTCTGCTATCGGTAGCCTCCAGCCTCAGCTCTGCTCTCTGGCTCTCCTGGTCTCTGTTATGGGTAGCCTCCAGCCTCAGCTCTGCTCCTGCCTCTCCTGGTCTCTGTTGTGGGTAGCCTCCAGCCTCAGCTCTGCTCTCTGGCTCTCCTGGTCTCTGTATGGGTAGCCTCCAGCCTTAACTCTGCTCTCTGCCTCTCCTGGTCTCTGTATGGGTAGCCTCCAGCTTCAGCCTTGCTCTCTGCCTCTCCTGGTCTCTGTTACTGATAGCCCCCAGCCTCAGCTCTGCTGTCTTCCTCTCCTGGTCTCTGTTATGGGTAGCTTCCAGCCTCAGCTCTGCTGTCTGCATCTCCTGGTCTCTGTTATGGGTAGCCCCCATCCCCAGCTCTGCTCTCTGGCTCTCCTGGTCTCTGTTATGGGTAGCCTCCAGCCTCACCTCTGTTCTCTGCCTCTCTAGGTCTCTGTTACTGATAGCCTCCAGTCTCAGCTCTGCTCTCTGCCTCTCCTGGTCTCTGCTACTGATAGCCTCCAGCTTCAGCTCTGCTCTCTGGCTCTCCTGGTCTCTGTTATGGGTAGCCTCCATTGATGAAAGCGGGGTGGGTGAGGCACAGAACAGTAGAAACATTGGCTAGCATGTACTGCATATACTAAAGTCAAGTAAGAAGGAGATTTAAGCCTCCCGGTTGCATTCCAGTAGGCCATCACTGCCCCTACTCCACCCCACTATAATCACCCAGGTTGAAGTGGCCCTCAAAAGGCAGAGCAACACAAGTAGGATGGGAGAACGACATGCTCGCTAAGCAGAAGGTACCACCACCACCAACACCAGGCAAAGTTCCCGATTCAAGGGAAAACAAGAAGTAAAGAAGTTTCCTGATTAAAAAGGACAATGGCGCGGCGTGGGGGCGCTGTTGCGCAACAAGATGGCCGCCTAAGAGTGGAGCTCCTCTCCGGCGTATTATCCTTTTAAAATTATATCCTCTATCTGCCTTCATCCGCGCTACCAGACCAGTGGAATCGACCATTGCACCTATCCTGCACCCACCGGGAGAAACAACGGGTGAAATCGGACCCGGCGTGCCCAGATACGGATGGGGTCACGGACAGGAGGCCCCGGGCCGCTCCTCAGCTCCGGAGTAACCAACGCGAGTGACGCGGCTCTGGGTGGAGCGTGGGCCCTGCTGTGGGCTGGTCCGGCCCCGCGGGCGGAACGGACTCCCTGTACCCAGATTGCCTCGTGTGCCACCCGAGAGGGAACAACATTCGCTCATCGAGGACGGTGTCCTTTCTGGTAGGAGAAGTGCCTTGCGTGAGACCTGAACTTCATGCGCCCTGCCCCGTCCTCCCGGCCCGGCGCTTGAGACATCCGGATTCCCCTGCACGGCCCTGGGCGATCCTGATCGGGTGGAACCCCTACTGCTGGTATCGGATGCCGTCATAAAGAAGGGGGGGAACGACATGAAAAAGTAAATGTGCCAGACACTAATCCTGTGGGCGGCTGTGAACGCGACCGCGCGGTGCACCAACGCCGGCGTGCGTAGTGCAGGTCTGCTGTGGACGGGTGCTGCGGGCAAACGAGGGAAGCAGGGTGGGACACTGTGTACGACCCTGCTTGATGAGTGCGTGTGGGCCGCCGAAGGGAAGCTCCTGTTGAATTAAAGGCTGTCCACGCTACAACGCTCACCCCACGCACTGTATCTTCCTCAGACCCAGGGTCGACAACACCTTTGTAACACATCACGGCTTTGGGATTAACTACTACATCAGGCCCACTCACAGTCCGAGGTGAACCACCCCTCAGTGGCCACCTACGATCCTTACTACAACGGATATTAACAAGTGGACACCCGTGTGATGCCTGGGAAAAACGTGCTCAAAGGCAGGAAGACTGGGCCGATGGATTCCTTCACAAACTCACAAGCACCCTCAAAGGCCTCGGGCCCATCAACAACATCTGACCTCCCTGCTACGGAGGACTCCAAGTTTGACCATCTTTTGACGACGGTCCAAAACGGATTCTTGGCGATAAATGTCAAACTGGACGATATTGTCTCCACGATAGGCTCCCTCAAAGCCAGGATAGATAAGGAAAGTGCCAGAATCACAGATGCGGAAAACAGAATAAGTGCAAACGAAGACCCGACCCACCAAAACACTCATGACATTGCTGTCTTGAAAAGCGAAATGAACAAATTCTGTGATGAGTGTGATGATTTGGAGTCGAGGTCGAGAAGGAACAATAAACGCATTGTCGGCTTAGCAGAATCCTTTTGCAAAGGCCCGATGGAGACCCAAATCAAAGCCCTTTTGAGGACCCTCCTCGGCGCTGACTCCTTTTCTTCACAATTCTTGGTTGAACGAGCACATCGCACCCTGGCCCCACCGCCCAAACCGGGGACCCCCCCGCACGATAGTGGCAAAGCTTCTAAATTACAGAGACAGAGACGCGATTTTGAGGCTGGCAAGGGAAAAGGGCCCCTTGAGACACGGCAACAACAACATACACATATATCCGGACTTCTGCGCGGGAGTCCAAACCCAGAGACGTTCCTATGAATCCATCAAACAGCAGCTGCGGGTGAGACAGGTCCCATATGCGCTATTGTTTCCAGCAAAGCTATGTATACAACACGGCGGACGTGCACACTTCTTTGATTCCCCGGCAGCTGCATTGGCCTATGTGGAATTCACCATTCCCCTACCTCCTAGTAGAAACGAACCTGATCAAAATCTTCTTCAGCAGCCGGTATAGTAATCAACATGGCATACTGCCCGACCGCAGCAATGAACCACCTCCTACCTCCAACAAATCGTTCATTCTCGTTTCACCAAAGAGAGGCAGAACTGTTCTTTTATTTGTGCTTCTTATTATTCTCCGACAATTAAAGACAGCCGGATGAGATGCGCTCGGCTACGAAAGCGTTGTTGCAGCACTCGCCCCCCTCCACGAGTGAAACCACAGAGTTTTGAATGGGGTTCATCATCAAGTTGGGCCAGATGGTGTGGGTGGGGGTGGGAACTGGGAATTTGGGTCTGTTTAATCGGCCAGAGGTATGGTCGTTTAAGTCGAAGCCCCAGTTGGGCAAGTTGGAAAGCAGTTTACGGTTGTGTTTAATGTTAAAAATGCAGTCACAGAGTCATGCGCTGATCCCCCCCAAATTGTCATCCCGTCCTCCCAAGATTGTCTTTAATCTATTGACATGACACAGAGACCCCATACTTCCAGCGGGTTGACACTTAAGCTGCTAACTTGGAACATCCGAGGTCTGAACAACAGAGCAAAATCCGAAACACACCTGAAAACTCTTGAAAACGATTATAGTGTAGCACACGATAAGAACATATTGGCTGATATCAATGCACACCTTCTTAGATTTAATGAGCTAGCAATCCAAGAACTACAATACATGTCCACTCCGACTAGGGCTAGGGCTCATAGATACGGTGAGGGAAATAGAGCAGGACACCACTTGGCACGTATATTACGAAATGAACACAGTCATGCCCCCATCACTAGCATCATGACAGACAACAGTGATCCCGTGCACACAGAGGAAGAAATCAACTCCGAATTTGCTAAATATTACACCAACCTATACGCAAATCATGATACACGGAGTCAGGTAGACATTGCAACATACTTGAACGAGATAGACCTCCCTAGCCTCACACCTGAGGACAACCTTGCCCCTGGACAAGAAATAACCAAGGAGGAAATCGCTGAGGCAATTAAGTCACTGGCAGCTGGAAAAACCCCCGGCCCTGATGGCCTAAGCTCGGACCTCTATAAAACATACACAACAATACTATCCCCTATACTAACTCACGTATGGGAGGAAGCCTTGAGCTCTGGCTCCCTCCCAGAGTCAATAACTGACGCAGTCATAACGGTCCTATTGAAGCCTAGACGTCCGGCCCACGACCGCTCGTCCTATCGCCCACTCTCCCTTATAAATACAGATGCCAAGATATACGCGAAAGTGCTCGCAAACAGACTTCTCCCTAAAATGACTTCCCTAATACACCCTGATCAATGTGGCTTCATCCCGACGAGATCCACTGCCCTAAACCTGCGTAGACTGTTCGGAATTATGGCACAGATCAAACCTGATGCACAGGCAGTGACCGTCTCGTTGGACGCCGAGAAGGCATTTGACTCCATCTCATGGGCATACATGTTCGAGGTCCTCAAAAAATTCGGCTTTGGCCCATACTTCACACACTGCGTCAGGCTGCTCTACACCTCTCCCAAGGCTAGGGTCCTAACAAACCGCACCCTCTCTACCCACTTTACTTTACATCGTGGCACCAGACAGGGTTGCCCCTTCTCCCCCATCCTGTTCACACTCACTATCGAACCAATGGCGGCTGCAAGCAGAAGAGAACAAGAATTGAGGGGCATCAAGTTGGCCGGCAGCTACCAATCTATCTCATTATATGCGGACGATACCTTACTGTATATACGTAAACCGGAGAATAACTTGGAACCCATATTGGCAGTAATACAGGACTTCACTCTACATTCAGGGTACAAAATCAATACAGCCAAATCTGAAATCTTCCCATTGACACAGTCCACCACCTGCCCTTTACGCACACACGGCCTAAGATGGTCCCCTGATTACATCAGATACCTGGGGATCCTTGTATCTAGAGACAAACAGTCACTATATATAGATAACTACGAATCCACGTTACAGACGATCCACACCAAACTCCAAATCTGGACCAGGTTGCCCATATCACTGGCTGGTCGGATAGCGGTACTCAAAATGGTGATCCTCCCCAAACTCCTATATATATTTAATAATGTCCCGATATGGCCAGGCAGACCCTTTTTTGAAAACCTGCGGTCCCTGGCAACCACCTTCATTTGGAACGGGGGGCTAACAGACTCAAATGGGAAAAACTGGTGGAACCCTACGACACGGGGGGCTTCGCTGCGCCCGATTATGAGCTGTACTACCTTGTGTCACAGGCTCATTATGCCAGATACTGGCAGAACCCCACAACAGAAGCACCACATGTCCCCATTGAACGGCACTCGGTCCGCCCAACGGACTTGCGATCTATAATCTTTGTGACATCTTACAAAGACAAATGCAAATTTGACCCCGCAGCTTGCACGATCGCAGCCTGGGCTGCAATTGGCAAGCGCCTCCACATCGATATCCCCTACGACTCCCAAGCTCCATTATGGAACTTTCTGGGCACTGCCCCCTCGTATGACCCTGGTATACAGAAAGCCTGGATTCCGAACTATGACATCACAATGAAGGCTATGTTCCCCAACTGAAGTTTTGTCACCCCCGAAAACTTCGCTGACACAGTGGGGAGGGGCCAGCTAGTCACGTTACAATATCACCGCATGAAGGCGGCGTTCAAGAAACGCTGGCCATCATACCCAGCTGAACCGCCCGAGCACCCCTGTTACCAGGTACTTCACTCACAGCCCCACATAGGCGTCTCCACACTGTACAACATAGTCCAAGCACACACGAAATCCTCCAATAATATAAAGTCCTCCTGGGACATGGTCCAGGTACTGCCTCCTTACAAAGAAGGTCTGCCTCAACGCGGGGCTCAGACTCATACAATTCAAAATGCTCAATAAACTTCACTATACCCCAGTCAAGATGGCTAAAATCAAGATGTCCACAAACACTAACTGTCCTAAATGCAATAACCCTCAAGCTGACTCATACCATGTGTACTGGGCCTGCCCTGAAATAATTAGTTTCTGCAGGGCAGTAGCAAGCATACTGGAAGACATTACTCAAGTCCCTGCACAACTCACCCCCCAAAAATATCTGTTCGGCGACATCGGAAAACTCCCAGAAAAAACCAGGAGGCTGTTCAACGTCGCATGTGTGGTGGCTAAAAAATGTATTTTGCAAAAATGGAAAAGTCCCCATGCCCCCTGTGCAGAACAATTCTTAAAAACACTGACATGTGTGCACGAATGTGAAGAAACGTACATAGGACTGGTGCCCTCTCCGTGTAGACCTAAAAACATTTGGTCAGCGTTCAGGACTTACCTTCGCACTACCCCACCTAACTCGGGAGAGTCTGATACCGACTGAAATGTGTGCCTTAACTCCAGCAACAAACGTTTAATATCATAAATTGGGATGTTGTTTTATATATGTATATGAATGGTAGAAAACAAAGTTTATAATATGTATATTCAGTAACATTGGGTGGTTCATGCGTGTGTAATGCGAATTGCAATCGAAAAATAAAGTTTAAAAACAAAAAAAAGGACAACAGCGCTTTGTCATGATCTACATCATAACCTGCATACCGCAGCATAACCATCACCCCAAAGGTGGTCTACCTGCCCACTTGAAGCCATGGCAGGGTTCTAGACCATATTGCTGTACCAGAAGGACCCTCTGGACGTTGATCACTGCACTCTAGTGCCAGAGACGCTACTACCCCCGAGAACCAGGCAGACTTACTATTGGACAGCAATATTGCTTTGGTCCAAAATTGCTTTGGGTGAATATATATATTACGATTTTTACCCATTTGTTGTGGTTTTGATTAACATTAGATGCTGTCAGTATCTTCGCGTCAGTTTCAGTAAACCACTTGCATTGTAGTGGCTTTTATACTCAAATAGAAACACAGTAAAAATGCTCTCACGTTTGTTTAGTATTTATGTATATTTATTAACTTGGAAAGATAATGTATGAGCATTAAGAAGAATATAGTCAAAAAATGCGCCGTTCACTTATTGCTAATATTAGACACCCAGCATCCTATTCTCCTATTTAAACTACCAAGCAAAACGGGTGTGGGGCTTTACCCCAGCAAAATCTCCACAAGGCAACCTCACAGTAGTGCTGCTGGGGATTGGCCAGCCAGGAGAACACGTGCGCTATTTTCATTGCAGCACCTTCCCCAGGCAAAATGTATTTTTACGGACCACAGTTTGTTGAATAAATTCATCTGCCGTGGCCTCAACATCCAGATGTGCAGCTTCATCTGTGTGTCCATGGAGCAAAGCAACAGCATTTAATCGAGCTTGGCCCATTGTAGCTCTCAGGTAGGTTTTGATGCGCCGGCGGCTAGAAAATGAATGCTTCGAAGAACAAGAGGATACAGGGATAGTTCCTGCAAATTGAGGTAGCCGTGCCAGTTCTGGGAACAGATTGTGCATAGGGCGACCCCTTTCACCTTGGAACAAGTCAAAGACGTCCTGAAAATCCCAAACCAGTGTCTTGTCCCTCTGCACAAGTTCAAGGAACATAGGTCTATGTAGCTCTAGGTTGCATTCATGGAAGTCAGTCTTGTAAAAATTCATGACATATTCACTGGTGGCGTTCCTGGTAACAAATCTATGTCAACCATATGGTCACATGCAGTTGTATTGAAACGTTCTGACAAAGCTACCAATGTAATGAGTGCACAATAGATAATAGCCTTGTGTATGGGGGTCTTTGGGAGACTGGACAACATGGGGAACTGGCCCTTCATCCACGCGCCGTGGGATTTTCCTGGCTCTTCTTTGCACAACATGTTCCTCTAGTTCCACATCTAAATCATAACCAGTGCTTCATGGAACCTTAAATTGACCTTCTGTAGAGCAGTGTTTGCAGTTTCAACACAGGAAAATACCATGTAAATAAGATGACGACCTAGAAAGGTTGCGGGGTTATGGAGCTGCAAGTGCAACCCGTGGGCTTTTGCTCCCGCTTCATTGTGGGCACCAGATGCAAGTCCCAGAAATTCTATTACAGAACTGTGGTTAGCAAGCACAGTCTTCAAAGATTTTGCTCAAACTGTCCATCGGGTACGACAGAATGGAAGCAGTTTGACGCTCCCTTCCTCCCTTCCTCCATCAAGTGGGGTGCACAGAGGCAGAGGTACACCCAACCCAAAAGGATTTTTTAAAGATGGAGGCACAGATGCAAAGCAATAGGGTTGCACAGATGTAAACATTCACAGAACCCAAAACGATTTTAACAAAGGAGCCACAGATGCAAAGCAAGAAGATGAACAGATGTAGAGGTAAAATCTTTTGGGCTCGGTGTAACTCTACAGCTGTGCACCCCTCTTCACAAGAGGGGTGCACACACAGATGTAGCAGTACAACCAACCCAAAACGATTCTTAGCAATGGAGGCACAGATGCAAAGAAAGAGGGGTGCACAGATGTAGAAGTTAGCCCAACGCAAAATGGATAGAGGCACAGATGCGAAGCAAGAGGGGTGCACAGATGTACAAATACACCCAACCCAAAACGAGTTTAAAAATGGAGGCACAGATGCGAAGCAAGAGGGGTGCACAGATGTACAAATACACTCAACCCAAAACAATTTAAAAAATGGAGGCACAGATGCAAAGCAAGAGGGGTGCACAGATGTAGAAGTTAGCCCAACGCAAAATGGATAGAGGCACAGATGCGAAGCAAGAGGGGTGCACAGATGTACAAATACACCCAACCCAAAACGATTTTAAACATGGAGGCACAGATGCAAACCCAATCCAAAACGATTTTAAAAATGGAGGCACAGATGTGAAGCAAGAGGGGTGCACAGATATACAAATACACCCAACCCAAAACAATTTTAAAAATGGAGGCACAGATGCGAAGCAAGAGGGGTGCACAGATGTACAAATACACCCAACCCAAAACAATTTTAAAAATGGAGGCACAGATGCGAAGCAAGAGGGGTGCACAGATGTACAAATACACCCAACCCAAAACATTTTTTGAAATAGAGGTACAGATGTAGAAGTGGGGAAAGGGAAAAGGGGTGGGTGCGGGGTGTTGGGCAAAGAAAAGAACGACGGGCGCGGAGAATAAAGTGTAGCAGGTGAGAAGGAAAAAGAGGGCTGAAGTGGAAAAGGCAAAAGAAAAACATACCTGCTTCTAAATGTGCGGCTCTCTGGCTCAGCTGGTGTTGTGTCCCGTGTGCCTGCTGCTTCTGCCTTAAACATGGATGAACCGGAAGCAAAACATCAGAAGCTTCTGGTGGCCCCTAAGCCTCCCCTCCAGGACCATCCACCAATATGAGGCCTACAGGGGGAAGGCTTAGTTGGAGGTTTTTGCGGCTTTTACCCGGGCCAGAGAGAGACACAGTATCTATGGAGCCTAAAAAAAAGGGCCATCCATGCTCTGCGTCTCTTCGCTCGGGTCCGGAGAGGGGCTCAGCCCCAAGTTCATTCTGCCAGCAGGTGCCCGAGCCCAGGAGCACCCGCGTACTCGGCGCGCCTGGATGTGGAAGCTATGGTCCGAGCCAGGTTCAAGAGTCACTGTAGCCGGGACCAGCTACACGGATGTGTTCTTTGTTTGGCAGGAGGGTAGGTGATCGAAGCAGCCACCTATTGTTTCCCCACTTCTACATCTGTGCCTCCATTTCTAAAAACACCACATCTCAACACACACCATAACACCAAAGCTGCACACGCCAAACCAAGGAGTAGCACCATGTAAAGTCACATGTCTATACACTGAATATGCTAAACCCCACAAACACCCACCACAGACGCACCCAAAGAATTCCCTACTTTCTCTATTCCGGACACACCAGAGAACCACACAAACAATTTACACTACTAGCCCGGACCAGACAGATCACAACAATCCACCCGAAAAGACTTGCACGCAGTAACATCGCATCAGAGCAACCAGGGCCTACTCCCTGTAGTCGGACTCAGTGGTCAAAGTGTAAAAAAAAAGAAAAAGTAGTGGAACGATGATCCCTCACCTCTGCCCCCTTTTCTGACTTGTCCACTCCCCCATACTCACTGTCACTCCCCTCCCCCCAATTCACACCCCACACCTGGGTCCCAAATCATCTCCAATGTCAGCACTGCGCCACTCCCTTCACTGGCTGTCGGTTAGTGACAGAATCGATTTTACGGTTCTTTGCTGATATACAATGTTTCAACAACTTGGCCCCGCCATGTCTGGCTGACAAACTGATGCGATACCAAACCCCTTGCGCGGTGCGATCTGCTGATGCTTCCGCCACCCCGCTGCGTTTCCAGAGGAGAGAGACGGTTCACAGCGTACGGTCCCAGACTGTGAACACATCCTCCCGGGGAGTTTAGGAAAAAGGAACCCTCTTCCAGGTTGGCTAATCTCTAGAGACCTACCTTTTTAAATAAGGAATTCGGGATTGGTGGCGGGTGGCTTACATCAGCAGGTCTGAAAAGTGTGGCCCACGCCTTCATTTTGAAACATTGGCACGTAGATGTGGTTTGGTCCACCCCATTTTGCAGTATATAACTACCCCAATCTATCAAGCCTTCATTTCCACCAATCCTCTCCACAAGGCTGTGTTTTACAACAGCTCTGGCAAGACTGAAGAAAACACAGTGGCAGAACATGCAATGAAGTGACCGCCATTAGGGTGTCATTGCCCGCATGGCCTGTGCAGCTTCATGGAGGCGCCCGCCTTCCCTTCACCCACCAGTGGCACCTCTTAAAGGACATGCCCAGCACTACAGCCAGAGACACACCTCCCATGACCTGCAAACACTACCTACATCAGTTCGCAGGTGGCTGCTGAGGCTGAGCTGGGCTTCGTGGCTGCTTGGGAATGGGCTCTATGTCCCAGGCAGTCTAGTGGAATAAACAGAGCCTATCCTTCACCGGCCAGATAGCACCGTGAGATGTGACACCGGATTGTTACTGGAAGGACCGAGGTTCGAATCCCCAGCCGGGGAGGAGTTAAAAACACAAAGGCGGCCTTCATCCCATTCTGAAATGGGTCACATAAGGTAAGGGCGTTATCATAGAATTCCCTCAGAAGTAAGGGACCATCGTACCTGTCCGCTAGGTCACCTTTCCTCTCTTGCTGATCCAGATCAGGCTATGGGGACGGCAGACAGTGTGCTATTTAAGACCCAGGCACCCCAGGCCATTGATGCATGGTAATCCTCATCACATCACTCGGACCCCTCACTTGCTCTGCCCGGCGTCCCACTGCTTATAGAGCAGCAGCTGCACAGGATCACCCGGTGTGACAGAAGGTCACCTGAAAAGCTGTGCGCTGCCCAGCGTTATTTCTAGATTGTGCAAGAACGTGCCCTCTGCTAGACAGGCACCCATTATCCCTTAGCAGGGGCGTTGCTAGGGGGGGGGGCTGAGGGGGCTATAGCCCCTGATCTTTTGGTTGTTGCCCCGGATGGAATCTCAGGAGCTACAACCAAAAGACTAACTAGCCCCCAGTCCCAACAGTTCCTACATCAGCTTAGCCCCGGGTCTTTTCCAGACCTAGCAACTCCCCTGCCTTAGTGCTTAACTTCACTAATTACAGACACTGGGAATGCTTAACTGGAATCGCAGCATCCATATAGTGGATACGTGTAGACGTAGCAGCTGGGAGAAGGCCTGGCAAACCTCCAGATACAGGGCTGCATGGAGCCTGCAGTGTGTGCCGTGCACATGTCCAGCAGCTGGGAGAAGGCCTGGCAAACCTCCAGATACAGGGCTGCGTGGAGCCTGCAGTGTGTGCCGTGCACATGTCCAGCAACTGGGAGAAGGCCTGGCAAACCTCCAGATACAGGGCTGCGTGGAGCCTGCAGTGTGTGCCGTGCACATGTCCAGCAGCCTGGAGAAGGCATGGCAAACATACAGATACAGGGCTGCATGGAGCCTGCAGTCCGTGCACATGCCGTGCACATGTCCAGCAGCCTGGAGAAGGCATGGCAAACCTCCAGATACAGGGCTGCATGGAGCCTGCAGTCCGTGCACATGTCCAGCAGCCTGGAGAAAGCATGGCAAACCTCCAGTTACAGGGCTGCGTGGAGCCTGCAGTCCGTGCACATGTCCAGCAGCCTGGAGAAAGCATGGCAAACCTCCAGTTACAGGGCTGCGTGGAGCCTGCAGTCCGTGCACATGTCCAGCAGCCTGGAGAAAGCATGGCAAACCTCCAGTTACAGGGCTGCGTGGAGCCTGCAGTCCGTGCACATGTCCAGCAGCCTGGAGAAGGCATGGCAAACCTCCAGTTACAGGGCTGCGTGGAGCCTGCAGTGTGTGCAGTCAATGCCTGTGGGTTGATGTGTCTACGTGAACATATCGTGGCAAATTCGGGAAATGATAGCAACATAGGTATGGGCGCATCGTGCTGGTACTTGGGCATGTGGTGCCAATAGCTAGTAACAAAGGGAAGATTTTCACTATAAACAAGGAAATACTGTTGGCTTTGTTAATACTTGTTTTTTATCTGTGCCAATATATGTTTACCACAGTTGAGTTAATAATGCCCCATCACCTACAGCCCCAACAAATGGCAGTCATACCCTTGCGCCCAATCAACTTCCTCTGCTCTAACCCATTACCTTAATGTCTTTCTGACTACAGATGTGACAATATGTCTTCTGCTCTGCAGGACTAGAGGGCTGCGTGATGGATAAAGCTCCTACTCAGCCCTGCCATACTTAGCAATATTACACAGGTGGGGGGTGTAAAGACTGTAGGGGGGTCTGTACTTCTGCTCTCTATATGGTAGAGGAGAGGCACAGAGGGCCCCAGCCAAGATTCTCTATTGTGGTAGCAATGGACGAGCAATCAAGGCCTAGCTTCTCAGGAAGTGGTGCAGGCTGGTTCTTAAGTACAGTGTAGTCCCCAAGCACCCACAAAGGAATGTCCACACACTGTATTGGTTAAAACACAGTCTTTATATAATTAATATTCAAGGTTATGTGCAATATCACAATAACTCACTTCGTACTCGGAAGTCAATAATGATAAATATACAGTTCTACCTGTATAATTACTATTTGATCTTTTTAAAGTGCATCAACTGTACGGTTAAATGTCACACCAATCAGTTCATAAGGGAAACCAACAATAGATATAAGAGGAAAGCAGTTGGTTAGAACAATAAGCAGAATACTGGCCCCTACCACTAGACACAGTTCTGTGTGGAGATCCCCCCACCTGGGCAATCTGTCGAATAAAGATATATCACAAGCCCAGTCCATATATTGTTCACACAAGACTTTCCAATAGTTTTGCAACCCCAAAGTACCTGGCGTTGTAGCGTTCCTCGTCGGGGAATCGACGGCCCTTCTTGAGTGTCCTCCCTTTAAGGCAGGAGTCACGGGTCGGTCGAACATCCGATGGAGAACAGGGTGAGCTACGACAGTGAAGTGGCAGCTTTGTTCCTGGCGGTGCTCGTAAACGACGGGGAAGCGTAAACGTCCTGCAAGGAAGAGGCGTGCGGGGCACCTCGTTGTCAATAGTTCTGGACCACAAAGAGTTTGAAGAACTGTGGCCCAGCAAGGGGGTCGAGTCGTTGGCGTCTCTGTGGTCATTGGGTCCTCGGCGTATGCTCCTCGGCGCGTTGACGGTCAGGCCTTCTCCAGCAGGATAAAGCGGAGGCGATGCGGACGAGAGCGTCCTTGGATCAAATGAAGTTCTTAGGCAAACGGGGGCACGGCGGCTCCGGTCGGCAATGGCGGTCGTCGACAGTGGCAGACAACAGTCCGGGCGCTTCTCATTGGGATTCCGCAGCAGTCCCCGTCTCGGGTCGGCAGCCTGTCGAAGGTCTGTCTACCAGGGAGCTTTGGCAAAGATCAGCTGGTGCACGATGGTCCCTCGTAGCTCGGGAAGAGGGCGCTTACCAGGTCCTCTCTGGGTCAGTCCTTGGAGACACAGCAGCTTTCAGATTGTGAAGGAGAGCAACATTAATTGTTCTCGTCCAGCAGGGCTTCAAGGTTAAGCTTCAGGTTTACTCCAGTTACTCGTCGTAGTGGACTTCAGCTTCTGAACACGATTCCTAGCAGTGAGAGGTTCCCAGATATACTGTTGATCTCCATTAATTCCGCTGGGTCACACTCAAGCATCTAATCACAGCGAAGGGCATTCTTGCAGGCAGGCAACCAATCAGGTGCATAGCGCATTCAGGCCATCCACTTCTCTCCAGACACTAGGACAAGTACCCAGCTATTCAACACTCCACACTGCATTCATACCAGTTTCGGGCAGGGCTGTCTCAATCATTGTGTCAAACACCAGATACTAGACACCCACAACACCGAATGCGTATTCATTACACACTCCATTCACCCAGGTCCCACCCACAGGTATACCCACAACACACGGTTGTTGGGAAGGCTCCAGCCAGTCTGGTCAGCACTTCCCCACACTACCATATATGGAACTTCCACCCAACAGCCAGTTAGGGGGAAGGGACAGAGTCAGGGCTTCCCTGGACTTTGAGAAAACAAGGTAACAGGCAATAGAAAGCAAGAGGCCACAGGGGCCATCTTGTTTCCTATCAGGAATCAACTGATTCCAATGGCAGGGCCTTGGCATCCCAAAATGGACGATTCTCAGAGCACCTGTCAAATTCAGCATGGAGCTGCCACCAGCCCATACCCTGCTCTGTGGGCCACACACAGGTGCCCGAAAACATACACTAGGGGCACAGGGTTGTACCCCCACCCATGGGTGCCATATGGGTACCCCATGGGTCTGTTCACAAAAAATCAAAGGAGAGAGCTGCACCACCAGGAGTCCCATATGAACTCCTGCGCAGAAAACACGACAGAACACACAATAAAAAGCAGTAAAGGACAAGGATACGAAGGCCCTGTCCCTCCGATGCATTTCCAGCATCACAGACACCCCCCCCCAGACTGAGGTTAGGGTGCCTAATCTCCCACGAGATAGACACCCTCATCCAGACGGTCAACACACACCTCTGGAAAGGCCATCTGCATTATCGTGACTCTTCCCTGGTCTATGCTCTATGGTGAAGTCTAGCCCTTGCAGGCTAATGGACCACCTGAGCAGTTTCGGGTTCTCACACTTCATCTGCATAAGCCACTTCAGGGGCTTATGATCTGTTTGGACCTTGAAGATAGACCCTATAAGGTAGGGCCTAAAACGCCTCCAAACTAAGGCTCCACACTATACTGAAACACTCCTTTTCAACAGTAGCCCACCTACGTTCTCTACCCTTGAGTTGTCTACTGATGAATATGATAGGATGTTCTCTTCCTTTGTCATCTAACTGAGACAAGACAGCTCCAATTCCGGTGTGGCAGGAGTCAGTTTGAACGATAAAGGGCTTGCTGTAATCAGGCGCACAAAACACAGGTGCCCTACACAGACTTTCTTTCAAGCCATCAAAGACGCTCTGACAGTATTCAATCCAATTAACCTTCCTAGGCTGTTTGGGTGAAGTCAGAACTGTAAGTGGTGCAGCTATGGTCACATAGTCTGCCATGAAATTGCGATAATACCCAGTGAGACCCAAAAAGGCTCTCACCTGGGTTTGAGTAGTGGGAGTCTCCCAGTCATGTACATCCTGTATTTTACTGGGGAGAGGTTGGATTTGACCCCCTCCTACCTCATGACCAAGATATGTGACTTTTCCCTGC
The DNA here is from genome assembly GCF_040938575.1 of Ambystoma mexicanum. Lineage (NCBI taxonomy): Eukaryota > Metazoa > Chordata > Amphibia > Caudata > Ambystomatidae > Ambystoma > Ambystoma mexicanum. The sequence goes on along the minus strand of NC_090935.1, from coordinate 46,432,029 downwards.
GCTATCTAGCACTTGGTGGCCTTGATAGTGAGGTTAGCCCTTTTCAAGGCCTACAACACCTTATCCAGATGTGTCAAATGCTCTTCCCAGGTGGAACTGTAGACGGCAATGTCGTCTAAGAAAGCCACACAAAAGGCTTCCAGCCCACTGAGTACATGGTTGACCAATCTCTGGAAGGTGGGGGCATTCTTCAACCCAAAAGGCATTACCCTAAACTGGTAGAGTCCCTCAGGTGTTGAGAACACCGTCTTTTCCTTGGCATGGTTCGTCAGAGCTATTTGCCAATAGCCTGAGGTAAGGTCAAAGGTGCTCACAAATTTGGCAGCACCTATGGTGGCCACAAGCTCATCAGCCCGGGGCAAAATGTGTGCGTTAGTTTTGGTGACGGCATTGACTCCTCGGTAGTCCACACAGAACCTCCAATCCTTGGTACCTGTCTGGGAACTTGCCTTGGGGACACGGACCACTGGACTGGCCCAGGGACTGGTTGAGGGTTCAATAACACCCAGATCCAACATCTTGGCGACCTCAGCCTGGACGTGGTTCTTAACTGTATCTGACATACGGTAGCACCTGCTTTTGACAGGCACACTCTGACCAGTGTCAATTTCGTGCCTACTCCACGGTCTAAGGCCTGGAGTCAGTGAAAACAGAGAGGCATACTGCCGGAGCAAAGTCCTGCAGGACTTCTGCTGCTCTGTCGTCAGATCGGGAGAGAGATGTACTCCCTCCACTGAGCCATCCTGAGGGTTGCTATGCAGCAAGTCAGGAAGGGGCTCACTCTCACCCTCTTCTTGCTCTGAAGCTAGCAAGAGACATGAGACTTCCGCTCGCCTGTGGAATGGCGTGAGCCTGTTAACATGGAATACCTGAGGGGCTACCCCCGGGGCTCCCATGTCAACCAGATAATTGACTTTGCCCATCTTGGAGATAATCCTGAAGGGTCCAGTTCACTTGTCTGCAAAAGCTCGAGGCTTGGTAGGCTCCATCACAAGGATTTCCTGTCCCGGAGTCCAATCCACCTGCGAGGCTTTAAGGCCATGCCAGTACTTATTCATTTCCTGACTGGCCTTGAGATTTACTGTTGGCTGACCCATCATCTGTGTCATCCTCCATCTGAGGCCTAACACATAGTCCCCCACTTGCTTGGCGGGACCTGCAGTGGTGGCTTACAAACCTTCTCTGATAAAGGCAAGGGGCCCCCTCACGGGATGTCCAAAGAGTAACTCAAAGGGGCTGAAACCAACACCCTCTTGAGGTACCTCTCTGTAAGCAAACAGCAGGCATGGCAAGAGGAGATCCCATTTCCTCCTTAGGGGCTCTTCCAAAGCGCCTAGCATGCCCTTGAGTATTTTATTAAATCTCTCAACCAGACCATTGGTCTGGGGATGGTTAGAGGTGGAGAACTTGTAGGTTACCCCGCACTCTTTCCACATGGTTTTCATGTAACTAGACATGAAGTTGGATCCTCTGTCAGAGACAACCTCCTTAGGGAATCCAACACGGGTGAAAATGCCCAGGAGAGCCCTGGCAACCACCTCGGCAGTAACAGTCCAAAGGGGTATAGCCTCGGGGTACCTGGTGGCATGATCAACCAAGATCAGGATGAACCGATGTCCACCTGAAGTGGGAGGGTCAAGGGGACCAACAATGTCGATGCCCACCCTCTCAAACGGTGTGCCTACCACTGGCAATGGCTGCAGTGTGGCAATGACACTGCCTCCAGTCTTGCCAGACAACTGACAAGTTGGGCGGGTCCTGCAGTGGGACTCCACTTCTACTCCCATTCAAGGCCAGTAGAAATGGGCAGAGAGCCTCTGCTTAGTTTTCTTGGTACCAAGATGACCAGCTAAGGGCACCATGCGCCAACTGCAGCAGGAAAGGCCTGTAAACCTGGAGTACCACCAATCTCTTGAGGGCACCAGGTTCAGGCTTAGTGGGCTCACTAACAAGGAGCTCACCCTCCCAATAGATCCGGAATGTCCTAGGCACTTCCCCCAGTGCCTGGGGCAGGGCCTGTTTCCTCCGACCCTCGAGAGAGTGGCACTCTCTCTGTCCCTTACAGAAGTCCGCCCGGGAGGGTCCCCCTTCAGTTAACAAGCATTGAAGGTCGGGTGGTCCTCCAGTTTGAGTACCTCTCCCACAGGAAAGTCTTCTGGCTCTTCTCCCACAGGAGTTGAGACGGGGTTCACCACTGGACCCAGCCCGTCCGGAGCATGGATCCCAATGGGTGCTGTCGGAACAGCAGGAAGAGCAGGGGCTCCCTCCACAGAGGTGGCCTTCTTACTCTTCCGTTTCCTTCGATTCTTGGGATTCCCCATTGGCGAGAGTACCAGGCTCGCAGCCGGACCCTGTGTGACCTGCGATTGGGTGACTGCCACAGCAGCCATGGGTAGACCATCCGTGATCATCCCAATTTGACCAAATCATTTCCTAACAAAATGTTTGCAGGCACATTGTTCTGAACCAGGACCGGAAGCTTTGCTGTCTTGTCTCCAATCGTAAGGTTGACTAAGGCTACAGGCGATAATTTGGGAGGCCCACCAGCTAACCTGGTGGTTCTTAGAGGAGCACCTACATAGTCCTCTGGCTTGAGCAGGGTCCTGTCCACCACTGTCATGCTGGCCCCAGTGTCTCTCAAACCAGTAGAAGGCTGGGCATTCATGGACTTCTCAAAAACCTACGAGTGTTCTGTGGGATAGTCGCCAATACTTCTGCGTACTGGTCCCAGGCCCCAAGGGACACTAAGGAAATCTCTACGGGAGCACCGAAGGTGATCCCAGTAGAGGAGGGAAGGACAGTGGCCTCCACCTCAGGTACAGAGTAGGGATAGGTCAGGCTGACAGCCTGGACTCCAAGTGCCTTACCCTTACATTTGGGGTCACCCCTTCTGTGATCCAGAGCCCCACAATCCCAACAAGTGCCGGGAGTGCAGGGTTCGGTACTGGAACCACTGGGACCCTGCTTTGCAGCAGGAGGACCACTACTCTTACTCCCACCCACAACAGACTTATTCCCACTAGGTTTTTGGGTCTTAGGAGAGGAAGGTTTTGGTTTACCCGACTGTGATTGCTTCTGGGACTCCTCTGCTTTCTGAGAGGTCCCCTTTTCTTTGTCCTTGTCCTTCCCACTGGAGTCCTTAGGGGACACCCGGTGGGAGACCCACTTGTCAGCCAACCTAGCCAGCTTAAAGGGGTCCGAAATGGTCTGCCCAGCAACATACTCACGCAGCTCTGGTGAACAGGCTTCAGAAAAATGCTCAAAAAACAAAAGGTGAGACAATTCAACAAACATTTTCACTTTGTAACCATCAATCCACCCCCGGCATGGAGCTGCCACCAACCCATACCCTGGTCTGTGGGCCACACACAGGTGCCCAAAAACATACACTAGGGGCACAGGGTTGTACTCCTACCCATGGGTGCCATAAGGGTATCGCATGGGTCCGTTCACCAAAACCAAAGGAGAGAGCTGCACCGCCAGGAGTCCCACATGAACTCCTGCATAAAAAACACCACAGAACACACCATAAAAAGCAGTAAAGGACAAGGATACGGAGGCCCTGTCCCTCTGATGCATTTCCAGCATCGCAGGGGGGCATTAACGGGCCAGGTAATGCCCCGGGTCATACTTACAGGCCTGAGTGAAGTGAGAGCCTTAACGAAATCCTGGGGCATTATCAAGCCCGATAAAGCCCCCCCTGCCCATGCAATATTGATTTTAGTTCCAAGGCACGGTGTACCGGGGTACTAATAATATATGTTCTCAAGTTCAGAAACAGCAGGGAAACCGTTTCGCAACCCGAGAAAAAAGAAATGGCCACCATGAATCGAACAGAAGGGACAACACACAGTCCCTTCTCTCTTTCCATGGCAGCCATGAAAAAGATATTTAAAAAAGTAAACAATGAAAATGGCTGCCATGGAAAGGCAGTGTTGTCCCTTCTCCCTGATCCATGACAGCCATGAAAAGATAGAAAAATAAATAAACAATGAAAATGGCCACCATGGAAATGAGCGTAGGGACTACACTTAGTCCTTTCTCCCGTTCCATGGTGGTCAGTCAGAGAAAACGAAGGAACAATGTGGGATGTGGCCCGGATCGGGAGCAGGTAAGTCATTGTGGGGCTGGTAAGGACTCGGCGAGGGCCAATGAGATTGATTGCTGCAATCTCATTGTCACATGCTGGGTACTAATACTGGAACGGTTGAGGCGCGGGTTGTAATTTGAAAGGCACCGCAGTTTCGGCGCCAGTATCGCGGCGCTCAGGAGGTGAGTCCAGCTGGTTTATGATGATTTGAGGACGTCTGACTGCACAGTTGTCCGGCACCTCTACATTTGGTGATACAGACTTTTGACTAATGTGTCCGCCATTAGAGGGATAATTTCTCATGACATACCCAGCCCTCATACTAAGGGCCAGAGGCTTTTCCTTCTGCTTGCCGCTTTTGTGGCAGCAAAAATCTTTTCTTGGAGGATCGTTCTATCCCTTAAAAGCTCCATTTCCCTTGGGGTCCTGATGAAGGCAGAATAATTGATGCCCTGCCGAAACGTCCCTTGCATTACTCCGCGTCATTGAGTTATGCTACATGGTTCAACAACGCCACCATGGACGTAGACCTGGGATGTATGTTTTTTTCAGTCATGCATAATTTATTTTGCCATGTATAATCAATTTTAGAACATGAAATAGGTGACACTGCCCCATGGAGGATATCTGTTACTTATTAGCCAGATAGGGCCAGGAAGATAGTGTTTGTGCCCACTCTCCTCCAGATCATAGAATGTTTTCAGTGTCACCCTTGGTTTTATGATTAAATCACATAAATGCTATTAGGTGTATATATGCATCTTTCATATTGACATATATTTGTATGTGGTTTGTTTTATTTTATCAACGTAGGCCAATGGCCTATGAAATAAATTATAAACATTTTATATAAAATGACAAATACGTAGCACTGTGTGTAACATTCTGTGTGGGGATTTAAATAGCCTATGGAATGGGACCCAGTATGAGCTAACACTGGGCCATTAAATCAATTGTTGAATGGTTCATTTGGGGGACTCCCTATGTGTGTTGATTTCGTTACTCATTTGTCCCCTGTATGCTTTTGAGTATTTATCCCTTGTGTGGCAGGGTACTAATACTAGACCAGCCATGATCCCAGTCATAAAGGAGAAACAGGCAGAGCATGCATAGTACATCGCCATCGCCTCTAGGCTAGCCTGGGTCGAGGGCAGCTATGCTCTTCAGGAGGGGTCGTGAGCCAGCGAAGAAGCATTCAAAGATCAATTCAAGCTCTGCACCACCACACCTCCTGTCTCCTTTGGGTTGGTCCTGGGTTTGCAATCCAGCAAATCCCTTTTTTCCCCAGGGTGTGTTCTAGATTTGGTGCTTAATTCCCCATGCCTCTCAGCCTTAAACCGGATTGGGCCAGCGCCCACCAGTTCAGGCTAGCTCTCGATGCCTTTACTTGGCTGCCATGTTATTTTGTAGCCCCCTCGTGCCGCATATGTCAGCTGGGCATTTCTTTTTCCCCGGAGCCTTTCTAGTCCTCTCTCACTGTCTCTATGAGGTCATTGTTACACTTTGCCGCAGATAGAGGGACAAGGCTAAGGGATAGTTTCACAAAACTCCACTCTGCCCCTCTGACCCAAGCGTAACGGATTCAGTAGGCCCCCGTCTGCCTGTATGTACTGTCCAAAATGTCGCTGCTGCATGGTAGCCATGCCGGTCGTGGGGTCTATATCAATGCGGCCCCTCCCTCTCTGCAATGGCTGCCAGTGTCATGGTGGAACCATTGAAAATCTCAGAGAGTACAAACATTTGCTGAGGAGATAAGCCTCACGCAGTAAGCGCCCCAGCTGCGGCCGCCTGGTCCATAGAGGGCCCCGCGCAGCAGCCTGAAACGCCATGCACAGTATTTGTTGGTTGCCTGGACACCAGTCAGCCAATGACTCATGACTTCATTACGCACTATACCGCCTTCAGTCGCTTCATAATACGCGCCTGCAAAGCATCCTTGCTGTTATCAGCTTTGATTAGAAGAAAGGCCTGGGCTTTCAAGGGGAAGAGCAAACAGGCTTGTGTGTGTTTCCTACCCAAACATTTCTTTCAATGTTGCCTTTTGCGTGGGGGTTTGTTTCTATATCTAAAAAAAATAAGAACTCTGTATTCCTTTTGACCACTCCCCGTGGCCCATCACGGCGAAGACCCTGTGAAAAAAGCCTTCGTGTGATAAGTCCACACAAACCACGAAGAAATGCAACCCACGACTACACACTCTGCCCTACTGTGACAAGTCCACACAGGCCACAAAGAAACCCAACCCACGACTACACACTCAGCCCTACTGTGACAAGTCCACACAGACCACGAAGAAATTCAACCCACGACTACACACTCAGCCCTACTGTGACAAGTACACATAGGCCACGAAGAAATGCAACCCACGACTATACACTCAGCCCTACTGTGACAAGTCCACACAGGCCAGGAAGAAACCCAACCCACGACTACACACTCAGGCCTACTGTGAAAAGTCCACAAAGGCCATGAAGAAACCCAACCCACGACTACACACTCAGGCCTACTGTGACAAGTCCACACAGACCACAAAGAAACCCAACCCACAACTACACACTCAGCCCTACTGTGACAAGTAAACACAGACCACGAAGAAACCCAACCCACGACTACGCGCTCAGCACTTTGTGAGTACAAACTGGAAATGTACTCCATTACTTAGATCTCAGTAAGGAAGGTTACAGCAGAGATATGGGGCTGGGCGTCCTTCTAGGACTGGTTCCCATCTCTCAGTCCGCCAACCGTCATCTCTGGAATCACACCACACACCACATCCTACACTCCCTCTGGCATTCCTAAGGTATCTGACCCACACAGACAGCAAGGAAAGCATTCACTCTGCATGCACACAAGCCAAGTAAAACATGCCAGACACCACAGAGTGAATCGGGTCTGGCTAAACTCGGGCCCGCCCACTTCTCCCCAACATCTGCGACCGGGCAGACCATACAATGTATTATTGGTTGCAGGCGTTTCTCGCTGTTTGGGTAGGGGTCGAGACCACAGGGGCTCCTAAACTCCGGAAACCAAATCATTTTTTTAAGAGTTGTGCATAGGCTTCAGTGATCTGCATTTTGAAATACATAATCTGACATAATTTAAAGTAACCTTGGGCGAAAAGCGTTTTCCCCAATCAGGAAGTGTTCCATACGTCTCTTTGCTGGTATTCCTCTGTACCTCCCAGGGCCATGAAGAGCATTTTCATCATTTAGAGGATATGTAGCCTTCAAATTAATAGGGTGAGCTTTCCGCAGGCGGCCATCTTACTATATGATATTTCAGCCAGCCTCACTCCGCTGACAGGCTTTCCCAGCACCATGAAATGTGTTTACTGGCAGTACTGCTATTGCAGCCAGATTTTGTACAACACATCCAGGTGTTTCCACCCACATCTCTTAATTTAAGCACTACCATGTCCCCTGAGGGCCATTTCACAGAGCTCTTGTCACCCAGCTGGAGACCGATCTACCATAACATGAAGAGACCAGGCTGTTCTGGGTGGAAAAGCCACTTGCATTACACCAGCTGCCCAATAGGTCAGTGTATGCATGCCAGAGGGAAAGTCATTGCATGTGCAAACCTAGCAGCAGGCGCAGCTCGGTATGATCCACCAACAAATAGACACCAACGCCACAAGTGACAGCAATCTACACATCCCATCGCACAAATCCACAACACTATGAAAGACTGCACTACCACCCTAGCATCCCTCAAGGCCGCATTGTATGCCGGCAACATCCTCCCTGCCTCCTTACTCAAGACCTACCAAATGAAGCACTCCTTCCTTACGTGACGACCAACCGATCCCTTACTTAAGGCACCTTCCCCTCCACCCTCAAGACCAGACAGATCAACATGCTTCTCAAGAAACCAACACTGGACGCTGACGACCTCAGCAACTATCACCCCATCACCCATCTTCCCTTCATATGTAAGGTCCTTGAGAAAGCAGTAGCCACGCAACTCCTCCAACACATCAAAGCCATTAACCTCCTTCAGTCCTACCAATATGGCTTCAGATCCAGATGTAGCACAGAAACAGCTACCATCAGGGTGATCGACAATGCCCTTAAAATTCTCGTTGACGGCCCTACTTGCCTCGTGGTTCTCCATGACCTCTCAGCAGCATTTGACGCTGTAGACCACCAGACACTCACGATAATCTGCATCATCGTATGGGGATTCGCGAGATTGTCCTCAGCTGGTTCGAATCCTATCTTGCTAGTCGCCAACAGTTTGTACAAATGGATTCCTCCAGATCACAAACTCTACCAATCACCTGTGGAGTCCCACAAGATTAAATCCTGTGCCCCATGATCTTCAATCTTTACATGGAACCACTCTGAACCCTCCTCACTCCACACAACATCCACATCAACCAATTAGCAGATGGCACTCAGATCTACTTTAATATATCTTACATCGAGCACATCCACAACATCCACATCAACCAATTAGCAGATGGCACTCAGATCTACTTTAATATATCTTACATCGAGCACACAGGCCTGCCTCATATTGATCCAGTCATGGATATCCAGTGCTCACCGGAAGCTCAACCCCTTCATGACTGAATTCCTGCTGCTGACCAACAACACCGAACATCCTAACCTCTAGACGTAGCTCTCTGCTACGAACCTCAAGAGCTTCACACCCCAGCTGTCCACCTGCACCAAGTCCCCCTTCATGACTGAATTCCTGCTGCTGACCAACAACACCGAACATCCTAACCTCTAGACGTAGCTCTCTGCTACGAACCTCAAGTGCTTCACACCCCAGCTGTCCACCTGCACCAAGTCCCCTCTGATCAACATTGACAGACACCTCACCTTCAAACAACACATAGCAAGGGTAACACAATTGGATTGGTACCAACTTTCTCTCCTGTGAAAAATGAAACCCGTCATCTCAGAAAACAACTGCAGATCTGCTATCCAGACCTTGCTCCTCTCCCACCTGGTGTCAACCTCGCTGTCTGAATCCGAGTTCTCCCCCACCTCCTCACCTGAGCTGCTGGAGCTGATTGCCGGTGTCTTCTTTCTTCTGTAGTCTTTATTTTAATGAAGGTAGGGTATAACTCGGGAAGAAGCCACAATGGTTACTTGAACGACAAGCAGGCCAGTGACCCCGCTCCCGTGATAGCGAGATTGGGGAAAAAGCCTGTTTAGGCACAAAAAACCATGTGATAGTTCTCCTGGAGATCGTAGAGAAGAATTCTTTCCGGAGAAGGCAGATCATTGGAGAAGGATATTTGCCGGGAATCCCAGGGGGAAATGTTCCACACTGTAGATCCAATTGAGGAGCACCGGAGAGTTCCAGTAAGTGTTTCCCACAATGTGTGATGGAATGGGACATGAGTATTACAGATTTGATGGTGTCGAGAGGAGCTGTAAACAGGAGGTAAGTTAGCGAAGGAAATAAAACTGCAGTCCGGGGTCTACCCAGGAGAGGAAGAGAGCCGGAAGATGGGAGAGACCCTGGGAGAATAGCACAAGGGAAAGGGAAAGGGAAAGAGAGATAAGAAGGACTGACTGCACACCGGGTGCCAGGTGGAGAGAGAGAGAGAAACCCACAGAACCTGGTACAGGGAAGTACCGCAAAGAGTGAGGGAGAGCGAGACCCATCCCCAACAGAGCGGTGGGCGGAAAGAGAGAGAGAGGCAGGGCTTAGCAAAGCCAAGGGAAAGAACAAGCGTGTACACCCACAGCGAGACATGACTCAAGGGTTGAAATTTGCCGACCGCTCGGAGGACTGTCTGGAAGTACCTCCCGGTGGCGACCATCTTGAAAAAGACTAGACCGCGCGGGCGGCACTGTCAGAGAAGGAGGTGGGATCAATGGCGGTGAGCACGCCAGCGATCCCACATGTGCCAGGCGGGGGAGCGCATGACACATGGATAGTTGCAATGTCCTGTAGGAAGGCCTTCCGGCGACTAACGTGGCATCCCTGAGATGTGTCCTGCATGCAGCAGCACGACTCACCAAAGGACTCTGCAAATTCGACCACCACAACCTGGCCCTCATCGAACTGCACTGGCTCCCGCTGCAACGCTTTATCATCTTGAAATCCTATTACATGATCTTTATGGCTATAACCATGAAGTCCCCAAGGTACCTCACTTAGACCCCCCAATATCTCTGGAGTCCTGCAATACACCAGAAGTAAGGACATGTGCAGACTTGTACTCTGCCAGTGAAGGGAGGAAGTAACCAGAAGAGAGGCCTTCTCTGTCTACTCCCCAAGACTCTGAAACCTCCTCCCGGTCAATATCAGACGCGCCCCATTGCTTCTACGGTTCAGGAAAGAGCTCAAGACCTTCCTCTTCAAGGAATGGCTCCTCTATAACACCTGGGTCCACACACCTGCTACGACCCCCCACCCCCACCTGGGACTCAGTGATCTGCTCCCCACTGTTTCCTCCCCTGGTTTCTTGTAGATCCCTTGCTGACAAATTGCCCACCCTCCCTCTCCCATGTTGTTAGCTCATGGCCCCCCTTTTTCGCTGATTCCCTCACTTTATTTTTCCCCCTATGATTTGAAAGTGTTCCGTTGCTTCCCAAAGCTAGGTCTGCGCTCAATACATATAATCACAATAATAAGGATGATGTTTTGGACTATATCTCCTATCAGCTCTAGCCAGCATAGTCAATGGTGAGGGCCCATGGAAGTCGTAGTATAAAACCTTTGGTGCGCTGCAGGTGAAAGACCCCTAATCTAGAGCATGTCAGAAGTTCCTGCCATCGACATACCATTCCATATAAAAAATGCATCCAAAATAATGGCATTGAATGCAATTTATTTTAATTTTATTTTTTTTAATGGTGGGGGTCCCCCCAACCCTGTTTTTTTAACCTTTAAACCCCATTATAATTAAACTAAACCCTTTACCTTTTAAAAAAAAATGCATTCAATTCTTTTTCTTTTATGCAATTCTTTCGATGGTAAGTCATTTGATAGCGTTGCATTCGATGCAATGACCAGATACCCATGCCGGGCACTTTACTGCTATCAGAGAAGGATGGCTTTTTTGTCACTTATCCCCTAGCGGGCACATTTCACACCATGCATGTGATAAACACTTCAATGGGATTTGCATGTAATGAGATGAAGGGAGGAGCTCATATTGTAGTGCACCGTGGCATGGCTGTGTAAAAAGAACACTATGAAAAGAGGCCCCAGAAACATCTCGGGGACCAGCAATGCTCAACTCCAAAGAAAAGAACATGTCTAGTTTAACACAAAAGGAGAAATCATTTATATCATAGAGTCAAGACATCATGAACAGGTGGGATATTCACTGCATGATGAGCCGAAACGTCCCCATCAATTAATTTGACAATAACTATTGGCTCAACAAAACCACCAAACTCAATGAAGCCAAGATCCCGTCGTGCTGAACGCAGCCTCTTCAAGAATGCACAAAGTATTCCCGCTTTACGCGTTTCGCGCGTCAGATCTTTTTCAGAAGCATATGAGGCTGAGAACCAGCAGTAAAGAAGAGCTCAGAATACTTCTTTTGTGTCTTGACTAGGACTCTTGGCCAACCTTTATCCAGATTGAGAAAGCGTTGATCAAGGACAGGTCGCCGACAGACTGCACACCTGTGGGAGCTATTAGTGAATTAGGCCTTGTCTGAGCCCGCCGTACTACCAGAAAGACACTGCGCTACCGACTTCCTGCCACCATTTACTTTTCCGTGGTGTGTTCTGGGGCTCACACTTAGTTATAAAGCAGTATTTTCAGAAGCTGCTGTCGGTAGGTACATGGATTGAGTACAGAGATTGAGTACAGGGATTGAGTACATGGATTGAGTACAGGGATTGAGTACAGGGATTGAGTGCATGGACTGATTACATGGATTGAATACATGGAGTGAGCACTTGATTGAGTACATGGATTGAGTACAGGGATTAAGTACATGGATTGAGTACAGGGATTGAGTGCATGGACTGAGTACATGGATTGAATACAGGGATTGAGTACATGGATTGAGTACAGGGATTGAGTACAGGGATTGGGTACAGGGATTGGGTACAGGGATTGAGTACAGGGATTAGTGCATGGACTGACTACATGGATTGAATACATGGAGTGAGCACTTGGATTGAGTACAGGGATTGAGTACATGGATTGAGTACATGGATTGAGTACAGGGATTGAGTGCATGGACTGAGTACATGGATTGAGTAGATGGATTGAGTAAAGGGATTGAGTACAGGGATTGAGTACAGGGATTGGGTACAGGGATTGAGTACAGGGATTGAGTACAGGGATTGAGTGCATGGACTGAGTACATGGATTGAATACACGGAGTGAGCACTTGGATTGAGTATAGGGATTGAGTACATGGATTGAGTACAGGGATTGAGTGCATGGACTGAGTACATGGATTGAATACAGGGATTGAGTACTTGGATTGAGTACATGGATTGAGTGCAACAAGAACATTGAGCCTGACTGCTGTTTGTCGTGCTCTTGGCATGTGTCAATACAGTTATAATGGCGATCCGAAACACATACCCATTCAATTACTACATTTTGGCCTTGCAGCAGAATCCTCTGAAGAGCAAGCACTCGCAAAGCCAATACATTTGGTTTTCACGTAGTCACGGGATGGGCATTTGCCAGGCACTGTCCTAATGGTACTACTACCAGACCATGTGATGCCAACAGTTGGAACAAGCATTGGCAATGCCAATAGTTTTGACGTTTACTGCTGTTCTTTGCATTTTGCATTTGTAGAGATTGTCCCCTTTTTTTGAGGCAATGGGGTGACACAGATGAAATCTGCTCCCCAATGTTTCCCTTTGAAGGTCATCAGAGCAGGGGTGCTTACATTTGTTTGCCAGGTCTAATACTTGATTCAAAACACGGAACACAGCTGTTGTACCTGCCGCCAGTGACTCTCGTAGAAACAATCGGCACTCTTCCGAAGCTGCATGGTGTGTGGTCTAATTCCACATCCTTTCTTACCACAGGAAAGGGACATTGAGTAATTCATTGTTTGCGGGGGGCGTAGAGACCGGGATGTAGTTTCGTAAAAGCAGCATGGCCCCATACAATAGATCGCCCCCCCCAAGCCCCTGAATGGACAGTGTAGCAAGCAGAGTTTGTTGCCAGCAACTAGTCTGTGAGCCACGTCCATCTCAGGTGAGCCTAGTTCCCATCACTAGATAGTGTGATATGCACCATGCCCACAGGCTCCAATGCATAGGGCGTGCAGCGGTGGAACAGAAGGCGGGAATGTTCTTTCTTACTCGTGTTATTAGTGCAGCAGCACCCACTGAGGGCACACTTACAGAGCGCCAAACCTAATCATGCAAAAGCGGCACGCGACTGACTGCTGAGACGAGGCAAGCCGCATATCCCCAGAACAGCAAACAGAGCTGCTAACCACCTTGTACAAGAAGATACGTGATATGGTGTGTAATACAAAGCGCGGAGCCCCAGTCATGCGCGAAAGAGCCAGCTCAACACCCAAGGCCTTCTAGTACCTTCATATCAACTCCTCGAGGGAGAGTGAAGCACATAAGGCCTTCTAGTACCTCCATATAACTCCTCGAGGGAGAGTCAAGCACACAAGGACTTCTAGTACCTCCATATCAACTCCTCGAGGGAGAGTCAAGCACACAATGACTTCTAGTACCTCCATATCGACTCCTCGAGGGAGAGTCATGCACAGAAGGTCTTCTAGTACCTCCATATGAACTCCTTGAGGGAGAGTCAAGCACAGAAGACCTTCTAGTACCTCCATATCAACTCCTCGTAGGAGAGTCGAGCACACAAGGCCTTCTAGTACCTCCAAATCAACTCCTTGAGGGAGAGTCAAGAATAGAAGTCCTTCTAGTACCTCCATAACAACTCCTCGAGGGAGAGTCAAGCACACAAGGCCTTCTAGTACCTCCATATCGACTCCTCGAGGGAGAGTCATGCACAGAAGGCCTTCTAGTACCTCCATATCAACTCTTCGAGGGAGAGTCAAGCACACAAGGACTTCTAGTACCTCCATATCAACTCCTCGAGGGAGAGTCAAGCACACAATGACTTCTAGTACCTCCATATCGACTCCTCGAGGGAGAGTCATGCACAGAAGGTCTTCTAGTACCTCCATATGAACTCCTTGAGGGAGAGTCAAGCACAGAAGACTTTCTAGTACCTCCATATCAACTCCTCGTAGGAGAGTCGAGCACACAAGGCCTTCTAGTACCTCCAAATCAACTCCTTGAGGGAGAGTCAAGAATAGAAGTCCTTCTAGTACCTCCATAACAACTCCTCGAGGGAGAGTCAAGCACACAAGGCCTTCTAGTACCTCCATATCGACTCCTCGAGGGAGAGTCATGCACAGAAGGCCTTCTAGTACCTCCATATCAACTCTTCGAGGGAGAGTCAAGCACACATGGCCTTCTAGTACCTCCATATCAACTCCTCGTAGAAGAGTCGACCACAGAAGACCTTCTAGTACCTCCATATGAACTCCTCGAGGGAGAGTCAAGCATGAAAGGGGCCCCTAGGGGTCCCTCGCGATATGGAAACAAGGCAATAACCATACAAAAAAAGATGCACCAGACACGAGGTTCAAATTCCCAATGCTAGGGTTTATTGCAAGCAAAAATAGTCCCAATTGGCCAACCGTAGTCTCACGCCCCGCGACGTGAGTTTCCAAGACCTCGAGTGATGCAAGAGAGCGAATTACGTACATCAGTTACATATATACAAAATGCATATCATACAATCAGCTATGTCATGTTTAACACCCTCCTTTATTAAGTTTCTTTGAACTCGGGATGACGATGGTAATTTCCGACGGGTATAACAATTATGACACTTTCGATGTCTATTCTAGTAACAATGTGCAATTAGAAAGTGCGGAGGCATCTTTTAGTTGTTGAACAGAACACGGTGCTTCTGTTCTTGGAAGCAAGCTGCACATGGGGGAAGAGTCACATTCCAAGCTTTGCTATCTATGAGGTGCTATTCGTGTCCTGGGAGCCGACACGCTCTAAAGGGTTTTGTGAAGGGGGGCCATAAGAAGAGCATAATTCACGCTGCTTTATTCTAACATATTCTACAACAGTACGAGACTGGCTGGCAGCTGTGAAATGATTAAATGCCCTGCAGCTCTCCCTCAAGGCTACAGAGAGGGAGCGTGGGCATTCCTTTCTGGGTTACTCATGAGGAGTTTCAACAAACTCCTCAGTCCCGCGACCTTGCCCTTTCATATTCAAACAACAATGTTAACAGTTGAGCAGAGTAAGCAGAGTCCGCAAGAATTGCAAGCTGCAAAGCAGTTTTAGACAGAAAGCAAGGAGCAATGGTTAACAAGCAAAATGGCGATTCCTGCTACATTTAAAATGGCCGCTTGTTGGTCAAGCATAGCAGTCTGTATTTCTATAATTCGGTGCATAAGACGGTTGGCCTACGGCCATGAAGTTACGTCTGTCATTCAAATGAAGGGTATTCACTTTTCCAGATTGACAAACCCTCCTTTTGGCCGTGTGCCAAACGTCTTATTCATTCATTGTATCCTCCTCCGATGAGGATATGTCTGGGGTATCTATGTCTGAACCTTTCATGCTATCATGAGCATTATCTTCATCATTAATGTCTATAGCCATGAATTGTTTTACTGTTTTTGTTTCATCAGTGCCTCTGTTATTTCGGCCATACGTTTGTTTTCCTCTCGACACCATGTGCATACATTCCTTAGTACATCCATCAGTTATTTCAGTGCAAACTATTGGTAGGCATTGTATGCAACAGCAGCATGTTATGAATATCCCAAGTACCATCATTAGTATCGAAATTAACTTCCATCCCCAAGACCGCAATAATCCCCAAAACCAGGATCCTATCCCCCAACCCCCTTCTTCAGTAGAGAGTGTGGAACTTAGGACATGTAATTTCCGGATTGCTTTAAATATTGTAGGGGAGTAATCATCTATATACCCACAGAATGCAGTTTTTACGAGTTTGCAAACACCCCCACGATCTACTAATATTATACCGAGAGCCATCCTGTTTTGTAGTGCCATTAGTCTTATTCCTTTTTCTTCTAACGTCATATTCAATAAAATATCCGTTGTTGAATCTATTGTATTTTTTTATATTCTAGACAGTTTTCTTATATTGTAGGAATTTTCTATTTGGGACAAGAATGGTATAAATGATTTGGCTATATCCATTGCTATCATTCCATCCTCGCTACTCCTTTGAGTTCTACCTTTTGTTCGTCTGGCTACTTCTGCTGTCTCCAAGATGAACACTCCTGGAAACAATAGACCTAGGTAGCATGTACCTCCCCAGTTCCTAGGTAACCATGGATATGCTTTTCTCCCACATATAAAATAAACAGGGTCCCCTACGTACACGGGTTCTATTTCGTGCTTTAAAACCACTGTGTTCAGGCAGTTGCTAAATGTTCCTACTTTATAGGAACCCTTTTTCGGTAAACATAGGGGAGCAGTTTCGGGGCTGTGATCCACTGTATAGGCTGGGGGCACAGCATCTTTATTCCATTCATCCCTCATTCGAAATGTCATTACTGATGTTTCTTCTGCTGGTGGGGTCGGTCTATTCTCCCTATGTAATCTATCTAGTCTTGTTGTCTTTCGTGTATTCTTCCTCATGGGATCTGGTGAAAACACGCAAGCTTTGTGGAATATGGAACAACCCACAGGTCTCATGATCACTTCCTCAAATTCATTCATATTGGTCTCATCTAGCTGACCCGTATTACTCTTGTTCCATTTCCCAAAGAACATTGCACTCAACGATACTTCACATGAATAAACCAATGGTAACGGTTGTACATACCAGCCTATCCCTTTCCCACCGTGCTGTGGTAAATGGGCACAAACCCAGCAATCTTTTTTCTTTAAAACCGCATGGGTCATGTTCATGATGAGCAACAATGTATTGTTGCCGTATCCTTCTCTATGTCTCTCTTCCATTGGGGGCAAAGTACCAGTGATTACATGAACCGGGCTTTCAGTAGCTGCTTTTGGCAAAAGTGTTTCTAATGGGTGCGCGGACTCCAGGAACCATAGTGAAAAAGCTGTTATTATTGGTACTACCATACTTAAGAAACACAGGACCAATGTCCAAATCAGTACCTTATTCCTTTTACCATGCTTTTTCCCTAAATTTACAGTCTCTAAATCTATCATCTTTTCTGCAGGGGTGCAGGAGGAGGCTGAAACCGGTCTTGACTTGTTCTTCATCGTCCTTCTTCTTCTTGCTGGCAAAGTTCGTCGCAAATGTCTCTCGTTCTTGATGCCAGAAAAGTTCAACGAAAACGTCACAGTTCAATTCTGCCAGCCCTTTCACAGCCTAGATCACTTATCCCCTCCGAGCAAAATCAGTTGTTCTTTCTCCCACTGCTCAGATGATTTCTGAACAGTTCTTTATTGATAGAGTACTATGTGCATCCAGCTTGTCCCGCTCTGGCTTAGGCCACATGTACTTTTATAAGCGCACCGAGAAGCCGTGAGTCTTGAATTGTCCAACTTGCACAACTCTCACACTTCTCTCCTCTACGCCCCTGGCTCCTACTCCGTCCGTGAGTGGAACCAAAGGCAAAAGAAAAGCACCAAAGATCTGTGGATTACTTTGCCTGTCGAGGCCGCAAATTATACCGTTTCACTCCTGGTATTGTATGATCCGTGAATAGTGCTGTTGCTCTTTCAGTATCAGGCTCAGTGTCAGCCTGCGCACAATGATGGGTAGCGATGAGCGCCATGGCAATGATGTAGTTTCTTTCTTTGGCTTTGGTGCGTTTGCAGAAACTGGTGGGCGCCAAAGGGGTACACGCGTTGTTTCTGCTCGTGGTTGCAATGCAGGGTTTGTGTCGCTCGGCAGTGATGTTGTTTCTGCTGAGCAACGTTGGGGCACTTTTCGCCCTTTCCCCTTACTGACAGCCTCCTCAGGCTCTGTTTCGAGTTTCACTTCTCGCTTGGACTTTGTTTCAACTTTCACTTCTCGCTCAGGCTGATGCTGTGGCAATGGACTGGCAACAGTTTCTTTCGTTTCCGAGACCGTTTCCTTTCTCTGGTCGTCGGAAGTTGTCAGCAGTCCAGGGAATCTTTTGGCATGTGTCGCATGGATCCATGCCTTCGGTCCGTCCACTCGAATGGCCGTTTGCGTCGCCAAAAGTACTTGGTAGGGGCCGCGCCACCTGGGTGCTGATGCTGTCTTCCGCTCAAAGTTCTTTATCAAGACCCAGCTTCCAGGCTCCAGCGAGTGCCCCGGTCCGGTGTATTGCACTGGTAAAGCCTCCTGCACCTGCTGATGAATCAAACGCAACTTCTGCATTAAAAGGCCACAGTACGTGCTTAACATAGGATGCTCGACCTCACATAATCTTTTGGGCTGCGGTGCGCACCATACATTTGCCGGTCTCCCCATTATAATTTCATAGGGGGAGAGCCCGGTTTTAGCCTGCACAGACGTGCGCATGCACAATAGCGCTAGCGGTAATGCATCCACCCAACTCAACTTGCTCCCAGCACAGATTTTAGCTATCTTTGACTTTAAGATACCGTTATGTCTATCAACAAGCCCGGCAGAACTGGGATGCCTGGAACTGTGGAATCGTTTCTCTATCTGCAGACCTGCACAGATCTGCAGTACTATTGCGCCCACAAAGTGTGGGCCGTTGTCTGACCACAGGACACGGGGCACCCGAACCGGGAGAAATACTCATTCAACATTACTTTTGTCGTTGACATGGCAGTGCAGTCTTTTAAAGGATATGCCTTTACCCACTTGCTAAATGCACAAATCACCACTAACACATATTTGTAGTTCTGGCACCTTTCCATTTCTATGAAATCAAAATGGATCACCTCAAATGGCATGGAGGGTGGGCCAAAACTACCTACTGGAATAACGGTTCCCTTCCCTACATTGTGTTGCAGGCACGTAATACAATTCTGCACTAGCCTTTCTGCATTCTTTTTTATGTGCTCAGTTTTCCATACTGTGGATAAATGCTGTACCATCTTCTTCGCGCAAATGTGGGTAGGGCTATGCGCCATTGTAACCATTGCAGTTACGTAACAATTTGGCAATATCCAGTTCTTGGTCTCTTTGTCCACCCAACATCCTTCCAAATCTAACTCAGCAGAGCCCTCAGCCCACCCCTGAATCTCTTCGATCATGGCCTCAGCCTGCATTTCTTTGACTGTGGCAACTCCATTCTCTATCATACAAGGTACTTCCTCAGTCTATACTGTCATCATTTTATTTCCCAAATCTGTGGCTGTTTGTTTTGCAATCCTGTCTGCAAATGCGTTTCCCTCATCCACTTTACATGTTACTTTTTTATGCGCCTCGCATTTCACTATAGCTAGGCGCTTTGGAAACGTGAGTGCAGACAACAATCGCACAATCAAAGGCCCATGCTGAATCCTGGCCCCATGTGATGTGAAGAAACCCCTCTCAGCCCAGAGTCGGCCAAAGTTATGAACCACGCCAAAGGCGTACTGGCTGTCAGTATAAATATTCACGTTCAAATTCTCAGGCTCGGGTCAGTGCTATTATTTCTGCGGCTTGTGCAGAATTGTAGGGGATTCTTCTGCTTTCTACAAAACTCTCTAGGATAGTAATTGCATATACGACCGTTGATGTGCCATCAGATAATTTAAAACAAGAGCCGTCACAAAACAACTCCCCATCTGGCTCTTTCCTTGGGATGTCACTCAAGTCAACTCTTCCCTTTGTTTCTTCTTCAGTGACCATTAAACAATCATGGGGTGGTGATTTGTTGTCACCAATTTCGGCTATGGGCAGTGGCATTAATTCTGCAGGATTCAATGTGCTACACCTCATAATTTGGATGTGGGGTGCAAACAAGATGAGCTCATATCTTGTTAGTCTAGCAGAGGTGAGGTGTTGTGTCTGTGTTCTATTTAATAGAACGTCTATAGCATGTGGCACCATCAGAATTAAAGTGTGCCCCAATACCATTCCTTCCGTTTGTTTCACTGACGCAACAGCCGCTGCGACGGATCGCAAACATCGTGGTAGTGCGCGTGCTACAGGGTCCAGCGCGGAAGAATTATAGCCGCACGGCCTATTTCTTCCACCTTGTTCCTGTGTCAAAACCGCCAATGTACATCCTTCACTCTCGCTCACAAATAGTCTAAAGATCTTTTTATAGTTAGGAGTGCCTAAAACTGGCGCAGCACACAATGCAGCTTTCAATTGTTCAAACGCTTTCTGACATTCCTCATCCCACTGTAAAGGCATCACTGCATCCTTTTTAGTTAACTTTATCATCGGCTTCACAATCAACGCAAAATTACTGATCCACTGCCGACAATAAGAGGCCATGCCTATTACAGCTCTCACTCCTTTTTGAGTTTTTGGA